>NC_046661.1:137012890-137022717 GCF_010883055.1 Belonocnema kinseyi
TCTTTTCTGCATAAAATGCAACTATTTGGTAGAGAATTCAATAATTTTTTTAAAAATTCATCCTTTTTGTTGAAAAAAATTCGCCTATTTCGATTGAAAATTCATTTTTTTTCTGTAGAAACTTATTTTTTATTAAAAAATTCATATTTTGATCTTGAAAAATGTTTTTTTCCATTTATATTTTTTAAATGAAATTCAACTATTCAAATTTTTTGGTTTGAAATGAAATTCATCTGTTTTAAGAGAAATCTCATCTTTTCTGCTTATAAATGCAACTACTTGGCAGAGAATTGAACAATTTTATTTAAAATTTCACCTTTTTGGTTAAAAAAACTGACCTATTTCGATTGAAAATTCAATTTTTTCTGTAGAAACTTATTTTTTATTTTAAAAATTCATATTTTGATCTTAAAACATGTTTGTTTTCATTTTTCTTTCTTTTTTTATGAAAATTTAACTATTCAAATTTTTTTTAAAATAAAAATTCATCTGTTTTAAGAGAAATTTCATCTTTTCTGCATAAAAATGCAACTACGTGGTAGAGAATTTAACAATTTTGTTAAAAATTCATCATTTTTGTTTTAAAAAAATCGCCTATTTCAATTGAAAATTCAATTTTTTCTGTAGAAACTTATTTGTTATTTAAAAATTCATATTTTGATTTTAAAAAATGTTTTTTTTCCATTTTTCTTTTTTTTAATGAAAATTTCACTATTAAAATTTTTTGTTTTGAAATAAAAATTCATCTGTTTTAAGAGAAATTTCATCTTTTCTGCATAAAATGCAACTATTTGGTAGAGAATTCAACAATTTTCTTAAAAAATCATCCTTTTTGATCAAAAAATTCCTAGTTTTAGTTTGAAAATTCAATTTTTTTCGTAGAAACTTTTATTTTCGTTACAAAAATTCAATTTTGGATGCTACTGAGTTAACTAGAATCTTTTTTGGATGTAAACTCAACTTTTTTTAAAAAAAAAGCCTTCTGCTTTAAGATAAATTTCATGTTTTTTTTTTATAAAAATGCAACAATTTCCTAGATAATTCAACAATTTTGTTAAAAAGTTCTCCTTTTTGATTAAAAATTCGTCCTTTTCGATTGAAAACTGAATCTTTTTGGTAGAAAATTATTTCCTGTTAAAAAAATGCACAAGAAATGATTTTCTAACAAAAAAATTCAATTTTCAATCCAAAAAGACGAATTTTTAACAAAAAACGATGACTTTTTTAAAAAAATTGTTGAATTCTCTTACGAATAGTTGCATTTTTATCGAAAAATATGAAATTTATCTTAAAGCAAAAAAATTTTTTATTACAAAAAAGTTAAGTTTTCATCCAAAAAAGATTCCAGTTAACTCAGTAAATTATCTTTTTAAATTTATTCACCTTGTTTAAAAATTCTTCTTTTTAGTTAAAAATGTAAGTATTCTAATTAAATAATGATAATTTTTGTTAAAAATTAATCTCTTATGTTGAAAATAAAATTACTACTTGGCTGAAAGTTCAACTCTTTTGTTAAAAAATAAGCTGCTTAATTGAAAACTTGTTTTTTTTTCTTTGGATAAAAAGGAATTTTTTGCCGTAAATTTAAGTATTTTGTTGAATTTTTTTTTTTTAGTTGAAAATTATTATTCTTTCGAACTAAAAATGTAACTATTGTTCCAGTTGAATATTCCATAATTTTAGCTAAAAATTCATCTCTTGGGTTGAACAATTATTTATTAACTCAAAATTTATTTATTCAATTTTTTATTTTTAAATTATGACATTTTTTAGTTAAAAATTCGTTTTTTTTTTTGTTGAAAATTGATTTTTTTAACTTAAAACGTAGTTGCATTTTTATTTTAAAAATATGAAATTTATCGTAAAGCAAAATAATTTTTTATTACAAAAAAAGTTGAATTTTCATCCAAAAAAGATTCCAGTTAACTCAGTAACATCAAAAATTGAATTTTTGTTACAAAGAAATAAGTTTCTATGAAAAAAAAATGAAATTTTCAATCCAAAAAGACGAATTTTTTCAACCAAAAAGGATGAATTTTTAACAAAATAGTTTAATTTTCTACCAAATAGTTGCATTTTTATTTTTAAAAATATCAATTTTGTACTAAAACAAATGAATTTGTAATAAGAAACAAATTTTTTTCTATGTGGAACTATCCAGAAAATATTTCAGTTCATTTTTCAACACCAAAATATCAATTTTAAACAAAAAGTGAATTTTCTAGGAAATAGTTAAGTTTTCAAGTAAATATAAAAATAGCTGAATTTCTAACCAAAAATTTGCATTTTCATCAAAAAAAGATTAAATTTCAGCTAAAGCAGGTAAACTTTAAAATAAAAAAGACAAACTTTCAAAAAAAGAGTTGAATTTTTAACCAAAAAGTTAACGAAAAAATGCAATTTTCTATTAATCACTTTCATCAATTTTATAACATGAGTTTGACCGCAAAATTTATGGGTATAACAAAAAAATAAATAGATCAAAAGTACTGTTCCTTATGTTTTTGGGTTAGCCAAATTCGAATCCGCCGTCAAAATTCGAATATTTTGATTTCAAAATTAAATATGGCGGTTTTTGCATACAAAAATAGTGAAAAATGTTTGATTTTTTATTTTTATAATTTTTTTTTTCAGACATAAAACGCTTTAATATCTTAAAAAAATTTTCAAAAAATCTGAAAAAATTTCATAGTCTTCTATGATTAATTTCAAGACATTTTTATTCCATGGAACTTTTTTTTAAACTTGAAAGTTTTTGCGAAAACCAACGTTGATGCGAATTCTTTTCGCATGAAGTTTGATAAATTATTTCCCAAAATGCTCTGGTACAAATTTGCCAAGAATAAGAATGTCTTAGAATTAGTCAAAGAATATTCTTGAAATTTTTCAGATTTTTTGAAATTTTTTTTGCAAAGTTTGGATTTTTGAAAAATCAAAAAAAATTTCGAAAAAATCTAAAAAAATTTTCACGTCTTCTATGGTTAATTTCAAGATATTTTTATTCCATGGAACTTTTTTTGAAACTTTCAAGTATTTAAGAAAAACAAAGATGATGGAAAAAACCAGTTTTTGGAACATTTTTGCATTTTGTTCGCCATTTAGGAAGAAAAAACATATATATATATATATATAATTTTTTTGTTAAATTTTAAGAATTTTGTGCACCGATGGTTGAAGAAATTTTAAGATATTAAAGCGTTTTATGTCTGAAAAAAAAAATATAAAAATAAAAAATCAAACATTTTTCACTATTGTTGTATGCAAAAACCGCCATATTTAATTTTGAAGTCAAAATATTCGAATTTTGATTACGGATTCGAATTTAACTCACCCAAAAACATCAGGAACAGTACGTTTGATCTATTTATTGTTTTGTTATACCCATAAATTTTGTGGTCAAACTCATGTCATAAAATTGATAGCTTTGCTCGTTAATGGATTATCTCAGTTGGTGGCAGATGGCGACACTTACTCGATTTTGTTAGATTTTGTACGTCTTCTGAGCGTTTGAATTTTTTTTTGATGTTCCATACCCCCAATGCACCTTAACCCTTTCAGACGCGATTTTTTTTTCTTTATTATATTGTTATTTTTAGCTTTATATAGGTTTTCAGGGTCGCTGGTTCTTATTCTGACGTCAGAATTGTAAAATTCAAAATTTCGATCCAATATGGCAACTGTATGAGGCTAAATTTCATGTTTTTTTATACTGGCCTAAAACGTCTTCTAGAGCGGTTTTTTGGGTTTGCTGATTCCGATTCTGACATTAGAATTGTAAAATTCAAAATTTCGGATCCAATATGGCAACTATATTAGGCTAAATTCCATGTTTTTTTATATTGGCATAAAACTTCTTCTAGAGGGGTTTTTGGTCGCTGATTCCGATTCTGGCGTTAGAATTGTAAAATTCAAAATGTCGGATCTAATATGACGACTGTATGAGGTTAAATTTCATGTTTTGTATATTGGCCTAAAACGTCTTCTAGAGGCGTTTTTGGGGTCGTTGATTCTGATTCTGACGTTAGAATTGTAAAATTCAAAATTTCGATCCAATATGACGTTAGAATTGTAAAATTCAAAATTTCGGATCGAATATGGCGACTATATTAGTCTAAATTCCATGTTTTTTATATTGGCATAAAACTTCTTCTAGAGGGGTTTTTGGTCGCTGATTCCGATTCTGACGTTAGAATTGTAAAATTCAAAATGTCGGATCTAATATGACGACTGTATGAGGTTAAATTTCATGTTTTGTATATTGGCCTAAAACGTCTTCTAGAGGCGTTTTTGGGGTCGCTGATTCTGATTCTGACGTTAGAATTGTAAAATTCAAAATTTCGATCCAATATGACGTTAGAATTGTAAAATTCAAAATTTCGGATCAAATATGGCGACTATATTAGTCTAAATTCCATGTTTTTTTATATTGGCATAAAACTTCTTCTAGAGGGGTTTTTGGTCGCTGATTCCGATTCTGACGTTAGAATTGTAAAATTCAAAATTTCGGATTTAATATGGCGACTGTATGAGGCTAAATTTCATGTTTTTTGTATATTGGCCTAAAACGTCTTCTAGGTGGGGTTTTGGGGTCGCTGATTCTGATTCTAACGTTAGAATTGTAAAATTAAAAATTTCGGATCCACTATGGCGACTATATTAGGCTGAATTTCATGGTTTTTCTATATTGGCCTAAAACTTCTTCTAGAGGGTTTTTGGTCGCTGATTCCGATTCTGAAGTTAGAATTGTAAAATTCAAAATTTAGGATCCAATATGGCGACTATATTAGGCTAAATTTCATGGTTTTTTTTAAATATTGGCCGAAAACATCTTCTATAGGGGTTTTTGTGCCGCTGATTCCGATACTGACGTTAGAATTGCAAAATTCAAAATGTCGGACCCAATATGGCGACTGTATGAGACTAAATTTCATGTTTTTTATTGGCCTAAAACGTCTTCTAGGGGGGGGGGGGTCGCTGATTCCGATTCTGACGTTAGAATTGTAAAATTCAAAATTTCGGATTTAATATGGCGACTGTATGAGGCTAAATTTCATGGTTTTTCTATATTGGCCTAAAACTTCTTCTAGAGGGTTTTTGGTCGCTGATTCCGATTCGGACGTTAGAATTGTAAAATTCAAAATTTCTGATCCAATATGGCGACTATATTAGGCTAAATTTCATGGTTTTTTTTTAATATTGGCCGAAAACATCTTCTATAGGGGTTTTTGGTGCCGCTTATTCCGATACTGACGTTAGAATTGCAAAATTCAAAATGTCGGATCCAATATGGCGACTGTATGAGACTAAATTTCATGTTTTTTTATTGGCTTAAAACGTCTTCTAGGGGGTTTTTGTGCCCGCTGATTCCGATACTGACGTTAGAATTGTAAAATTCAAAATGTCGGGTCCAATATGGCGACTGTATGAGGCTAAATTTCATGTTTTTTTTTATATTGGCCTAAAACGCCTTCTAGGGAGGGGGGGGGGGATTAGGGGTCGCTGATTCCGTATCTGACGTCAATTGAAATTCAAAATTATTGGTTCAATTTGCCGACTGTGTTCGTCACGATTCTTATATAGTAATCGGCGAAGCAAAGCTAAACATCGTCGAATTTTGTAATTCTGATATCAGAATCGTAATCAGCGACCCAAAAAATCCCCGTAAATCGAGTTTTATACATAAAGTAACAAAATTTGCCAAATTCGAAAAGAATGGTTTTAAACTGACCTACGAATAATTCTGCAAAAAATATATTGCTTAGTTCAATGTTTGAGATATTTGCAAAAAAAATTCTAGATCTCTAGGACTTGTAGTTTAGACACAGCCGAATTTATTTTTTTTTTAAATTCGATTTTCGAGGTTTAATTGTGTATAACTATTGATTAATTTACAAATTCACATACTTTTTGGGGCTAGTTGTACTCCTAATATCCCCAAGAGTTTATTAAAAAATAATTCTCTCGGCTATTATTTATATAAATTAAATGCGTTTTAGATATTCATGCGTCCAGAAGACATAGTGGGTGTAATCTGCATGGGCTCAAATAAAACTAAAAATAAACCAGGTATGGAAAATATCCAGGTACTCAAAGATGATTTACTAGTGCCGACCTGGAATTTAGTTGAGGAAGTCCTTGCACTTGAGGGAACCGAAAAAACATCAAATTGGGTCGAGGGATTACACGTTGCTCTCCAATATATGAAAGAAAATTGCATGTGAGGATCATTTTCTAAATTAAAAATAAAAGAGGGGATTCAAATTTAAATTATTTAATTTCCTAGGGGTCGCCAACATATTGCCAAGATAATGATTCTCAACGATTTTCAAGAAGAGGAGGACATAATGGAGCAATTTAGTGCAGGAACTATCAAGGCTGAGGTTTTGGATTCTGTCAGTTCCGAATTGATTATTATGTAAGTTTTATTTTTTTTAATCTTATGATTTTTTATTAACAATATCAATTTTAGACGAAAAAATACTATCAAAAAATAAAAAATCATGAAATTTAAATAATTAGGGCTGCTGCACAGAAATTGTCCTGAAATCTTTTGAAATATTTCAGGGTATTTTCAAAGGTTCCGAGAAATTTTTAATAGATTTCAATAATTGGAATTTTTTAAAGATTTTAGGGAATTTTTAAAACCTTTAAAATCTAAGGCATTTCCAAGAGCTTTTAATTTCAGATATTTTAGGGGATTTCGGAAAGATTCCATGGAATTTTTTATTAATTTCATTAATTTGAGGGTAATTCAAAGGGTTTGAAATATTTTAAAATAAAGAATTTTCTAGAATTTCGGAAAGTATAGGTATTTTAAAAGATTTTATAAGATTTTTGAGGATTTCAGGAAATATCAGAAAAGTTAATTGGATTTTATAATATTTTAGTGGATTTTAAATAATATATTTACGAGACGCGGGGCATTTCGTAGAGTTTTAAAGATTTGAAGAGATTTAAAATTATTATTTCAATTCATCCTGAATGATTTAAAACTCTTTGAAATTTTATTTTTTTATTTTTTTGAATTCACTTAAATTCTTGTAAATTTACTGAATTTTATTTATTTCAATGGATTTTTTTTAATAACAATTTTTTTATATCATTGGTATTATTTTTTTTTCTTGAATATTGAGATTTTTAGTTGAAAATCGATGTATTTTAGATAAAAATTTGTTTGTTTTTTTATTAGAAAATTTATAATTTTAGTTGAAAGTTATTTTACTTAGTGGAAACTTGAACTGTTGTTTTTGAAAAATTGTTCTTTTCTTTTTAGCTGAAAATTTATTTAAAAATTCATCTATTTTATTGGAAAATTCTTGTTTTGGATGGAAAATTCAAACTCTGTTTAAAAATTAATTTTTTCCTTTAAAGATTCATGATTTTATTTAAAAGTTTATTAATTTATTGGAAAATTAAACTCGTTTTGTTTAAAAATTTCTTTTTCTTTCTTTTTCGTCGAAAATTTATCTTTTTGGATAGAAAATTCATATTTTTGGTTTGAAATTTAAGTATTTGTTTAAAAATTAATTTTTTTATTTACTGATCAATCATTTTATTTAAAACGATATTTCATTGGTAGAAATTTTTTGGAAAATTCTCTTTTTGGATGGGAAATTCAAGACCTAGTTAAAAATTAATTTTTTTATTTGAAGATTCATGATTTTAATTAAAAGCTCATTACTTTAGTGAAAAAGTAAATTATTTTGTTGAAAATTCGTTTTTTTTAGGTGAAAATTCTTCTCTAGTTGAAAAATTAACTACTTCATTCAAAATTCGTTTTTTTCGGTTAAAAAAAATTCTTTTACTTTAAATTTAAGCATGCTATTTTTTTTGAGATTTTTTAGTTGAAAATTCATGTATTTTTGTTAAAAATTCGTTTTTTATTCGCAGATTTATAATTTTAGTTAGAAATTAATTTCTTTAGTTGAAAATTGTATTACTTTAGTGGGAAATTGAACTAATTTTGTTTGAAAATTTATCTTTTTTATTTAAATTTATCTTTTTGCATGAAAAATTCATATTTTTGTTTTTAAATTCAAGTATTTGGTTAAAAATGAATTTTTTTATTTACGGATTAATCATTTGAATTAAGACTATATTTCCTTGGCAGAAAATTGAACTATTTTTTGGAAAATTCTCTCTTTTTGGATGGAAAATTCAAAACCTAGTTAAAAATTAATTTTTTATTTGAAGATTCCTGATTTTAGTTAAAACATCATTTCTTTAGCGAAAAATTGAATTCTTTTGTTAAAAATTCATCTTTTATAGTCCAAAATTATTCTGTAGTTGAAAAATGAACTACTTTATTGAAAATTCGTTTTTTTCAGTTGAAAAATTTTTTTTACTTAAAATTTAAACATGCTTTTTTTAACATTGAGATTTTTTAGCTGAAAATCCATGTATTTTTGTTCAAAATTCGTGTTTTATTCGAAGATTTATAATTTTAGTTAAAAATTAATTTCTTTAGTGGAAAATTGAACTTTTTTTTGTTGAAAATTTGTTCTTTTCTTTTCAGTAGAAAATTTATTTAAAAATTCATGTATTTTATTGGAAGATTCTTTTTTTTTTGATGAAAAATTAAAAATCTAGTTAAAAATTAATTTTTTTCTTTGTAGATTTATAATTTTAGTTAAAAGATCATTACTTTAGTGAAAAATTGCATTATTTTGTTGAAAATTCGTCTTTTTAGTTGAAAATTCTTCTCTAGATGAAAAATTAACTACTTTATTAAAAATTTGTTTGTTTTTTTGGTTTAAAACCTTTTTTTTTTACTTAAAGTTTAAGCATGCTATTTTTTTATACTGAGATTTTTTAATTTAAAATTCACAAATTTTTTTTTAATTAGTTTTTTTATTAGAGGATTCATAATTTTAGTTAAAAATTAATTGCTTTAGTTGAAAATTGCAGTATTATTTTCAAAATCTTGTTAAAAATTAATTTTTTTTCCTTGTAGATTCATGATTTTAGGTAAAAGTTCATTAATTTAGTGAAAAATTGCATTTTTTTTTTGTTGAAAATTCTTCTCTGGTTGAAAAATGAACTACTTTATTGAAAATTCGTTTTTTTCGGTTGAAAAAATTTTTTACTTGAAATTTAAGCATGCTATTTTTTTATTGAATATTGAGATTTTTTAGTTGAAAATTCATGTATTTTTGTTAAAATTCGTTTTTTATTCGAAGATTTATATTTTAAGTTAAAAATTCATTTCTTTAGTGGAAAATTGAACTTTTTATTTTAATTTTTTCTTTTCTTATTAGTTAAAAATTTATTTTAAAATTCATGTATTTTATTGGAAAATTCTCTTTTTGGATCGAAAATTCAAAATCTAGTTAAAAATTAATTTTTTCCTTTGTAAATTTATGATTTTAGTTAAAAGTTCATTACTTTAGTGAAAAATTGCATTATTTTGTTGAAAATTCTTCTCTAGTTGAAAAATTAACTACTTTATTTTTAAAAAAATTTTTTATTTTGGTTTAAAACATTTTTTTATTTAAAATTAAAGCATGCTATTTTTTTATACTGTGATTTTTTAGTTTAAAATTCATATATTTTTGTTAAAAATTATTTTTTTATTAGAGGATTTATAATTTTAGTTAAAAATTAATTTTTTTCCTTGTAGATTCATGATTTTAGGTAAAAGTTTATTAATTTAGTGAAAAATTGCATTTTTTTGTTGAAAATTCTTCTCTAGTTGAAAAATGAACTACTTTATTAAAAAAAAATTTTTTATTTTGGTTTAAAACATTTTTTTTATTTAAAATTAAAGCATGCTATTTTTTTATATTGTGATTTTTTAGTTTAAAATTCATGTATTTTTGTTAAAAATT
>NC_046661.1:137022817-137036307 GCF_010883055.1 Belonocnema kinseyi
TTATTTTGGTTTAAAACATTTTTTTTATTTAAAATTAAAGCATGCTATTTTTTTATATTGTGATTTTTTAGTTTAAAATTCATGTATTTTTGTTAAAAATTAATTTTTTTTCCTTGTAGATTCATGATTTTAGGTAAAAGTTTATTAATTTAGTGAAAAATTGCATTTTTTTGTTGAAAATTCTTCTCTAGTTGAAAAATGAACTACTTTATTAAAAAAAATTTTTTTATTTTGGTTTAAAACATTTTTTTTATTTAAAATTAAAGCATGCTATTTTTTTATATTGTGATTTTTTAGTTTAAAATTCATGTACTTTTGTTAAAAATTATTTTTTTATTAGAGGATTTATAATTTTAGTTAAAAATTAATTTTTTTCCTTGTAGATTCATGATTTTAGGTAAAAGTTTATTAATTTAGTGAAAAATTGCATTTTTTTGTTGAAAATTCTTCTCTATTTGAACAATAAACTATTTTAATTTTAAATTCGAAATATTTTAGGAAATTTTAAAATATTCTCAGAAATTTTTTATTTATTCAAGTAGTTTGAAGGCTTTCATAGACTGAAATATTTTTGTGAATTTTAAAAGATTCCAAGGTATTGTTTTTTTTTCGGAAGATATAGGTATTTTAAAAGATTTCACAAGATTTTATAAGATTTCTGAAGATTTCAATAATTTGAAGGGATTTTAAAGCTCGCTATGGATTTTAATATATTTTTCAGGATTTCAGGAAATATCATAAAAGTTAATTGGATTTTATAATATTTTAGTGGATTTTAAAGAATATATTTTCACGAGACGATAGGCATTTTGTATAGTTTCAAAGATTTGAAGAGATTTAAAATTATTATTTTAATTCATCCTGAATTATTTTTAACTTTTTGGAATTTTTTTTCAATTCGCTTTAATTCTTGTAAATTCAATGAATTTTGCTTATTTCAATCGATTTTTTTTAATCAAAATTTTTCTTATATCATTGGTCCTTCCGCAAAATTGATGAGATTTCAAAAGATTTTAAGGGATTTCAAATATTTGAGGTTCCTAAAAAAATTAGAAAGATATTCCGAAATATTTTCGGGAACTTTATGTGGAAATCACCCTGTATTCTTTTTAATTCCTTTAAATTCTTCTAAATGCACTCATTTTACTTAATTGAAGAGATTTTTGTTTTTTATATTTTTTAATTTTCAATTCACTTGATTATTTTTTAAATTCAGTCTCATTTTTTTATAAAATTCATCGAATTCTTCTCATTTCCCTTAAATTCTTCTAAATTCACTCAAAGTTTCCTGAAATAAATGGATTTATTCAATTTCTTTTTCAATAAATTCGTTTGAATTGTTTGGTTTCAATTAGTCACCTTTTTGGTTAGAAATTAGTTAAAAAGAAATAGAATAATTAAATTTTCAGTTAAAAAAAAATAATTAAAAAAAGAACGAAAAAAAAAGAATTTTGAATTATAAAATAAATAAAATTTAAAATAAAAATCATGAAATTTTGAAAAAGATATGTAAATTTTGAACGATTTTTTAAACAAAACACATTCGATTTTAAAAGGTTCATAATTATTTAATAATTTTGGATTACACTAGCGTTTTACACCAAAAAATGGTATTTTAAAACAAAAAAGTCCCTAATTTGAACGAAACTTCGGATTTTTTGAAAATCTTGAATTATTTTATCGATTTTCGTTGGAAAGTTGTACTTTTAATAAATAAATTCAATCATTTTAGTAACAAATTAACTCTGTTATTGAAAAAAATCTTTTATAGTTAAAAAATTAACTTTTTGGTTGAAAAAGTCTCTTTTTTAGTTAAAAATTCGTCTCTTTTGGCATAAAATAATCTTCCATTTTGGAAATTCCTCTTTTTGTTTAAGTTTGTAGCTATTTTAGTTGAAGATTCAAAATTTTATTTAAATCGACCATTTTTGATTGAAATTGTTATCTTTTTTAGGTGAAAATTAAATTATTTAAAAAAATTATACTTAATTTTATAATATAGTTTATATAATTATAATTTATTTTGTTTTCGTCCTTATATTATAATTATAATTATAATAATTTTCATCCAAAATTGATCTCTTTGAATGAAAATGAACAATTTTGTTGAAAATTCGTTTTTTGTTTAAAATGAATGTTTTTAACTGAAAAACTAACTATTGATCAAAAATTAACTTCTTTGTTGGAAATTGAAATATTTTGTAAAATTTTTATCTTTTTGGCTTAATAATTTCATAATTTTATTGAAAATACATCTATTAAAAATTGATCTATTTTAGTTTAAAAATTCTCTATTTGCTAGAAAATTTACGAAATTTGTTTAATATTCAACGATTTGATTAAAAATGTATCTTTTCATTTGAAATTTGAAATATTTTGTTTATGTATTTTGTTGAAAAATTGTTGTTTTTTTCGTAATATAAAATCTTCTTGTTTGAAAATTAATCTTGGTGATCGAAAACTAATATTTTTTATTTAAAATTTAAGTTATACAATGAAATATTTATCATTTTCGCTGAAAATTAGTCTTTTTGGTTGAAAGTTAAAAACTCTTGTAAAAAATGTATCTTTTTGTTTTCAAATTAATCTGTTCAGGTTGAATTTTTATTATTTTAATCAAAAATTTATCAATTTGGTTAAAAAATTTTTTGTGTGGAAAATTAATTATTTCCAACTAAAACTTTACCTATTCCATTTTTTGCTGAAAACTTATATTTTTTAGTTTAAAATTCAACTATTTGGTTAATATTTTATATATTTTTTTGAACAAACGTCTTTTTGATTGAACATTGATCTTTTTTGTTGAAAATACAACTATTTGGTTAAAAATTCCTCTATGTTATTGAAAATTCAATTGTTGTACTTTAAAATTTAGGAATTTCCTTTGAAAACCATAAATATTACCAGAAATCGTTAAAAATTAAAAATATTTTTTTGAATCTGATTTTTTTAGTAAAAATACTAGTTTCCGGCGAAAAATACTAAATTTTGTTCAAACTATAAAGATTTTTGTTTTAAAATACCAGTTTCTTGTTTGTTTGTAAAACGCTATTGTAATCCGAGAAAATTAAAAAAATATGAATCATTAAAATTTAATTTTTTGTTCAAGAAAAAAATTATTATTACCTGCAACAATTTACAAGTTGCAAATTTTTTTTACTGTAATGGATTTTTTTTAATATCGATTTTATGTGTAAAACGCTAACGTAACCTAAAGTTATTAAAAGCTTTGAATCTTCTTTGAAAATCTAATTTTTTTACTCAAAGTACCAATTTGCGGCGAAAAAAATTAAATAATCTAAAAATTTTAAAAGATCCTAAATTTTGTTCAAATCATAAATATTTTGTTTCAAACTACCAGTTTCTTGTGTAAAACGCTAGTATAATCCAGAATTGTAAAAATTATTATGAAGCTTAAACATTATTATTTTTTTTAAACAAGAGAATAATCCAAAATTTTTATAAAATACTAATTTTTGTTAAAGTTATAAAAATTTTTGTTTTAAAATAACAGTTTGTGCTGTAAAATACTAGCGTAACCTAAAACTTTTAGAAAAATTATAAGTTATTAAACTGTCATATTTTTGGTTAAAAAAAAAGTATTTCCTGTTTAAAACATTAATATACCCTGAAACTTTTCAAAATTAAAAATATTGTGAAAACCTTAATGATTTTTTCTAAATACCATTTTTTGCGTAAAACACTATCTTAACATAAAATTGTGGAAAGACTTTACAAAATTTTAATTAAAAAGACCAATTCCGGACGAAAACCAAAAAATTAATGAAAAATTTTTAAAAGATCAAAAATTTTGTTCAGATTAGAAGGATTATTTGTCTTAAAATACCAGTTTCCTTGTTGTAAAACGCTAGAGTAATACACAATTGTTAAAAACATATGAATTTTTAAAATTTAATGTTTTTATTTTTTTAAAAAGTTATTATTACCTGCAAAAGTTTACAAATTGCAATTTTTTTAACTATAATGGCTTTTTTTATCAATTTTTTATATAAAATTCTAACGTAACCTTAAGTTATTAAAAATCTTAAATCTTTTTTAAAATCTTAATTTTTTATTCAAAATACCAATTTCCGACCAAAACATGAAAATAATTTAAAAATTTTTTAAAAGTTCTAATTTTTGTTCAAATTATAAAGATTTTGGTGTTAAAATGCTAGTTTTTCGTATAAAACACTAGTGTAACCTAAAATTGTTTAAAAAAATATAAGTCTCTAAACTGTAATATTTGTTGTTTAAAAAAAAAAACTATTTCCTGTTTAAAACGTTAATATACCCTAAAACTGTAACAAATTAAAAATAATTTTAAAAACTTAATGATTTTTTCTGAATACCAATTTTTGTGTAAAACGCTAACATAACATAAAATTGTGAAAGAAATTAAAAAAACCAATTTCCGTCGAAACCCGAAAAAATAATTCAACATTTTTAAAAGATCCTAAATTTTGTTCAGATTATTCTAGAAAATGCCATTTCTTTGGTAAAACGCCAGTGTAATCCACAATTGCTAAAAAAATACGAATCTTTAAAATTTAATGTTTTTTTGTTTAAAAAAATATATATTATGACCGTCAACAGTTTAAAAATTGCAATTTTTTTAACTATAATGGATTTTTTTTAATATCAATTTTTTGTGTAAAACGCTTATGTAACCTAATGTTATTAAAAGTTTGGAATCTTCTTTAAAAATATAATTTTTTGTTCAAAATGCCAATTTCCGAAAAAAACATGAAAATAATCCAAAATTTATTTTTAAAATCCTCATTTTTGTTGAAATTATAAAGGTTCTTGTTTCAGAATGCCAGTTTTTGGTGTAAAACACTAGCCTAACCTAAAATTGTTTTAAAAATTATAAGTCTTCAAACTGTACTATTTTTTGTTAAAAAAAGACCTATTTCCTGGGTAACCTGAAACTTTAAAAAATAAAAAATAATGTTAAAACCTTTATTATTTTTTCTGAATACCAATTTTTGCGTAAAACGCTAACATGGCATGAAAATTAAGAAAAAATTAAATATTTTTTTATAAAAATACCTATTTTTCGGCGAAAACCAATAAAATCATCCAAAATTTTTAACAGATCCTAAATTCTGTTGAAATTTTGAAGACTTTTGTTCTAATGCACTAGTTTTTGGTGTAAAACGCTAGTGTAATCCAAAATCGTTTAAAAAATTATGAAGTTTTAAAATCTAATTTTTTTGTGTAGAAAAAGTTAGTATAACCTGAAACAGTTTAAAAATTACAAATTTTTCAATACAATTTTGTTGAAATATGAACTTTTTCTGTAAAACGCTAACGTAACCCAAAGTTTTTAAAAGTTTTAAATCTTCCCTAGAAATATAATTTTTAAATAAAAATACCAATTTCCGGCTAAAAAATAAAATTAATAAAAATTGACTCAAAAATTCTAAATTTTATTCAAACTATAATAATACTTGTTTTTAAATGCCTGTTTTTGGTGTAAAACGCTAGTGTAATCCAAAATCGTTTAAAAAATTATGAATTTTTAAAAGTCTAATTTTTTGTGTAGAAAAAGTTAGTATAACCTGAAACAGTTTAAAAATTGCAAATTTTTCAAAACAATTTTGTTAAAATATCAACTTTTTTTGTAAAACGCTAACGTAACCCAAAGTTTTTAAAAGTTTTAAATCTTCCCTAAAAATATAATTTTTAAATAAAAATACCAATTTCCGGCTAAAAAAATAAAATTAATAAAAATTGACTCAAAAATTCTAAATTTTGTTCAAACTATAATAATACTTGTTTATAAATGCCAGTTTTTGGTGTAAAACGCTAGTGTAATCCAAAATTGTTAAAAAACCATGAAGTTTAAAAATCGATTTTTTTTTTGTAGAAAAAGTTAATATAACCTGAAACAGTTTATAAATTGCAAATTTTTCAAAACTATTTCGTTGAAATATGAACTTTTTGTTTAAAACGCTAACGTAACCCAAAGTTTTTAAAAGTTTTAAACCTTCCCTATAAATATAATTTTTAAATAAAAATACCAATTTCCGGCTAAAAAAATAAAATTAATAATAATTGACTAAAAAATTCTAAATTTTGTTCAAACTATAATAATACTTGTTTTTAAATGCTAGTTTTTGGTGTAAAACGCTAGTGTCATCCAAAATTGTTAAAAAAATTATGAAGTTTTAAAAGTCTAATTTTTTGTGTAGAAAAAGTTAATATAACCTGAAACAGTTTAAAATTGCAAATTTTTCAAAACAATTTTGCTGAAATATGAACTTTTTGTGTAAAACGCTAACGTAACCTAAAGTTTTTTAAAGTTTTAAATTTTCCCTAAAAATCTAATTTTTAAATAAAAATACCAATTTCCGGCTAAAAAAATAAAATTAATAAAAATTGACTCAAAAATTCTAAATTTTGTTCAAACTATAATAATACTTGTTTTTAAATGCCAGTTTTTGGCGTAAAACGCTAGTGTAATCCAAAATTGTTAAAAAAATTATGAAGTTTTAAAAGTCTAATTTTTTTTGTGTAGAAAAAGTTAATATAACCTGAAACAGTTTAAAATTGCAAATTTTTCAAAACAATTTTGTTGAAATATAAACTTTTTGTGTAAAACGCTAACGTAACCCAAAGTTTTTTAAAGTTTTAAATTTTCCCTAAAAATCTAATTTTTAAATAAAAATATCAATTTCCGTCTAAAAAAATAAAAATGGACTCAAAAATTCTAAATTTTGTTCAAACTGTAATAATCTCTGTTTTTAAATCTAGTTTTTGGTGTAAAACGCTAGTGTAATCCACAATTTAAAAAAAAATTATTAATCTTTGAAATTAAGTTTTTTTTTTTTTTTATTAAAAATACCTATTTCCGACAAAAAGCCCTTAAATAATAAAAAATTGTTAAAAGATTCTAAATATTGTTCCTACAGTCTACACATTTTTATCACATTGAAGAGAATTATTTCCCAATATTGAAAAATAATTAAAATTTTTTCTTTTATTATTAATGTTGAGAAACATTTATAAATAATTTAAAATTACCAAGGGGTTATAAATAGAAGCGTGTTGCTATTTTTAAAACATTTAGGTTAAAAAGTACAGAACAGAATTATTGTCTTTATTATTAAAGAATTATTTACAATTTAAATTTTCTCTTTCAGAAATTTAATTTTTTCATTTAATTTAAAAGTAAGATCAATAAAAATAGTTTAAATATTTTTTCAGTGGAAAAAATCCGCTGGATGAAGCGCACAGAAAGGAATTAAATTTGAGCGAGAAACTCGCATTGCACGTTTGCAATATGGTAATTTTTATTCTTTTATTGTTTCAAGATTTTTCACTAAGCTATTTTAAATTTATCCCTAATCTTATGTATATAAAATTATCTACTAAATTGCAATTAAATTTAAAAAAAGATTAAATTAAAATTATCTATTAAATTATGGAAAATTAACTTTTCATTATTTAGGTCGACGGTGTTTATGAAGAAATTGATAAATACTTTTGGGAAACACGTTTTTACAAAAATCCACCAGTGAATCCCAGTGCTTGGAAATGCGAACTTAGGATTGCTGACGTTAAGATTTATACTTCGACTTACGTGAAGGTAATTTTGTCTCATTTTAAATTTTTGAAATTAACTGGTGAAATTTTAAAAATAATTATGAATTTTCAAACAAGAAAATTATTTTTTTTTACCAAAAGGGACGATTTCCAAACAGAATACATCAATTTTTAAGTAAAAATAATAAATTTTCAACAAAATACTTGAAATTTCAACTAAGAAATAACAATTTTCAACATAAAATGGAATAATTAATTTCTAAGTAAAAAAAAAGTGACCAAAAAAAAGGAATTTTTAACAAAATAATTAAATTTTCAAACAAAGAGATCTTTGAAAAGAAAAAAGTATTTTTTATAAAATAGTTACACTTTCAACAAAATATTTTAATCCTGAACTGAAACATATTAATTTTCGAACAAAAGGACGAATTTTCAAGAAAAAAATATTAAATTTCTGTCAATAATTTTCAAAAAAAATTTAAAGAAAAAAGAATTTCAACGAAATTTTTTAATTTCCAATACAAAAAATGGAATTTTTATACATAGATTAATTTTCTGCCATATTTTCTTAAACAAAATAAATGAATTTTCAAATAAATAAAAATTTTTTTCAATTTAATAATGGAATAATTAAATTCTCGATCAAAAAATTAATTTTTCCAAAAATGGAATATATAAATTTTTGGTCAAAAAAATTAATTTTCCACTAAAAAAAAACAAACAAAAAAATTGAACAGAATAATTGAATTCTTAATCAGACATTAATCGAGAACCAGAAAAATAAATTTATTGCCTAGTTCAAATTTAAATAGAAAAATATTTTTATTAAAATTAATTTTTTGATGTTTATTAAATATTTAATTGTACTTATAATTAAAAATAATTAAATTGAATCAAAAGGACGAATTTTGAATTAAAAAATATTAAATTTCTATCAAAAGAAATTAATTCTCAAACCAAAAAGGCGAAAATCCGATTAAAAATACAAATTTCCAATAAAATAGTGAATTTTAAGTAAAAAAAATATTTTTCAGTCATAAAAATACGTGAATTTTTATCTAAATAAAAAACTATTTTCAAAAAAAAATAAAGTTTTGACCAAAGAAATTAAGCATCAACAAAAAAATTAATTTTTATTTAAGTAATTTAACTTTAAATAGAAACAAATCTTAATTATGATTATTTTATCAATATTATTCAAAAATTTTATTAAAATAATAATCAAAAACAGTTGCATTCAATAAATAAAACAATAATTTTCAACAACAAAAATTGAAATTTCTGTCAAAAAAGATAAATTCTCCAACGAAAAAGTTGAATTTCAGACAAAAAACACGAATTTTAAGCGAAATTGTTTAATTTTCAGTCAAAATAGATTTTTCATTAAAAAAAAATCTTAACAAAATTGTTGAACTTTAAGCAACAAAGATGAATTTTCAACCTAGTACATTCATTTTTTTCAGCAAAATAATTAAATTTTTAACTAAAGAGATTAAGCATCAACAAAAAAAAATTTTATTCAATTATTTTCACTTAAAATAAAAAAAGATTTTGATTATAATTAATTTAATAATATTATTCAACAATTTAATTATTTTAATAATTAAAAATATAAATAATTAGATAAATTGAACCGAAAAGATGAATTTTTGAATTAAAAATATGCATTTACATTTAAAAAAGTTATTTTTCCGCCAAAGAATTCAATTTTCTACAAAAATATTTTGAATTTTCATTTTAAAAAATTCATTTTTTAATAAAAAAATTAGATTTGTAGCGAAATTTTAAAAATAAATCATTTTTAGCAAAATAGATCACTTTTTTACGAAAGAAATTAAGTTTTAACAAATTATTTCAACTTTCAATCGATTAGGTAACTTTTCCACTGAAATAATAAATTTTTTAATCTAAGAAGATGGATTTTCAAAAAAAAAAGTTGAATTTGCTACCTGAAAATAATAAATTTTGATCAAAAGAGTTGAATTTTAAACAAAAAAGATTTTTGCATTAAGAACAAAAAAAATTCCAACCTAATTGTTTTTATTTTCAAGCCAAAAAATTAATTTTTAACCAAGAAGTTCATTTTTCTACTAAGAAAGTGTGAATTTCTAGCAGAGTATACAAATTGTAAACCGAAAAAGATGAATCTTCAACCAAAAATTTAATAGTTAAAATTTCAGTGAAGAAAATTAATTTTTAACCGAAAAAAAACGAATTTTCAAGGAAATATTTAAACTTTCAGTTAAGAAAATTAATTTTTAACCAAAATTGTTGAATTTTAAACCACAAAAGATTTATAAGTCCAGAATAAAATAATTTGAACCAAATTTTGGAATTTTCAATTAAAAAAGGATGAAATTTCAATAATTCAGTTGCATTTTTTATCAAGAAATATGAAATTTTAATCAAAAAAGAAGAATTTTCAAATCAAAATGCCGAATTTTTGAGAAAAGTGTTGAATTTTTAGCCAAGAAAGAAATGTCAGTGAAGAAATACAAAAATTTGAATCAAATTGTTTAATTTTCAAGTCAAAAAGAAGAGTTTTCTACAAAAGAGTTTAATTTTAAATCCTAAAATATTAATTTTCAACCAAGGAAATTTAATTTTCAACAAAATAGTTGAATTTTAAACCACAAAAGATTTATGAGTCCAAAACAAATTAATTTCAACGAAATTTTTTATTTTCAATCAAAAAAGATGAATTTTTAACCAGGCAGTTGCATTTTTTATAAAAAAATATTAATTTACTGTCAAAAAAGAAGAATTTTCAAACCATAAAGTCGAATTTTCTAGAAAAGTGTTGAATGTTTAGCCAAAAAAGATTTTGCAGCAAAGAAAGAAGAAATGGGTTTAGTTTCCAAGTCAAAGAAACGATTTTTCTACAAAAGAGTGAAATTTTAAACCAAAAAAAAATGAATTTTCAATCAAGCAATTGCATTTTTTCTTAAAAAAGATAAATTGTCTATCCAAAAAGAAGAATTTTCAAACCAAAAAGTCGAATTTTGCAGAAAAGTGTTGGATTTTTAGCCAAAATAGAAATGTCAGTGAAGAAATGGAAAAATTTGAATCAAATTTTTAAATTTTTTTGTCGAAAAGGCAAATTTTTTTACAAGAGAGTTTAATTTTAAATAAAAAAAATATTAATTTTGAACCAAAACGGTTGCATGTTCAACAAAATAGTTGAATTTTAAACTTTGAAAGATTTATGAGCCCAAAACAAAATAATTTTAACGCAATTTTTGTTTTTTAATTAAAAAAGATGAAATTTCAATCTTTCAATTACATTTTTTATGAAAAAATATGAAATTTTAATAAAAAAAGAAGAATTTTTGTCCAAGAAAGAAATGTCAGTGAAGAAAGAAAAAAATTTGAATCAAATTTTTTAATTTTCATGTTGAATAGAAAAGTTTTCTACAAACGAGTTTAATTTTAAACCCTAGAATATTAATTTTTAACAACAAGAGATTTATGAGTCCAGAACGAAATAATTTCAATCAAATTTTTGAAATTTTAATTTAAAAATATTAATTTTCAGCCAAGAAGTTGTTGTTTTTTTATCCAAAAATATGAAATTTGTATCGAAAGAAAAGAATTTTGAAACCAAAAGTTGAATTTTCGAGAAAAGTGTTGAATTTTTAGCCAAAAAAAAAAATATCAGTGAAGAAAGAAAAAAAATTGAATCAAATTGTAGCAAAAAATATTAGTTTTTAACCAAAATAGTTGAATTTTAAACCACAAAAGATTTATGAGTCCAGAACAAAATAATTTTACCCGAATTTTTGAATTTTCAATTTAAAAAATATGAATTTTCAACCAGGCAGTTGCATTTTTTATCGAAAAACATGACATTTTTATCAAAAAAGAAGAATTTTCAAACCCAAAACTCGAATTTTCGAGAAAATGATTGAATTTTTAACCAAAAAAAATTAATTTTAGTGAAGGAAGACAAAAATTTTAATGAAATGTTCTATCCCAAAGAATAATTTTCTGTTGATAAAGAAGAATCTTCAACAAAATAGTTTCATTTTCAATCAAACAAATTAAGTTTTAACTGAAATTATGAATCTTAAAATAAAAAAATAATGACTTTTTTACAAAATATTTGAATTTTTTACCCAATGGATTAATTTTTTGGTTAAAAAAGACATTTTTTTTAAATACCGTAATTTTCGAAAAAGGGATTGAATTTTCTACCAAACGAATAAATTGCGGCTCAAAAAGACAAATTTTCAAAAAAATACATTTTTTTTAAATATATCAATTTTCACCAAATTAGTTACATTTTCAACTAAAGAGACATTTTTTTAGCTTAAATTATCGATCCTCAAGCAAAAAATGAATTTTTAATAAATTAATTGAATTTAAAAAAAAGAGATAATTTTACTATCAGGAAGAACAATTTTCTGCCAAAAAAGAAGAATTTTCAAAAAATACATGAAATTTTGAAAAAGTAGTTACATTTTCAAACAAATATGATTTTTTAATATTTTTAAATATTAAGTTAGAGAAATGTAATAAATTTAAAATTCTTTCTAGTTTGAACATTTAATTTTTAATTTCCAATTTTTTTTCTGGATTGAAAAAGTTTTTTTTTAATTTTAATTCATATTGAGTTGGAACGGAAGAAATTTCGGTTCCTTATTTATTTATTTTTTCATGGAAAAAGGATTTTTTTTTATTTTTAACATTTTTATGGTGACAAAAGAGAAGAATTTTTTTCAAATTCTTTTTCTGAATCGGAAGAGGGAAATTTTAAAAATTTTTAATTAATTGGAAGTAAGAAATAATTTCAGTTTTCAATTTATTACTGAATTAGAAGTAACATTCTTTATGTAAAAAATTTTTATTACGTTGAAAAGAGAAGAATTTTAGTTTCATGTTTTTTTTTTAAGTTTTGAGTTTAAAATATTTAATTTTCATCATTTTGATGTTTCAAATTGTGCAGTTTTTAATACTTAATTTTAAAACCGTTTCATTTTCAAGCCCCCTTGAAAATTATTTATTATATATTATAATATATTATAAGAATAATATAAATTAATATATTATTGTACATTATTAATTTTAATTGTTCAATCTAATTTAAATTTAAATCTATTTTTCTTAAATATTTTTCAATTTTAAATTGAAAACCTGAAAAATTGAACAGTTTTAAATCAAATCAAATCAATTTTCATTAAATAACATCAATAAAATCAATAGTATAAAATTAAATTTAGTACTTTTTTCGGAAAAAATAAAAAGTCAAAGTCAATTTGTTTAATATTTATTTGTTTACATAAGGTTACAAAACCTCAGCCCTTTGCAAGGAAATTAAACCAATTTCTTCTTTACTGCAAAATCCTTTTTGGCTAAACATTCAACACTTTTCTCAAAAATTCGACTTTTTGGTTTGAAAATTCTTCTCTTTTGATAGAAAATTAATATTTTTTGATAAAAAGTGCAACTGCCTGGTTGAAAATTCATCTTTTTTAATTGAAAATAAATAATTTCGTTTAAATTAATTTGTTTTGGACTCATAAATCTTTTGTGGCTTAAAATTCAACTATTTTGTAGAAAACTCTTCTTTTTGACTTGAAAATTAAACAATTTGATTGAAATTTTTGTCTTTCTTCACTGACATTTCTTTTTTCGCTAAAAATTCCAAACTTTTCTAGAAAATTCGACTTTTTGCTTTGAAAATTCTTCTCTTTTGATAGAAAATTAATATTTTTTGACAAAAAGTGCAACTGCCTGGTTGAAAATTCATCTTTTTTAATTGAAAATAAAATAATTTCGTTGAAATTAATTTGTTTTGGACTCATTAATCTTTTGTGGCTTAAAATTCAACTCTTTTGTTGAAAAATAAATTTCCTTGGTTAAAAATTAATATTTTAGGGTTTAAAATTAAACTCTTTTGTAGAAAACTCTTCTTTTTGACTTGAAAATTAAACAATTTG
>NC_046661.1:137036407-137040314 GCF_010883055.1 Belonocnema kinseyi
TTCTTTTTGACTTGAAAATTAAACAATTTGATTCAAATTTTTGTCTTTCTTTACTGACATTTCTTTTTTGGCTAAAAATTCAACACTTTTCTCAAAAATTCGACATTTTGATTTGAAAATTCTTCTTTTCTGATTAAAATTTCATATTTCTTGATAAAAAATCAATTTGTTTAATATTTATTTGTTGAAATAAGGTTACAGAACCTCCGCCCTTTCCAAGCTGGAAAATTACGACCGGGGAAAATTCTGTAGGATATCCTCCAGACGGTGGAAATGATGTGAAAAAAACTAGGGAACTGGTTGATCGATATAGAGATATTACTGATCCTGAAGAGGCCATCAAAGGTTATAAATACGGAGGAAAATTCATCCCCTTTTCTGGTACGTTTTATATACTCAATTATAAAAAATTATCTCTTTCGCAAATATTACTTAATTAAAATTTTTAAAAATTAATTTAGAATCAATCGAAATTCAAATTCTTTGTTCAAAATTCAAATTTAATTCGTAAATTCTTCGAAATTTAAAAAAAAACAAGAATTCATTGATCGAATGTAGACAGGACATTTTTAAATTTCTTTATTTTAATTTTTTTTAAATTATATATAATTATACTAATTAATACTTGTCAATTTTTATCTTTAGATTAAGATGAGTAAAATTTAAGATGTGTGATGTTACATTAAAAAATTTGCTCTTAATTCCTTTATATTTTTCTTCAACAATTTTGTAAATATTTTTCAATTTTCTCTTCAAATTAGGTACAAATTTTGTCTTCTATATTTTCAAAAATTCTTATAACGAAAAGGCGAATTTTAACGAAAGTATTGAATTTTTAAGACAAAAAGACGAATTTTTAACCTCGTAGAATAATTTTGTAACCATTTTTTTTTTAATATAATAAATTAATTTTCAAGTAGAAAAGAGCAATTTTCAACAAAAATTGTTGGTTAAAAAGTAAATTTTTTACTCATAAACAAAAATAATTCAATATTAAACAAAAGAAATTGTCAACAAAAAATGAATTTTTTTTCAAGTAGGTCCATTTTAAACAGTAAAATATTTTAATGAAAAAGGATAAACACTAACAAAAATTTCATCCAAATAGTTGAATTTTTGGCTAAACAAACAATTTTCAACCAAAAATTAAATAGCTAAATTATCGATAAAAAAAATGTCAACCAAAAAAGAAACGATTTTCAAGAAAATTATTAAATTTTTAACCAAAGTGATTAATTAGCTACAAAAAAAAATTATTGAAGCAGTCATTTTGCTCTAAAATTTTCCAGATTCTTCTTTAAGAATTCTGGATATCTTTTTCAATTTTGTTTCCAAATTAGTTTTTCAAATAGTTTCATTTTTTTGTTGTATATTTTTTTTATTCTTAAATTTGAAAATTCTTGAATTTATTTTTAAAAATGTCAAAATTAATTAATTTTCTTCCAAAATTTAGAATTTTTGTACAAAAAAACATAAATTTTCAAAGAAAAATGGAATATTTAAATTCACGTTAAAAAAAAAGATTTTTAACCAAATAATTACTTTTTTAACCAAAGAAATGAATCATCTACAAAAAAAAATTTCTTGAAATAGTATAGTTTAATTTGCTTGATGCTAATTTTTAAAATCTTGCTCTAAATTCTACCATAATCTTCTTTCACAATTTTGTAAATCTCTTAAAATTTTTTCTCAAAATTAGTTTTTCAAACAGTTGAATTTCATTAAATATTTATTTCTTATATTCTTATTTATTTATATTTTATTTATTAAATAGTTCATTTTTCAACCAAATGGATGAATTTTTAACACAGAATATTAATTTTCTACCAAAAAACATGAATTTTCAACAAAATATATAATTTTTCATAAAATATTTGAATATTTAATTAAAAGAGCTATGCATTTTCAACATAAAATGGAATAGTTAAATTTTCAGTTTTTTATAAAAATTTTAAATTTCAAAAACTGAAATTTCCACAATAATTTTCAAATACATTAAAAAATTTTTTCTTTCGCATTTTTAAGAATTCTTGAACCGAAAAGACGAATTTTCAACCAAGTTGATAAATTTTAAATAAAAAAGTTGAATTCACAACCATGCAATATTTTTAAGTCAAAAAGGAATTTTCACGAAATTGTTGAATTTCTAAGACAAAAAGATGAATTTTTAACGCATAAACAAAAATAATTTTTTGCAGAGTAATTAAATATTAAACCAAATAGATTAATCGTAAAAAAAAATAATTTTTAGTTGAGCAGTTCAATTTTAAATAGAAAAATATTTTAATGAAAACTAGGTTAATAATATTAATTAAATATTTAATTAAACAAATAATTAAAAGCAATTGAATTTAACCAAAAGGACGAGTTTTTAACAAAAAATGTCAACAAAATCTTTGAATTTTTAATAATGAACATGAACATGAATTTTCATCCAAATAGTTGAACTTTTATCTAAAAAAAAAATTTGTAACCAAAAATGGAATTTTCTACCAAAAAATAGGAATTTTTAACAAAAAGCATAATTTTCAACTAAATAGTGAAATATTCAGTTAAAAAAGATAAATTTTCAACAACAAAAAAAAGTTTTCTACAAAGAATTAAATTTTCAACCCAATATTTCAAATAGATTAATCGTTAAGCAAAAAAAAAAGAATTTTTATTTAAATAGGTCAATTTTAAACTGAAAAATACTCTAATGAAACCCAATTTAATAATATTAATTAAATATTTAATTAAATTAATGATTAAAAGCAGTTGAATTTAACCAAAAGAACGAATTTTCAATCAAAACAGATTTTTCAATCAAGAAAGAAAAAAAATGTCAACAAAATTGTTGAATTTTTAATCCAAAAATATGTATTTTTATGCTACTAGATTTGTTTTCTACTGAAAAAAAATTTCATCAAGATGCATGAATTTTCATCGGAATAGTTGAATTTTTATATAAAAAATAAATAAATTTTTATATTTTTTGTCCAACATTCAAATTCAATTAATGAATTCTTGAAAATTAAAAAAAAAACAGAAAGACAGAACACTCTGAAATTTCTTTATTCTAATTAAAAAAAAAATTATATATAATAATCTAATACTTTATTTATTGGCCAATTTTATGCACATTGAAGATTTTAAAGTAATAATTTTGGAAATCTTTTTCAAATTTTTTCTTAAAATTAGTTTTTTAAACAGTTGAATTTTCAAATTAACAGTTATATTTTCCAACCAATAGTTGTACTTTTAACACAGAATATTAATTTTCTGTCAAAAAACAGGAATTCTGAGAAAAATATATAAATTTTTAACCAGACAGTTAAATCTTCATTTTAAAAAATATATTAATTTTCAACAAAAAAATATTAATTATCTACTAGAAAAGTCGAATTTTCTCCAAATTGCATAAATTATGTAAGAAAATTTATTTACAATTAAAGAAAAAAATTTAGAAAACAGTTTAATTTTCTACGAAAGAATTTTATTTTTTACTAAATTGTGGAATTTTTGAGTCGAAAATACGAAAATTCTATGAAACAGTTGATTTTTTAACCCTAAAATATAAATTTGCAAAAGAAAATTATTTTTCAACTAATCAGTTAAATTTTTAACAAAATAGTTCAATTTTCTGTTAAAAAGTTCATTTTCAAAAAAAAAAAAAAATTCAACTAAATAAAATAATATTTTTACTAAAAATGAAAAAACAGTTGGATTTAAAGAAAAAAATGGTGTGGAGGTGAGAGATCTAATTGTGGAATTGTGAGATTGTAAAGGGGAGGTAGATATTTTGGAGGATTGAGAAAGATTTGTGTAGAACTTTGTTTGGAGATTTGTGACAGGGTGGGAAGACTGTGTTGACGGATTGGTAGTAGCAGGGTTGGGTAGCGACAAAGAAAGGCGTGACAGGTAACAG
>NC_046661.1:137040414-137050531 GCF_010883055.1 Belonocnema kinseyi
AAAGGATAAGATTGTAAAAAATATATAGATGTAAACGGAAAGATTGTAAGGAATGGAAGTCATGTAAACCCTTAGGGGACACATTATGAATAAAGAAAAAAAGAAAAAAAATTTTTTTGATCAAATTGATGAAATTTGAAGCCAAAAAGACATTTTCTCTAAAAAAAACATTTCAATTTCAAACTAAAGATTTTTTTAAAAGTTAATTCAAAACAAAAAGGACTAATAAACTTTTGGTAAAAATGTAATTTCGACCAAAAAATCAATATTTTTAATAAAATACATAATCTTCCAACTAAATAAATACATATTCAAACAAAAGAATTAATCACTACCAAAAAAATGAATTTTTAACAAAATTCATGAATTTTGAGCAAGATAGTTGAATTTACAACTAAAAAGATAAATTTTTAAACAAACAAAAATACAATTTTCAACATAATAATTAAATTTTCGGCAAAATCTATTATCAGCAATTAATTTAATTATCCTGGTCGACAAAATAACAGCAATACTCTAAATTACAGCAAAAATTTGAATAAAATTTTCAAATTTTGAATAAAATAGTTGAATATTAAATAAAAAATTATGACTTTTTTACAAAATTGTTAAAAAATCAACGAATTAATTGAATATCGAACAAAATAATAAGATTATTAACCAAAAAAGATGAACTTGTAACCAAAAATTTCATAAATTTATTAGAATTATTTTCGTTTAGTTAATGCTTTTAAAAAAAAAATTGGTTGAAAATTCATCTCTGGTGGAAAATGTAACTATTAAATTTTTTTTAACTAATCTGCTTAGTTAAAAAATCATCTTTTAAGTTGAATTTTTCACTCTTTTGTTTAAAATTCACAATTCTTTTTTTGAAGATTTATTATTGTAGTTAAAAATTCAACTTTATGGTTGAAATTTGGACTGTTTTGTTGAAAAATAGGGTTTTTACATAAAGATTCCATTGTTTGTGAAAAACTGATATTTTTCATTGAAAATTTATTTTTTTTATTTATTTTTAGTAAAAAACTGATATTTTCTAGTTCGAAATTTAACAATTTGGATGAGAATTTGTCTTTTTAAACTGAAAATTAAACTATTTCTTGAAAAATTCACGTATTTCATTAAAAAAACCCATTTCTTTGTAGAAAATTATCTTTTAGTTTGAAATTTAATCTTCCTATTTAAAAATTCTTCTCTTCGGTTAAAAATTTGAAAATTCTAGTTAAATATTTATCATTTTATATAAAAATTCATCTTTTGAGTTGGAAATAAATTTATTTGGTTGGAAATTAAATTCTTTTATTAAAAATTAATTTTTTTGGTTGAAGATTCATTGTTTGAATTGAAAATTAATTTTGTTCGTTGAAAAATGAACTGTGATTGAAAACTTGTTTTTTTCTTGGTATATTTATTGGTTGAAAATTATATTTTTTTAACTGAAAATGTAAGTATTATTCCAGTTTCATATTCCATAATTGTAATTAAAAATTCGTATTTTTGGTTGAACATTTATTTTTTAACTAAAAATTTAGTTTTCAATTTTTTTCTTGAAGAATTATCTTTTTTAGATGAAAATTCGTTTTTTTAGTAAAAAAAACAAAATAAAATATTCTAGTTAAAGATTCATAATTTTAGTTAAAAGTTTATCATTTGGGTTTAACATTCAACTACTCCAGTTAAATATTTACAATTTTATTTTAAAATTCATCTTTTTTTTAAAAGTAAGTTCTTTTGTTGAAAGTAAGTTTTTAAATTAAAAATGGGACTTTTTTAAATTGAAAATTCCATAATTGTAGTTGAAAATTCATCTGTTTGATTAAATATTTATTTTTTTAACTTGAAATTTAATTATTTCAGTTTTTGTTCATAAAATCTTTTTTAGTAAAAATTAATTTTTTTTTATAAAATCCAACTATTTCAGTTAAATCTTCATTTTTTTAGTTGAAAAATCTTATGTTTGGTTTAAAATGAATTTTTTTAACAAAAAATTTTACACTTTTATTTACGATTGAAAATTATTATTATTTTAGTTTGCAATACATTTTTTTTTAAATTTAACTATTGCTTTTGAAGGTTCATAATTTTATTTAAAAATTCATGGTTTTAGTTGAAAATTGAACTATTTTGTATAAAATTCCTTTTATTTTTTGTTGAAAATTAATTTTTTTAACTGAAAGTTTAACTAATCCATATTTTTTGTGAAAAATTTATATTTTTTAGTAGAAAATTTAAGTCTTTTTTTCGGAATTCATTTATCTTGAAAAAGTTGACTTGAAAAAACCGGGAATTTGAAATCGTCCGTCGGTTGAAATTTCAACTTTCTTGATGAGAAATGAACTTTAATAGTAAAAATTTACCTCTTCGGGTTTAAAATTAAAATAATTTTGAAAAAATTCGACTTTGTGCTTAAAAATTAAATTATTTTGTTGAAAATTCGTTATTTTTTCGTTCAATTGAACTGGTGAAAAATTCGTTTTTTGGTAGTAAATTTATCTTTTATTGTGGAAAATTTATATTTTTTAGATATAAATTAACTTTTTTGTTGAAGATTTTAATTTTTGGGCTGGAAATGCAACTTTGTTTTAAAAATTTCGTTTTTTTCACTTGAAAATTCAATTCTTCTTTTTTTTTGAAAATTTGTTCTTATGTATCGAAAATCTTTCATGATAGAACAGTCATATTTCTTGCTGGAAATTTCAACTTTCTTGATCAGAAATTAACTTTTATATTGAAAATTTACCTTTTCGAGTTTAAAATTAAAATAATTTCTAAAAAAATTCGACTTCGGAGCTTAAAAATTTAACTATTTTGTTAAAAATTCGCTATTTTTTCGTTCAATTTAACTGTTTTTAAATTTGTCTTTTGGTAGTAAATTTATCTTTTATTGTAGAAAATTCATATTTTTTTAATATAAATTAACTTTTTTTTGAAGATTTAAATTTTTGGGCTGGAAATGCAACTTTTTAAAAAAAATTTCGTCTTTTTCACTTGAAAATTCAATTCTTTTTTTTTTTCTTTTTGAAAATTTGTTCTTATGTATTAAAAATCTTTCTTGATAGAATAGTCATATTTCTTGGTTGAAATTTCAACTTTCTTGGTGAGAAATGAACTTTCATATTGCAAATTTACCTTTTCGGGTTTAAAAGTAAAAAATGTTCTAAAAAACTCGCTTTTGAGCTTAAAAATTCAATTATTTTGTTAAAAATTCGCTATTTTTTCGTTCAATGTAACTGGTTTTTACATTTGTCTTTTGGTAGTCAATTTATCTTTTATTGTAGAAAATTCATATTTTTTAAATATAAATTAACTTTTTTTTTTGAAGATTTAAATTTTTGGGCTGGAAATGCAACTTTTTTTTTAAATTTCGTCTATTTCACTTGAAAATTCAATTCTTTTTTTTTTTTTGAAAATTTGTTCTTATGTATTAAAAATCTTTCTTGATAGAATAGTCATATTTCTTGATTGAAATTTGATCTTTCTTGGTGAGAAATTAACTTTTATGTTGAAAATTTACCTTTTTGGGTGTAAAATTAAAGTAATTTCTAAAAAATTCGACTTGGGAGCTTAAAAATTCGCTATTTTTTCGTTCAATTTAACTGGTTTTAAATTTGTCTTTTGGTAGTAAATTTATCTTTTATTGGAGAAAATTCATCTTTTTTTTGATAGAAATGAACTTTTTTGTTGGAGATGTAACTTTTTGGTTTGTAAATTAATTTTTATTTTTAAAAAAATTCGTCTTTTTGACTTGAAAATTCCATTATTTTTGTTGAATTTTAATCTTTTTTTTTTTTTTTTTTTTGAAAATTCATCTTTCAAAATAGAATGGTTATATTTTTTGCTTGAAATTTCAGCTTTCTTGGTGAGAAATTAACTTTTATATTGAAAATTTACCTTTTCGAGTTTAAAATTAAAATAATTTCTAAAAAAATCGACTTTTGAGCTTAAAAATTCAATTATTTTGTTGAAAATTCGCTATATTTTCGTTCAATTTAACTTGTTGGAAATTTTTTTTGTGGTAGTAAACTTATCTTTTATTAAAGAAAATTCATCTTTTTTTGATAGAAATGAACTTTTTTGTTGGAGATTTAACTATATGGGTTGGAAATTCATTTTTTTTTCTAAAAAAAAAAAAATCTTTTTGACTTGAAAATTCAATTTTTTTTGATTGAATTTTAATTTTTTATTCGTTCTTATGTATTGAAAATTCATCTTTCATGATAGAATAATCATATTTCTTCATTAAATTTTCAACTTTCTCGGTTAGAAATAAACTTTTACATCGAAAATTCACCTTTTTGGGCTTAAAAGTAAAATGTTTTCTAGAAAATTCGATTTTTCGACTTAAAAACTCAACTATTTTGCTAAAAATTCGTTACTTTTTTCGTCTTTTGGTAGTGAATTTGTCTTTTATTATATAAAAGTCGTCTTTTTTTGGATAGAAAGGAACTTTTTTGTTGGACATCTAACTTTTTTGGCTGGAAATTCAATTTTTTTCTAAAAATGTCGTCTTTTTGAATTGTATTTTTTTTTATTCGTTCTTATGTATTGAAAATTCATCTTTCATGATAGAATAATGATATTTCTTGGTTAAAATTTCAACTTTCTTGGTGAAAAATGAACTTTTATGATGAAAATGTACATTTTCGGGTTTAAAATTAAAATGATTTTTAAAAAATTCGACATTTGAGCTAAAAAATTTAACTATTTTGTTTAAAATCCATCTCTTTTGCTCGAAAGTTCAACAATATTGTTTGTCATTGCAACTGTTTGATTAAAAATTAATTTTTTTAAGTGAAAATTCGTCTTCTTGTGTCGCTTTTATTTAAGAAATATACATCAGTTTTATTGGAAAGAATTTATTCACCCATTTTCGTGAAAATCAACCTATTTTCTCTGTTTTTAGACATATTACATATTGATTTTATTGTGTTATTATTATTTTTGTATGCAGAGGAAGACGTCGAAGTGACAAAATTCCAAGGAACCACGAAATCATTAATTGTTCGCGGTTTCGTGAAACAGGAGGACGTTTCAATCGAATATTGGTTTGGAAAAGGTTGCCATGTGATTGTCGCATCGCTGGTAAATTTTTTTTATAATTTATTAGGAACGACTTAAAAATTACAAAAAAGTACAATTCCCCGCACTGTGAAATTCAGCGGAAATTTAAATTTAATAAATCGAAAACAGATTTTTTATACAAATTATTGATAAAAGTTTATAGTTTATTTATAAAATTAAAAAAAAAGATTAAGTCGTTCAGTTTGATGAGAAGAAATTTAATATTTTAATTACTGATCACTTTTTCTTGCGATGTCTTTAATTTTACAAACATGGAATTACTGTTTATTGAAAAATCGAATTTTTAAAAAAATTGTTAGATTTTCTACTTAAAAATAAATTTTTAACCAAAAATGGAATAGGCAAATTTTAAGATAAAAAATTTAATTTTCAACAACATAGTTCAATTTGTAACAAAAGGAGTGAATTTTCAACTAAAAGAGAGGAAATTTTTAGTCCAAAATCGAATGGTTCAATTTTCTCTAAAAAAATTAATTTTAAACAAACAAAAAAAAAAGAATTTTTAATAGAATAATTAAATTTTTAGTCATAGGCATAATTTTTTAACTAAAGTAATAAATCTTCAACCAAAGAATTACTTTTTAACAAAAAGAAGTATAACTTTGAACCAAAAAGGAAGAAATTTCAACGAAAAATTAAATTTTAAATCAGCCTGAATCAATTTTCATTAAAAGAAATGAATTTTCATATAAAAAATGTGTAACAAAAAATGAAGTAGTTCAATTTTTAGTTGAAAAGATAATTTTAAAGAAAAAAAGAAGATGTGAACAAATTAATTAAATTTTCAACCAAGCCTAATGAATTTTCAAGAAAAAATAAATTTCAATTAAATACATAGTTGACTTGAATTTTTTATCAGATTAATTTATTTTTCCCAAAATAAATGAATTTGCAAACAAAAAGAATAATTTTCTAAAAAAAAGTAAATTTTTAAACACATACTTGAATTTTCAACTAAAAATAATTAATTTTCAAAAAATTAATTAAATTTTCAGCCATAGAAATAATTTTTCAACTAAATTAATGAGTATTCAAAAAAAAAAATATAACTTTTTAACAAAGAAGTATATAATATTCCAAAATGAGCAAAAAAAATTACTATCAAGTAAAATACAGTTGAATTTAAAGAAAAAGACGAATTTTTCATCAAATAGTTCAATTTTTCACTTAAAAATAATTTTGCACCAAACCTAATGAATTTTCATGAAAAAAATGTAATAAAAGAGTTAAATTTTCATCGAAAGAAGTGAATCTACAACTAAAAAAATTAATTTTCAACCAAAAATGGAATAGCTGAATTTGCAGTTAAATAAATAATTTGAAAAAAAAGATTTGAACAAAAGATACATTTTTCAACCAAAAAGATGAATTTTCAACTGGAATAACAAGAAGAAGAATTTTCTAAAAAAAGTAAATTTTCAAACAACATAAATTTTCAAGAAAAGAATAAACGAATTTGCAAAAAATGAGTAAAAAACATAAATTGTTAAAAATAAAAATTAATTTTTAATCAAAAATAAATTCGAACAAGAAAAAGAAGACGATTTTTTTTAAATAGTTGGTTTTTTAATTAAAATTTTCGTTTGTTTTATTTTTCACTATAAAAAATAGATAACTTTTAAAAACCAATAATAAAATTTTTACAGAAAATAGCCGAATTATAAAATATCAGAAATAGAAAATTTCCTAATTTAAACTGCATTAAAAAATTTTGTTTTAAATACTATTTATTTAAAAAAAAAAGGATAATCTAATATTTGTATTAAAAAAAAAATCATTTTTATTTATTTTTAAAGTTTCTAGAATTACTGTTTTTATTTAAAATTACAATAATTTAAAATTATCTATATATTTCCGTATGAATTTTGTTTTCAATTATTGTTATTTTAAATTTGAACAATAATTTTAGTAACTTCCAAAACTACAAATAATTTTTTTGATGAAAATATATGATTCTAGTATTTGTTATAAACAAATAAAATTTATGCAAAAAATTAAAATTGCCTAATTTAGGGAATTTTATAATTTTGGAATTTTCTAGATCGGATATTTTATAATTTGGCAATTTTATGTCTGGAATTTTATTATTTGGGGATTTTCGAATATTAGAATTTTATAATTCTAGAAATTTCTAGTTGAGATATTTTATAATTCGCCAATTTTTGTCAGGAATGTTATTATTCAGGAATTTTTAATTTTTGTTATATTATAAACTGTTCGGAAGTTTTTTAATATGAGAATTTTATAATTCTGAATTTTTTAGTTTCCGATATTTTATAATTCGTAAATTTTCTATCGGGAATTTCATAATTCTAGAATTTTTCAATTCTGGAATTTTCTATTTCGTATATTTTATAATTCGGCAATTTTCAGTCTGGAATTGTATTATTAGGAATTTTTGCATTTTGGTAATATTATAAACTGTTCTGAAATTTTATTATTTGAAGATTTTCGTAGATAAGAATTTTATAATTCTGGAAGTTTCTAGTTCGGATATCTTATCATTGGGCAATTTTTAGCCGGGGATTTTATTATTTAGTCATTTTCAATGTTGGGAATGTTATAATCTTTTCGGGAATTTCATTATTGAGAAATTTTACATTTTCGTAATATTATAAACTATTCGGGAATTTTCCAGTTCAGGAATATTATAATTCTGGAATTTTTTAGTTCGGATATTTTCTAATTCGGCAATTTTCTGTCGGGAATTTTATTATTGAGTAATTTTCCATTGTGATAATGTTAGAAATTGTTGAGCAATTTCTTTATTTGGGAATTTTGCAATTCAGGAATTTTATAATTCTAGAATTTTTTAATTCTGGAATTTTTTAGTACGGCTATTTTATAATTCGGCAAATTTTTTTCCGGGAATTTTATTACTTAGTAATTTTCCATTTTGGTAATCTTATAAACATATCGGAAATTTTGTTATTCAGGAATTTTACATTTTGGTAATATTATAAACTACTCGGGGATTTTCCAATTCGGGAATTTTATAATTCTGGAAGTGTCTAGTTCGGATATTTTATAATTCGACTATTTTCTGGCGGGAATTATTTTATTCAAAAATTGTATATCTTCATAATATTCGATACTGTACAGGAAATTCTTTATTTGGGAATTTAATAATTCTAGAATTTTTCCATTCGGGTATTTCATAATTCTCGAATTTTGTGGTTCGGATATTTTATAATTCGGCAATTTTCTGCTGGGAATTTTATTACTTAGTAATTTTTCATTTTGGTAATGTTATAACATTTTCGGAAATTAAAATTTTTTTTAAATATTATAAACGGATATTTTATAATTCGGTAATTTTCTGTCGGGAATTTTATTATTGAGTAATTTTCCATTTTGATAATGTTAGAAATTGTTGAGCAATTTCTTTATTTGGGAATTTTCCAATTCAGGAATTTTATAATTCTAGAATTTTTTAATTCTGGAATTTCCTAGTTTGGATATTTTATAATTCGGCAAATTTTTCCCGGGAATTTTATTGCTCAGTAATCTTCCATTTTGGTAATGTTATGAGCTCTTCGGGAATTTTATTATTCAGGAATTTTACATTTTGGTAATATTATAAACTACTCGGGGATTTTCCAATTCGGAAATTTTATAATTCTGGAAGTTTCTAGTTCGGATATTTTATAATTCGGCAATTGTCTGTCAGGAATTATTTTATTCAAGAATTTTATATCTTCATAATATTCGAAACTGTACAGGAATTTCTTCATTTGGGAATTTAACAATTCGGGAATTTTATAATTCTAGAATTTTTTAATTCGGGTATTTCATAATTCTCGAATTTTCTAGTTCGGATGTTTTATAATTCGGCAATTTTCTGTTGGGAATTTTATTACTTAGTAATTTTCCATTTTGGTAATGTTATAACCTTTTCGGAAATTTTAAACTTTTGTAATATTACAAACAATTTAGGAATTTCCCACATCGGGAATTTTATATTTCTGAAAGTTTCTAGTTCGGATATTTTATAATTCGGCAATTGTCTGTCTAGAATTTTATTATTGAGTAATTTTCCATCTTGATAATGTTAGAAATTGTTGAGCAATTTCTTTATTTGGGAATTTCGCAATTCTAGAATTTTTTAATTCTGGAATTTTCTATTTTGGATATTTTATAATTCGGCAATTTTCCGCCGGGAATTTTATTGCTCAGTAATTTTTCATTTTGGTAATGTTATGAACTCTTCGGGAATTTTATTATTCAGGAATTTTACATTTTTTTAATATTATAAACTATTCGGGAATTTTATAATTCAGGAATTTTATAGTTTGGATATTTTATAATTCGGCAATTGTCTGTCGGGAATTATTTTATTCAAGAATTTTATATCTTCATAATATTCGAAACTGTACAGGAATTTCTTTATTTGGGAATTTAACAATTCGGGAATTTCATGATTCTAGAATTTTTTAATTCGGGTATTTCCTAATTCTTATATTTTCTAGTTCTAATATTTTATAATTGGGCAACTTTCTGCTGTGAATTTTATTTCTTAGTAATTTTCCATTTTGGCAATGTTATAACTTTTTCCGGAATTTTAAACTTTTGTAATATTATAAACAATTTGTTGGGAATTTTCCACTTCGGGAATTTTATAATTCTGGAAGTTTCTAGTTCGGATATTTTATAATTCGACAAATTTTTTTCCGGCAATTTTGATCATTAGTAATTTTCCATTTTGGTAATGTTATAAACTTATCGGGAATTTTATTATTCAGGAATTTTACATTTTGGTAATATTATAAACTACTCGGGGATTTTCAAATTCGAAAATTTTATAATTCTGGAAGTTACTAGATCGGATATTTTATAATTCGGCAATTCTTCTTTATTCATAATGTGTCCCCTAAGGGTTTACATGACTTCCATTCCTCACAATCTTTCCGTTTACATCTATATATTTTTTACCATCTTATCCTTTCTATATATACAATTATTTACAACTATTTACATAAAGTCTTATATCTAGTTCCTGCGATAGCGCAATTTCGGACTTATTAGTAAGCGAGTG
>NC_046661.1:137050631-137077302 GCF_010883055.1 Belonocnema kinseyi
GAAATTTTATTATTCAGGAATTTTACATTTTGGTAATATTATAAACTATTCGGGAATTTTCCATTCCGGGAATTTTATAATTCTGGAAGTTTCTAGTTTGGACATTTTATAATTCGGCAATTTTCTGTTGGAAATTATTTTATTTAAGAATTTTATATCTTCATAATATTAGAAACTATTGAGGAATTTCATTATTTGGGAATTTTATGGTTCGGATGTTTTATAATTTGTCGCTTTTCTGCCGATATTTATTATTAAGGAATTTTCCATTTTGGTAATTTTATACACTTTTCGGAAATAATTTTTTATAAATTTTCCAATTAAGAAATTTTATATTTCTAGAATTTTCTAGTTTGGATATTTTATGATTCGGCAATTTTCTTTTGGGAATTTTATTATTCAGGAATTTTCCATTCTGGTAATATTATAAATTTTTCAGGAATTTTATTTTTCTAACAACAAGATTGAAACTTTCAGGGTAGTGAGAGGCAATTTTATTCTTTACTCACTGCGATGAGAGATTTGGGTCTCGTTGCAATTGTGAGAAAAGTTTATTGTGCAAACAGTATTCCGAAAATGGGAGTTTTGTTTCCCAGAATGCAGCCAGGCGAACCTGCGGTAATTATTATTGTAAAAAAAATTCTTATTCATGCAATCGATTGTCAAAGGAATTTTATTTTTAGTGTCTCGTTCATGTTTCTATTCCTTTTGCGGAGGAGAGACGAGTTTTGAAATCGAAACCTGTGAAAACTCTGGCGAAAAATTTAAGTGAGGAGCAAAAACAGGACATTGAAGATTACATTGATGCTTTTACTCTGCCGTAAGTTCTTTTATTAATATAATTTATTAGAGTAAATAATTATTTTTTTGAAAATTCGGTTTTTATTTTCGTTTTAAAATAATTTCTTAAGAGGAAATTTTAACTATTGTATTTTTGGTTGAAAATTAATTTTTTTGTTAAAAATTCAAAAATCTGTTTCAAATTTCTGAAAATACAATTTTTTCAGTTTGAGAATTCGATTTTTAACGGAAAATATAACTATTTTATTTTTTTTTTTCAATTTTATTTTATTTTTTAATGAAAATAAAATTGTTTGGTTGAAAATTAAAATTTTTTATTTATAAATTGAACGTTTTTTTTTTTGAAAATTTAGGTTATTTGTAGAAAATTCGTCTCTTTTTGTAGAAAATGAATATTCTTTGTCGAAAATTAATCTTGTTGCTTGAAAATTTAACATATTGTTTGCAATTTTTTCTCGCGAGACTGGAAAATCTTTCTTAGTTGAAGATTTAACTCATGTTGAAATGTCGTCTTTTTTGGTTGAGTTTAGCTGTTTTTGATTAAAAATTTATCATTTTAGTTGAAAAAAATATTCACTTTTTTGGTTGAAAATTAAACTATATTGTTGAAAATTCGTTATTTGAAAATTTCTCTGTTTAGTTAAAAATTTAACCATTCCAATGGAATATTCATCGTCTTATTTGAAAATTTATATCTTCAGCTAAAATTTTAACTACTTCGTTGAAAATTTGCTGGTTTATTATTATTATTTTTTTTTAATTCATGTATCTTGTAAGTTTGTTTTTTTCATATAAAATTAATATTCTTGTTTAAAAATTCATTTTTTGGCTAAAAATTTACCTATTATATTGAAAATTCTTTGTTCTTTTTTGGTAGAAAATTTAAGAATTTGGTTGACTATTTTTCATTTATTATTTTTTTTTTTTTGAAAATTTATATATCTTTTAAATTTTCGTCTTTTTGTCGAAAATTAACATTGTTCTTGAAAAATGAATTTTTTTTTTATTATAAATTTAAATATTTCGTTGGTAGTTGAACTACTTTTTTTAACATTTATTTTTTTATTAAAAATTTACGTATGTTTTTAAAAATTCGTTTTGTTGTAGAAAATTAATTTTTTAACTAAAATTTTTAATATTCCTGTTAAAGATTAGATAAAAATTCTATTATTTGGTTCAAATTTAATCTGCTGTGTAGAAAACGCAACAATTTGGCGAAAGTGATTTTTTGGTTGAAAATTCAACTATTATGTTGAAAATTGATCTTTTTGCGTTAAAAATTCAACTATTTTGATAAAAAATTCAAGTATTTGTTTGACAATTGATTTTTTTGTTGAAAATTCGTCTTTTTTTATCGAAAATTAATATTTCTTGTTAAGAATCAATTTTTGTTATTAGAATTTTAAATACTTCGTTGAAAGTTGAACTGCGCGTTGTTACCAATTTATTTTTGGATTAAAAATTTAAACATGATATTAAGCATTCGTTTTTTTTCATTGAAAGTTAATTTTTTAATTAAACATTTAAGTATTCCTGTTAAAGATTTATTATTTAGATGAAAATTCTTCTCTATTTTATTATTATATTTTTTTATTAATATCTTTTATTATTATTATATTATTATATTTTATTTATTTCCTCTCTCTATCTGCAATTTAAGTTAAATTTGTCTTCTCATCGAAAATTAATATTGTTAGTTAAAAATGAATTCTTTTTTTGTTGAAAATTAATTTTTTAACTAAAATTTTAACTATTCCTGTTAAAGATTTATAATTTTAGATAAAAATTCCTCTGTTTGGTTAAAAAATTTTATTTAAAACAAATACTTCGTCAAAAATTCTTGTATTTTGTTAAAAATTCGCCTTTTTCGATATAAAATTAATCCTCTTAGATAAAAATTCAATTATTTGGTTAAAAATTAATCTCCTTTGTAGAAAATTCAACAATTTGATTAAAGTGATTTTTCGGTTAAAAATTCAAGTATTTGTTTGACAATTAATTTTGTTGTTCAAAATTCGTCTTTTTTATCGAAAATTAATATTTCTTGTTAAAAAACAATTTGTTTGTTGTCAGAATTTTAAATATTTCGTTGAAAGTCAAACTGCGTTGTTACCATTTTATTTTTTGGTTAAAAATTTATATATGATATTAAACATTCGTTTTTTTTTTCATTGAAAGTTAATTTTTTAATTAAATATTTAAGTATTCCAGTTAAGGATTTATCATTTAGATGCAAATTCCTCTCTGTGGTTGAAAATTCAACTACTTCGTTGAATTTTCTTTCATTTTTAAATGAATTTTTTTTTATGTTTATGTATATTGTTGAATGTTTTTTTTTTCATATCAAATTATTATTCTTGTATCAAAATTTATTTTTTGGTTAAAGACTTACCAATTATATTGAAAATTCGTTGTTCGTTTTTAGTTGAAAACTTATTTTTTACTGAAAATTTAACTAACTCAACAAATCGGTGACTCATTTTTCGGTTGAAAATTTAACTATTTCGTTAAAAATTTATCTTTTTGGTTCAAACATCCAGCCAATTTGGTAGAAAATTAAAATATTTGGTTGGCAATTTTTCATTTATTAATTTTTTTTTAATTTATATATCTAGTTCAAAATTTGTCCTTTTAACGAAAATTAAAATTTTTGTTAAAAATTAATTCTTTTTTTGTTAGACATTTGAATACTTAGTTGAAAGTTGAACTACTTTATTAAAAGTTTATTGTTTTATTTAAAATTTACCTATTATTTTGAAAATTCCTTTTTTTGTTAAAAATTAATTTTTTAATTAATTCCTGTTAAGGGTTTATAATTTTAGATGAAATTTCGTCTCTTTAGTTGAAAGTTTAACTACTTCGTTGAAAATTTGTTGTTTTTTTTTTTAATTAATTTTGTTGTTGTTGAAAATTCATGTACCTTGTTGAAAGTTCTTTTTTTCATATAAAATTAATTTTCTTGTATCAAAATTCATTTTTTGTTTAAAAATTTTTACCTATTATACTGAAATTTTTTTTTTTAATTTATATATCTTGTTGAAAATTCCTTTTTTCAACGATAATTAAGATTTTTTTAAAAAATGAATTCTTTTTTTGATAAACATTTATTATTTGATTAAAAATTTACCTATGTTTTTAAAAATTCGTTTTCTTGTGGAAAATTCATTTTTTAACTAAAATTTTAACTAATTCCTGTTAAAGATTTATCATTTTAGATGAAAATTCCTCTCTTTAGTTACAAATTTTATTCAAAAAAATTTTTATTTGAAAATTCATCACTTCAGCTAAAAGTTTAACTACTTCGTCGAAAATTCTTGTATTTTGTTAGAAATTTGCCTTTTTCGATATAAAATTAATCCTCTTAGATGAAATTTCAACTATTTGATGAAAAATTAATCTACTTTGTAGAAAATTCAAGTATTTGTTTAAGAATTAATTATTTATTGAAAAATCATATATCTTCTTAAAAATTCGTCTTTTTTATAGCAAATTAATATTTCTTGTTAAAAAACAATTTTTTCTTGTTAGAATTTTAAATACTTCGTTGCAAGTTGAACAGCTTTGTTACCAATTTATTTTTTTGGTTAAAAATTTTTATATATGATATTAAAAATTCGTTTTTTTCAATGAAAATTAATTTTCTAATTAAAAATTTAAGTATTCTAGTTAAAGATTTATCATTGAGATGCAAATTCTCCTCTTTTGTTGAAAAAATAATCATTCGATTGGCAGATTTCTCTTTTTATTTTAAAATGCATTTAATTTGCTAAAAATTTATTTTTTGGTTAAAAATGTAACTATTCTGTTGAAAATTGTTTTGTTTTTTCTGGAAAATATATATTTTAGAAAAAATTTTAATTATTCCAGTTGAAGATTAATTTAAGTTGAAAATTCATCTCTTTAATTGAAAATTTAACTGCATCATTTCTTATTGAATGAGAAAGTTTAAAAATGAAAAAATTTCTAATACGAAACGTTGAAAATTGAGCAAATCCTAACTTTATTTAAAACTGAAGCAAATTTTAATAACTAAAAATTGTGATATTGAAATTTTTTTATACTCAAACCCTTCAAATTTTTAAAAATATAAACAATTTAAAAATCCACTATTAAACAAATTTTTCAACATTGGGGTTTCAAAAACTGTTTAAAACAATAAATTATAATTTATAATTAAAATCGTTAGAAATTGAATAATTTTAAATTCAAAGTGTTTGAATATTTTATTATCTAATATTCAATTTAAACATAATGAAAATATTCTAAAATTTTAAATGTACCATTTTTTTAAACCTTAAAAAAATCTGATGATTTAAAAATAATAAATTGAAAATTAATAATTAAAATAAATAAATAAACAACAATGCTATTAGTAATTTTTTTGAAATTGCACAATTTTATGCTTTTTAATTGCAAATGGTTCTTTCTTAAGTTGAATTTAAAATGTTAAAATTTTTTAATTTTTTTATTTTGCAGACATGTAAGAGTATTTTTTGTTCAAATTTGAACGTTGGATTTGTTTTTTTTTAAATTTTTCAGAATTTTGTAGTTAAATATAATATTTTTTTTTAATACAGGCCAAATGAAGATGGAGAAGTTGAGCTATTTAATCCAGGAAGTTTTTGCGATCCCTGCAAACAATACAAGTGGGATAATTTATCTCATCGGGCCTTAAATCGGGTGCCTTTACCTCCCATGGACAAAGCTCTTTTGAATTTAATTTCCTCGCCAGAATCGTTGATTCAAAAGTGCAAACCTGTTGTCGAAAGACTCAAAACATGGGTCGAACCGAAGTAATTATCTTTTATAATTTTTACTGCTTTTAGTTTTAATTTTTTTTATACATTTCTCAACTCCATTCTCAAAATAATTTTTTTCATGCAAAATTTGATATAATAATCTTCCTCTTTTAATTTTATTGATTTAGATCTTTAAACAAAAATGATTAAAAACACGATGGTACTAAATTTAAAATATTAAAAACACTTAAATTTTGAAACGAATTTTGAAATTTTTAACGCTTCGAGTTTGAATTCATTTGTGTTAAAAGTTTCCAATTATAAATTATATCATTATCATTGTATTTAGAATTAAATAAATCATTTTTTATTTTTATTTTATATTTTTATTTATTATAAAAGTAAATAAAAATTTCAATGATAAATCTTTCAAAGATTCATATTGAAATCCTCGATAGTCAGTTTTAAATTTAATAATTTTGGATTAAAATATTTTTTATTGTTTGATTTTTATTTAAGGTGCACAAAATTATCTAGTTTTTTTAATTCTTCGAAATCGTAGAATATCAATTGACATTAATTTATTTTTGCTGTAAAATGTTTTAAAAAATTGAACGTTTTAAATTCAACTTAAGAAAGAACCATTTGAAATTAAAGAGCATAAAATTTTGCAATTTCAAAAAAATTACTCATAACGATCTTGTTTATTTATTTATTTTAATTATTAATCTTCAATTTATTATTTTCAAATCATCAGATTTTTTAAGGTTTAAAAAAAATGAATCATTTAAAATTTTAGAATAAATTTATTATGTTTAAATTAAATTTATGATAATAAAATATTCAAACATTTTTAATTTAAAATTATTCAATTTCTAACGATTTTAATTATAAATGATAATTTATTGTTTTAAACATTTTTTGAACTCCCGATATTGAAAAATTTGTTTAATAATGGATTTTTAAAATGTTTATATTTTTAAAAATTCGAAGGGTTTGAATATAAAAAAATTTCAATATCACAATTTTTGGTTATTAAAATTTGTTTCAGTTTTAAATAAAGTTCGGATTTGTTTGATTTTCAACGTTTCGTATTAGAAATTTTTTCATTTTCAAAGTTTCTCATTAAAAATTCTTTAATTTGGGACGTATTTATTAGAATAGTTCAATTTGAAAGGTTCATTTTAAAAAAATTTCAATTTTGAATTTTAAAAATGACAGTGAATTCTTTGATCATAGGAAAAATTATGTGATTAATTTTAATTTTTTGAATGGAATAAGAATTTAAAATTCTATCATTGTAATTCTCTTAACTTTGAAACATTTAAATTAGTTTTCTTTTTCAAATTGTATAATTTTAATCGTTTCAAATTGAAATTTATTTAAATTTAAAAGTAAATTTTTTTATTTATTCAACTTTTGATGCTTAGAATTAATAGGAAGTATATAATTTCAGTTTTTTTCTAATAAAATTTCCTGATTTTTTAAAAATTTTAGTCTGACATTTTTCAATTTAAGACTTTCAGTTTAAAATTATTTCATTTTTAACGACTTTATTTCTAAATTGTAATTTTTTTAATGTATCAGGAAATTAAAATTCTTTGAATTCAAATTTATTTAAATAAAAAAATAAACCATTCATAATTATTTAATTTGGAACGCTTTTAATTATAAATAATACCACTTCAATAATGATCCGAAAATATTCCATTTTTAATGTTTTGTAATGAACTTATTTTACGAAATTTTAATCTGAAATATTTCAATTTTGAGATTCATCATTTAAAAATAAAATTGTTTTATTTTTAACTTTTTGAATTAGAACTGAATTTAAAAAATTATAATCTGAAAATATTATATTTTTAACGTTTTATAGTTTTGCTATTTTCGAAAATAAAATTTCCAATCATTCAATTTCGAGATTCTTAAATTAAAAATAAACTTATTCAATTTTCAACTTTTTTTATTATTATTGAACTTAGAAATAATACCATTTTAATTATTTTCACTTTTAAATTATGATCCGGAAATATTTAATTTGTTGTGTTTCACCGTGAAACTTTAATCTGAAATATTTTAATTTGAAGATTCATAATTTACCAATCAAATTTTTCCAAAGAAATTATCCAACCTAATATTTATTTTATTTTTAATTTAAAGCTATGAATTTTAAATAATCTAATTTTCTGAATTATATGAAAATATTCAATTTTGAAGATTTTGAAATTGTACTTTTTTCGAAATATTATTCTGAAATCATTCAATTTCGAGATTCTTTAATTCAAAATAAAACTGTATATTTGAGAACATTTTAAATTAGAAATTATAAAATTTTATTACTTTTCTTATAAAATTGTCAAATTTTAAAAATTTGAGTTCAATTATGAAAGCTTCTGATTTTAAATTTGTAAACTTGAAATACTTCTTTTTTTAATTTTCAATTATTCAATTTTAAACGCTTTTATTTAGAAATTAAAAGTTTAATTATTAAATTCATAGTTTAAACATTTTTTATTATTTATTTTTCAACGTTTTTATAATTATGCATAATTTCAATTCATTGGAATTTTAAATGATTCAATTTTCAAAATTCTTATTCTGGTAATTATTTAATTTCGAGATTAGAAATGATTTTTTTAAAACTCATTTTCGATCATAACATCCAGCTTAACATTTATTTTATCTAAAATTTAAATTAATGAATTTTAAGTGATCCAATTTTCGGAATTATATGAACATTTTTTATCTTTTTATTTGATACTATTTTGAAGATTCTAGTCTGAAAATATTTAATTTTGGATGTTTTGATATTGTTCTATTTTCGAAATTTCAATTTGAAATCATTTAATTTCGAGATTATTTTATTCAAAATAAAACTGTTCATTTTAGAACGCTTTGAATTAGAGAGTATACAATTTTAAAAATATTCTAATGAACTTTAGAAATGATAAGTTCAATTATTTAAATTCGTATTTTAAAAATTTGTAATATTACAATTTTGAACGTTTTTATAATTATAAATGATACGATTTAAATTAATTTTGCATTTAAGATGATTCAATTTTCAATATTCTAATCTGAAATTGTTCAATTTTTATCATTTTGAAATTTACCTATTTTCGAAATTTTATTCTGAAATCATTCAATTTCGAGATTCTTGAATTCAAAATGCTTATTTTCTAATGCTTTAAATTATAAATTATACAATTTTAACACTTTTTAAAATGAAATTGTCCAATTTTCAAAGTTTGAATCTGCAATTTTTCAATTATGAGAGCCTCTAATTTTAAATTTGTAAACTTGAAATACTTTTCTTAATATCCATTTATTCAATTTTAAAGACTTTTATTTAGAAATTAAAACTTCTATTATTTAAATTCATATTTAAAAATTTTGTAATCAATCAATTTTGAACGTTAAAAATTAAAAATTATACAATTTTAACACTTTTCTAATGAAATTGTCCAATTTTCAAAATTTGAGTCTCACATTTTTTAAATATGAGAGCCTCTAATTTTTAATTTGTAAACTTAAAATACTTTTTTCAATATCCAAATATTCAAGTTTAAAGACTTTTATTTAGAAATTAAAACTTCAATTACTTAAGTTTATATTCAAAATTTGGTTAAATGTCAGTTTTGAATGTTTTTTAAATCAAAAATAATACAATTTGAATTACTTTGCATTTTAAGAGATTCAATTTTCAAAATTTTAATCTGATATAGTTCAATTTTAACGTTTAGAAATTTTCCTTTTTCGAAATTTTATTCTGAATTCATTCAATTTCGAGATTCTTTAATTCAAAATAAAACTGTTCATTTTAAAACGCTTTAAATTAGAAATTATACAATTTTAAAGAAATTTCAAAATTTTCAAAATTTGAGTCTTACATTTTTTAAATATGAGTGCCTCTGATTTTAAATTTGTTTCACAATTTCGAATTATTCAATTTTAAAGACTTTTATTTAGAAATTAAAACTTTATTTATTTAAATTCATATTTATAAAATTTTAAATTATTCAAATTTTAAAGTTTTTATAATTAGAAATTATTTCAATTCACTTTCATTTTAAATGATTCCATTTTCAAAATTCTAATATGAAACTGTTCAATTTTTTATTTTCAAAATTTTAATCTGAAATCATTTAATTTCGAGATTCTTTAATACAAAATTTTCCAAATTTGAGTCGGTAATTTTTCAATTATGAGAGTCTCTGATTTTAAATTTGTAAACTTAAAATACTTTCAATTTTCAATTATTCAATTTCAAACGCTTTTATTTAGAAATGAAAAGTTCAATTATATACATTTTTATTTTAATATTTTTTAATTAATTTTGAACGTTTTCTTTATTTAAAAAATTTCAATTAATTAGAATTTTAAATGATTCAATTTTCAAATTTTCAATCTGATATTGTTCAATTTTAACGTTTGGAAATTTTCCTTTTTTGAAATTTTAATCTGAATTCATTCAATTTCGAGATTCTTTAATACAAAATAAAACTGTTTATTTTATAACGCTTTGAATTATAATTGATGCAATTTTAACACTTTTCTAATAAAACTGTCAAATTTTCAAAATTTGAATCTGCAATTTTTCAATTATGAGAGCCTCTAATTTTAAATTTGTAAACTTGAAATTCTTATTTCAATGTCCATTCATGCAATTTTAAAGATTTTTATTTAGAAATTAAAACTTGAATTACTTAAATTCATGTTTAAGATTTTTTAAATTATTCAATTTGGAATGTTATTTAAATTATAAATAATTCGATTTCAATTAATTTACATTTTAAGAGATTCAATTTTCAAAATTTGAGTCTGACATTGTTTAAATATGAGAGTCTCTAATTTTAAATTTGTAAATTTGAAATACCTTTAAATTACAAGTATTAAATTTCAAAGGCTTTTATTTAGAAATTATAGGTTTATTTATTTAAATTTATATTTAGAAAAAAATTGTAATGATTTAATTTTCAAAATTCTAATCTGAAATGTTCAATTTTAATGTTTTGAAATTGTCCTATTTTTGAAATTATTCAATTAATCAAGATTCTTTAATTTAAAATAAAACGATTTATTTTATTACATTTTAAATTATAAATTAAACAATTCTAACACTTTTCTAATGAAATTGTCAAATTTTTAAATTTGAGTTTAATTATGAAAGCTTCTGATTTTAAATTTGTGAAGTTGAAAGTCAATTTTAAATGCTTTCATTTAGAAATTATAAGTTCAGTTATTTAAATTCGTATTTTGAAAATATGTAATCTTTCAATTTTGAACGTTTTTTTATAATTATAAATAATACAATTTTAATTAATTTTTCGTTGAAGATGATTCAATTTTCAAAATTCTAATCTGAATTTGTATGAAAATTTTTTAATATGAGAGTCTCTTATTTTACGTTTTGAAACTTGAAATACTTTTTTTAATTTTCAATTATTCAATTTTAAAGAATTTTTTTTATAAATCAAAACTTCAATTATTTAAATTCATATTTAAAATTTTTTTAAATATCCAATTTTGACTGTTTCTTAAATTATAAATAATACAATTTCAATTAATTTACATTTTAAGAGATTCAATTTTCAAAATTTTAATCTGATATTGTTAGATTTTATCCTTTTTGAAATTTTTCTATTTTCGAAATTTCAATCCGAAATCAATCAATTATTCAAGATTCATTAATTAAAAATAAAAATTTTCATTTTAGAATGCTTTAAATGATAAATTATACAATCTTAGCACTTTTTTCAAAAAATTTCAAATTTTCAAAATTTGAGTCTGACATTGTTTAAATATGAGAGTCTCTAATTTTAAATTTGTAAATTTGAAATACCTTTAAATTACAAGTATTAAATTTCAAAGCTTTTATTTAGAAATTATAGGTTTAATTATTTTAATTTATATTTAGAAAAAAATTGTAATGATTTAATTTTCAAAATTCTAATCTGAAATGTTCAATTTTAATGTTTTGAAATTGTCCTATTTTCGAAATTATTCAATTAATCAAGATTCTTTAATTTAAAATAAAACGATTTATTTTATTACATTTTAAATTATAAATTAAACAATTCTAACACTTTTCTAATGAAATTGTCAAATTTTTAAATTTGAGTTTAATTATGAAAGCTTCTGATTTTAAATTTGTGAACTTGAAAGTCAATTTTAAATGCTTTCATTTAGAAATTATAAGTTCAGTTATTTAAATTCGTATTTTGAAAATATGTAATCTTTCAATTTTGAACGTTTTTATAATTATAAATAATACAATTTTAATTAATTTTTCGTTGAAGATGATTCAATTTTCAAAATTCTAATCTGAATTTGTTCAATTTTTATCATTTTGAAATTTTTCTATTTTCGAAATTTTATTCTAAAATCATTCAATTTTGAAATTCTTGAATTCAAAATGTTTATTTTATAATGCTTTAAATTAAAAATTATAAAATTGTAACACCTTTCTGCAATTTTTCAATTATGAGAGCCTCTAATTTCAAATTTGTAAACTTGAAATACTTTTTTTTTCAATTGTTCAATTTTAACTGATTTTATTTAGAAATTTTCAAATATTTCAATTCATATTTTTTAAATTTTTAATTATTCAATTTCAAACGTTTTTATAATTAGAAATAATTTTAATTCATTTTAATTTCAAATGATTCATTTTTTAAAATTTTAATCTTAAATTTTTCAATGTTAACTTTTTGGAATAGACCTATTTTTGAAATGATTCAATTATTTAAGATTCTTTAATTTTTAAAAACTGTTTATTTTATAACTCTTTTAATTATAAATTATAGAATTTTAACATTTTTCTAATGAAATTGTCAAATTTTCACAATTCGAGTATGAAAATTTTTTAATATGAGAGTCTCTTATTTTACGTTTTGAAACTTGAAATACTTTTTTTAATTTTCAATTATTCAATTTTCAAAAGTTTAATCTGATATTGTTAGATTTTATCCTTTTTGAAATTGTTCTATTTTCGAAATTTCAATTCGAAATTAATCAATTATTCAAGATTCTTAACACTTTTTTTACAAAATGTTCAAATTTTCAAAGTTGGAATCTGACATTTTTTAAATATGAGAGCCTCTAATTTTAAAATACTTTAAATTTCCAACTGTTGAATTTTAATGGCTTTTTTAAATTAAATTATATGTTTAATTATTTAAATTTATATTTAAAACATTTTTTAATGATTCAATTTTCAAAATTCTTATCTGAAAATTGTTCAATTTTAACGTAAATTTGAAATGCTTTCAATTTCCAACTATTGAATTTTAAAGGCTTTTATTTGATATTATAAGTTCAATTATTCAAATTCATATTTAACTTTTTTTTAATTATTCAATTTTGAACGGTTTTTAAATTATAAATCATACAATTTTATCATACAATTTTTATAAGTGTTCATTTTAGAACACTTTAAATTAGAAATTATACCATTTTTCCACTTTTCTAATGAATTTATGAAATATTCATAATTTTAATCTGGATTTTTTTAAATATTGAGACTGTTTTTTATTTTGCAAACTTGAAATATTTTATTATTTTCCAATTATTAAATTTTAAAGACATTTATTTAGAAATTAAAACTTCAATTACTTACATTTTTATAAATTTTTTTTTCAATTAATCAATTTTTAACGTTTTATAATTAGAAATAATTTCAATTCATTTACATTTTAAATTATTCAATTTTCAACATTTTGTTCTGAAATTGTTTAATTTTAAAATTTTGAAATTTTACTATTTTCGAAATTTCAACTTATAAATTATACAATTTTATAGCTTTTTCTAAAGAAATTGTTAAATTTTTTATTTGCGCACCATTTTTGATTTATTAAATATTAAATTATAAATAAAAAATTCAATTATTTAAATTTTGAACGTTTTTATAATTAGAAATAATATCAATTTCAATCCGAAATTATTCAATTATTCAAGCTTCTTTAATTCAAAATAAAACTGTTTATTTTAGAACGCTTTTAATCAGAAATTATACGATTTTAATACATTTTAAAAGCAATTTTCAAAATTTGAGCCTGGCATTTTTTTAATATGATAGCCTCTAATTTTAAATTTGTAAATTTGAAATACCTTTAATTTCCAACTTTTGAATTTTAAAGGCTTTTATTTCAAAATTCTAGGTTTAATTATTTAAATTTATATTTAAATTTCTTTTAAATGATTCAATTTTCAAAATTCTAATTTGAAATTGTCCAGTTTGAAGGTTTGGAAATTTTCCTATTTCGAACTTTTATTCTGAAATCATTAAAATTTGAGATTCTTTAATTCAAAATAAAACTGTTTATTTCAGAACGCTTTAAATTATAAAATATACAATTTTAACACTTTTAAAAAGAAATTGATTAAATTTTCAAAATTTGAGTCTGACATTTTTTAAATATGAGAGCCTCTGATTTAAAAATACTTTATATTTCCAACTGTTGAATTTTAAAGGCTTTTTTTAAATTTATTTATTTAAATTCATATTTAAAAAAAAACTTTAATGATTCAATTTTCAAAATGCTAATCGGAAATTTTTCAATTATAACGTTTTGAAATTGTCCTTTTTTTCAAATTTGAGCCTGAATTTTTTCACATATAAAAGAGCCTCTGATTTTAAATTTATAAATTTAAAATACTTTCAATTTCCAATTATTCAATTTTAAAAACTTTTATTTATGAAATTATGAGTTTAATTATTTAAATTCATATTTTTCGAATTTTCAAAGTTCTAATCATTCAATTTCGAGATTCTTTAATTCAAAATAAAACTCTTCATTTTAGAATGCTTTTAATTACAAATTATATCTACAATTTTAGTACTTTTCTAATGAAATTGTCAAATTTGTAAATTTGAGTGCAATTTTTGATTTATTCAAGCTTTTTATTTAGAAATTAAAAGTTCAATTATTTAAATTCATATTTTTTAATTTTTAAATGATTCAATTTTTAACTTTTTCGAATTTGAAATTATACAATATTTAAAATCTGAAAATGTTCGATTTTTAACGTCTATTTCGAAATTTTAATCTAAAAATTTTTAATGATCCAATTTTTAAAAATTAGAATCTGAAAATATTCTATTTTTAACTTTTTATAATTATGCTATGTTCAAAAATAAAATTTGAAATCATAAACTTTCCAGATTATTTAATTAAGAATAAACTTATTTAATTTTGAATGTTTTTATGTTTAGAAATAATACTTTTTCAATTGATTTTCATTTTAAATTATTTGCGATTTTCAAAATTTAACCTGATATTGTTCAATCTTAACGTTTTAAAATTTTTTTATCTTCGAAATTTTAGTCGAAATTCAATCAATTATTATTTTCAAACACTTTCAATTTAAATTTATTAATTATTGTTTCAAAAATTTATAAAACTTTTAACATTTCAGCATTTTTGTTTGAAAATAGAGTTTCAAATTATTTATATTTTTAATGTTAGTAAATAAAAAATAAAATATTTAAATATTTAAATGAAATATAAAATATTTTAGAGTGGAGAAACCAAAAGAGAAATTCGAAATCGGACACAAAATCGAAGAAATTGATCAAGAAACGCAGCAAACCGAAGAAAATTTGATAAGAGCGGCAGAAGAAGCTGAACACGAGATGAAAAGGAAGGAAGATCTCTTCAAAGAAATCAGTGAAGCTACGACGGCAATGGATGAAGATCTTGTAAGTTTTAATTTATTTAAAAAAAAAAACATCCTTTTTGTTGCAAAATCAATTATTTTTTAAGAAAAATTCCTCTTTTTAAGTTAAAAATTCAACTATTTTCGTAGAAAACAACCCCTTTTGTTTAAAATTTATATGTTTTTGCTGATAAGTCAACTGAAATCTTTTTTGGATGCAAATTCAACTATTTTTTTCTGAAAATTTGTCTTTTTTATTTAAAAGTTCATCGTTTACGGGATAAATTTTGCATCTTTCTTGTAAAAAATTCAACTTTTTTGTTAAAAATTACAATATTTCCTAGAAAATTTACTTTTTGTTTAAAATTCTTATTTTGGTGTTGAGAAGTCAATTGAAATCTTTTTGAATAAAAATTTAACTGTTTTTTTTTTTAATTTGTCGCTTTGATTTAAAAATTCACCCGTCTTATTAGAATTTTCATTTTTCTTGTACAAAAATGCAAATTTTTGTTGAAAATTTAACAATCTTGTTAAAAAGTCATACTTTCTTGTTTGAAATTTGGCTATTTAGGAAAAAAATTGACTTTTTGTTTACAATTCTTGATTTTTAGTTTGAAAAGTTTTTTTTTATTTATCTGGCTTTGACGAAATTTCATCTTTCTTGAATAAGAACAAAAATTGTTCGTTTAAAATTTAGACTATTATGTTTAAAAGTTTTTTTTTGTTGTTGAAAATTTATCTATTTCGTAGAAAATTGATTTTTTTTTTGTGTTGAAAAATGAACTGAAATTTTTTCTGGATAAAAGTGCATCTTGAAAAAAGAGATCATTTTTTAAAAATTAAAATTCATCCTTTTTGGATCAAAATTTTATTTTATTTTTTTTTCAAATTCATTTGTTTTAAGAGAAATTTGATCTTTCTTGGATAAAATAAAAAATGCAACTGTTTGGTAGAGAATTAAACTATTTTGCTAAAAATGATCCTTTTTGGCCAAAAAATTGGTCTTTTTGGAATTAAAAATTCACTGTTCTTCGTCGAAACTTATTTTTGTTAAAAAATTAATATTTTGATCATGAGAAGTCAAGTGGAATCTTTTTTGAATGAAAATTCAACTATTTCTTTGAAAATTTATTCTTTTTTTAATAAAAATTCATATGCTTTGAAGGGAATTTGATATTTTGAGGATAAAAATGCAAATTTTTGGTTGAAAATTAAACTATATTGTTAGAAAAATCAGTTTTTCGTTGAAAATTCCGATGTTTTATTGAAAATTTAATATTTTGGTGTTGAAAAGAGAACTGAAATCTTTTTTTATTTTTTTTTTTTGTTTAATTAAAAAAAAGTCCTACTTTTTTAGTTAAAAACTCTGATGTTTTATTGAAAATCTGACTATTTCGTAGAAAATTGACTTTTTCTTTAAAATTTATATTTTGGTATTGAAAAGCTGATTGGAATGTTTTTTTTGATAAAAATTTAACTATTTGTTAACATTTTTTAAAAATAAAAATTCTCCTTATTAAAAAGAAATTTTATATTTTTTGGCATTGAGAAATAAACTGAAATCTTTTCTGGATGAAAGTTCATCTTGAAAAAAATGGTCGTTTTTTTTATTAAAAAATCATCTGTTTTCATCCTTGTTGGTTAAAAAAATCCGTCTTTTTGGGCTAAAAATTAAATTTCTTTGCCTAGAAACTTATTTTTTATTAACAAATTCATATTTACATACTGAAAAATCAACTGGAATCTTTTTTGGATTTTTTTAAATTTAAAAATTCATATGTTTTAAGAGAAATTTTATCTTTCTTGGCTGTTCAAAAAAAAATTGGTCGTTTTTTATTAAAAATTCGTCTGTTCTAGTGCAAACTTCATCTTTCTTGTATAAAAATGCTACTTTTTGGTAGAGAATTTAACGGTTTTGTTCAAAATAAATATTTTTTTGGTTAAAAAAATTCGACTTTTTGGATTGAAAATTCAATTTTTTCTGTATAAACGTATTTTTGATTAAAAAATGCATATTTTGATAATGAAAAATCAACTCGAAACTTTTTTGGATAAAAATTCAACTTTTTTCACGAATAAATGTTTAAAAATTTAACTATTATGATAAAAAGCTATTTTTTGTTATTGAAAATTCTACGATTTTATTGAAAATGTATCTATTTCGTAGAAAATTGACTTTTTTGTTCTGAAAAAAGAACTGAAATATTTTTTGGATGAAATTTCATCTTGAAAAAAATGGTCTTTTTTTTATCAAAAATTTCCCTGTTTTAGTGGAAATTTCATCTTTCTTGTATAAAATAAAAAATGCAACTATTTGATAGAAAATTAAACTTTTTTGTTTAAAATTCATCCTGTTTGTTTCAAAAAAATTCGTCTTTTTGGATTGAAAATTTAATTTTTTTCGTAGAAACGTATTTTTAAACGAAAAGTTTACTATTTATTTGAGATTTTTTTTCTTATAAAAATTCTTCTGTTTTAAAAGAAATTTGATCTTGTTTCGATAAAACTACAAATGTTTTATTAAAAATTTAACCAATTCGTAGATAATTGACTTTTTGTTTAAAATTTATATTTTGCTATTGAAAAATAAATTAAAATTTTTTCTGGATGAAAATTTATCTTGAAAAGAATGGTCATTTTTTTTAATTAAAAATTCATCTGTTTTAGTACAAATTTTATGTTTCTTGCATAAAATTAAAAATACAACTATTTGGTAGAAGATTCATCTATTTGGATAAAAATGCATCCTTTTTGGTTGAAAAAAAACGTTTATTTTTATTGAAAATTCAATTTTTTGCGTAGAAACTTATTTTTTGTGGAGAAATTCATATTTTAATAATGAAAAATCAACTGGAATCTTTTTTGATTGATAATTTTACTATTTGTTAAAATTTTTTTTTTAATATAAATTCTTCTGTTTGAAAAGAAATTTGATCTTGTTTGGATAAAACTACAAATGTTTCATTAAAAATTTAACCAATTCGTAGACACTTGACTTTTTGTTCAAAATTTATATTTTGCTATTGAAACATAAACAAAAATATTTTCTGGGTGAAAGTTGAACTTGGAAAAAAAAAATTTTTTTTTATTTTAAAAATTGATCTGTTTTGGTAGAAATTTCATTTTTCTTGAATGAAAGAAAAAAAATGACTATTTGGTAAAGAATTATTCTATTCTGTTAAAAATTAATCCTTTTTGTTTAAAATAAATTCGTCTTTTTGGAATTGAAAATTCAATTTTTTTCGTAGAAACTTTTTTTTTGTTAAGAAATGCATATAATTCATGTTTTAAAAGAAATTTTATATTTTGTGGATAAAAATGCTAATTTCTGGTTGAATATTAAACTATTTTGTTAAGAAAAAAAGAAAAAAAAATTTAATTAGAGCTCATTTGTTTTAAGAGAAATTTTATCTTTCTTGGATAAAAATTAAACTGCTTGGTTGAAATTTAAACTGTGTTGTAAGAAAGTCCTCCTTTTTAGTTGAAAATTCTAATGTTTTATTGGAAATTTAAATATTTCGTAGAATATTTTTGGTAGAAAAAAATCGTTTTATTTTTTAATTGAAAATTCAATTTTTTTCGTAAAAACTTATTTTTTGTTAAAAAATTCATATTTTGCTAATGAAAAATCAAGTGGAATCTTTTTTGGGTTGATAATTCTGATATTTTCTTGAAAATTGATTTTTTATTTAAATTTAATATTTTGGTGTTGGAAAGAGAACTGAATTTTTTCTTTTTAATTTTTTTAAATTAAAAATTCATCTGTTTTAAGAAAAATTTTATCTTTCTTTCATAAAAATGCAAATTTTTTATTTAAAATTAAACTCTTTTGTTAAAAAATCATACTTTTTTGACTTATTGCTTACAATTCTTGTTTTTGAGTTGGAAGTGAACTAGAATCTTTGGATACAGATTTAACTATTTTTTAACGTTTTTTTTTATTTATCTGGTTTAGAAGAAACAATTGACTTTTTGTTTAAAGTTTATATTTTGGTGTTGAAAAATGAACTGAAATCTTTTCTGGATGAAAGTTGAACTTGAAAAAATGATCGTTTTTTTATTAAAAATGTATCAGTGCATTAAATGTATCATCCTTTTTGGTTCAAAAAACTCGTTTGATTTTATTGAAAATTCAATTTTTTGCGTAGAAACTTATTTTTTATTAAAAATTCAAATTTTTTATTGAAAATTTCACTATTTCGTAGAAAATTTAGTTTTTAAAAATTTAATATTCTGGTGTTGAAAAAAGAGCTGCAATTTAAAAAAAAATTTATTTTAAATTAAAAATTAATTTTTTTAGAGAAATCTGATCTTTCTTGAATGAAATAAAAAATATAAAATTTCTTTTAAATTTTTTATATTTTGTGGGTAAAAATGCAAATTTTTGGTTGAAAATTAAACTATTTTGTTAAAAAAATTTTTTCAAATAAAAAATGCATCTGTTTTAAGAGAAATTTGATCTTTCTTGACTAAAAATGCAAATGTTTTGTTCAAAAATTAACTATCTCGTAAAAAAAATTGACTTTCTGTTTAAAAATTATATTTTGTCGTTGAAAAATGAACTGACATTTTTTTGTGAGGGTTCAACTTTAAAAAAATGGGTTTTTTAAAATTAAAAATTCATTTCTTCTAGTGCAAATTCATCTCTCTTGTATAAAAATGCAAACTTTTTGGTAGAGAATTTTACTACTTTGTTCAAAATTAATATTTTTTTGTTCAAAAAAATTCGTCTTGGATTGAAAATTCAATTTTTTCATAGAAACGTATTTTTGGTTTAAAAAATGCATATTTTACTATTAAAAAGTTGACTGGAAATTTTTTTTTAATGCAAATTTTACTATTTTTTTGAAATTTTTTAAAATAAAATTTCTTATTATTAAAAAGAAATTTAATCTTTTTTGTTATTGAAAAATAAACTGTAATCTTTTCTGGATGAAAGTTCATCTGTAAAAAAATGGTCATTTTTTTGTTAAAAAATTCATTTGTTTTCATCATTTTTGGTAAAAAATCCATCTTTTTTGGATGAAAATTCAACTTTCTTTTAAATAAAAATTCCTCTGCTTTAAGAGAAATTTTATCTTTCTTGGATAAAAATGCAAGTTTTTGGTTAAAAATTAAATATTCTGTTTAAAAGTCATATTTTTTAAATGACAATGCTGATGTTTTATTGAAAATTTAACTATTTCGTAGAAAATTTATTTTTTTTATATTTCATATTTGGGTGTTCAAAAGAGAAATGACATTAAAAAAAATTTTAATTAAAAATGCGTTTTTTTTCAGAGAAATTTAATCTTTCTCGGATAAAAATGCAAATGTTCTTTTTAGTGCAAATGTCATCTTTGTTGTATAAAAATGCAATTAATTCTTTTTTAATTTAAAAACTTGTCTGTTTGGATTGAAAAATCTATTTTTTTTTGTAGAAACTCATTTTTTGTAAAAAAAATGTAAATTTAGAGAATGAAAATTCTACTATTTTGTTTAAAATTTATATTTTGTTATTGAAAAATAAACAGAAATTTTTTCTGGATGAAAGTGCATCTTGAAAAAAATGGTCATTTTTTATTACAAACTCATCTGTTTTAGTACAAATTTCATATTTCTAGGGAATAATTAAAAATGAAACTATTTGTTAGAGACTTATTTTTTCTTAAAAAATTAATATTTTGATCATGAAGAGTCACTGGAATCTTTTTTGGGTGATAATTTGACTTATTGTTTGAAATTTTTTTGTTAATAAAAAATGTTTTATTGCAAATTTAACTATTTCGTAGACAATTGACTTTTTTTTTAAATTTATATTTTGGTATTGAAAAATAAACTGTAATCTTTTCTGAATGAAAGTTTAACTTAAAAAAAAATTGTCGGTTTTTATTAAAAATTTATCTGGTTTAGAACAAATTTCATCTTTCTTGGATAAAATTAAAAATGCGACTATTTGGTCGAGAATTCAACTATTTTGATTAAAATCATCCTTTTTGGTTGAAAAAAGTCGTTTTTTTTTAATTGAAAATTGAAGTTTTTTCGTAGAAACTTATTTTTGGTTAAAAAATGCATATTTTGATAATAAAAAATCAAGTGGAATATTTTTTGGACGAAAATTAAACTATTTGTTTGAAAATTTATTCTTTTTCTTAATAAAAATTAATATGTATTAAGAGAAATTTTATAGGAAAGAAAGTTCTACTTTTTAGTTGAAAATTCTGATGTTTTATTGAAAATTCAACTATTTCGTAGGGAATTTACTTTTTGTTTAAATCTAATATTTTTATGTTGAAAATAGAAGGGAAATATAAAAAAAAAATTTTAATAAAAAATTCATTTGTTTTTAGAGGAATTTGATCTTTCTTGGATAAAATGAAAAATGCAATTATTTGGTAGAAAATTAAACTATTTTGCTAAAAATGATCCTTTTAAGTCGAAAAAAATTCGTCTCTTTAGAATTGAAAATTCAATTTTTTTTCGTAGAAACTTATTTTTTCTTCAAAAATTAATATTTTTATCATGAAAAGTCAACTGGAATCTTTTTTGGATAAAAATGTAAGTATTTAATGTAAAAAAAATTAATAACAATTAATTTGCTTTAAGAAAAATGTTATCTTTCTTGGATTAAAATGCAACTGTTTGGTTGAAATTTAAACAATTTTTTTAAAAAGTGATAAATTTTAATTTAAAAAAAAACGGATTTTTGATCGAAAAATGGACCATTTGTAGAAAATTTACTTTTTATTTAAATTTTATATTCTGGTGTTGATAAATAAACAGAAATCTTTTCTGGATAAAAGTTGAACTTTAAAAAAAATTAACGTTTTTATTAAAAAACTATCTTTTTTAGTACAAATTTCATCTTTTTGGATAATATAAAAAAGCAACTATTTGGTAGAAAGTTAAACTATTTTGTTCATAATTCCTCCTTTTTGGTTGAAAAAAATCGTTCTTCTTTTATTGAAAATTCAAATTTTTTTGGTAAAAACTTGTTTTTTGTTAAAAAATTCATATTTTGATAATGAAAACCATCTGGAATCTTTTTTGGATGGAAATTCAACTATATTTTTTAAAAATAAAAATTCCTCTGCTTTAAGAGAAATTTTTTCTTTCTATGATAAAAATGCAAATGTTTGCTTGAAAATGAAACTATTATCTTAAAAAGTCAGAGTTTTGGTTGAAAATTCTGATGTTTTCTTGAAAAATTACATTGTGTTTAAATTTAATATTTTGGTGTTGAAAAGAGAACTGAATTTTTTCTTTTTAATTTTAATTTTTTTAAATTAAAAATTCATCTGTTTTAAGAGAAATTTTATCTTTCTTGGACAAAAATGCTCTTTTTTTTTGTTAAAAATTCATCTGTTTTAAGAGAAATTTCATCTTTCTCGGAAAACATTCCTTGAAAAAAATTATACCTCTTGGATTGAACATTCAATTTTTTGGTTAAAACTTTTTTTTCTGTTAAAAAAGGCATATTTCGATATTGAAAATCAACTGTAATCTTTTTTTGAATAAAAATTCAACTATTCAAATGTTATCATTTTGATTTAAAAATTCATCTGTTTTAGTAGAAATATCATTTTTTTAAAAATAAAAATGCAACTTTTTGGCTAAAAATTCTTCTTCTTTGCTTGAGTATTCAACTATTTTGTTTGAAAAATTTGGTTGAACCGCTATGTTACGAAATCTTTTTTTTTTAAGATTTATATTTTTAGTTAAAAATTCATCTCTTTAGTTGAAAATTGAACTAAAAAAATGGTGGTTGCTGGACCGAGAAAACCGTTTTTTAAATAATTTTTCAAATAGTGATTTTTATAAATTATTATATCATTCAGTACAGAATGCTAAGAAAAATTTTGATTTTTTGAAAGTCTTTTTCTTAAATCTTAAAAAAATTCTAAATGTTTTCTTTGAAATCTGTAAAAATCTACATTTTATTTTAAATTCGGCTGTAAGTATTTGAAATTATTTCAATTTCTAAATTTAATCCGAATCTTTATAAAATTTATAAATATCTCTTAAAATTACTCGAATATTTTTACAAATAATTTAAAAAAAAAAAATTTTTTTTAATTTTTAAAAATTGTTATTTATAAATTCAAATTAAATGTTTTTTTAATTTGCAAGATTTTCAGAAAGTTATAGAAAAAATTCAACTCATTTTTAAATATATTTGAAAGTTCAGAAAAAAATTATAAAATTATTTTGAATTTGGAAAATTTTTAAACCACTTCTAGATTTTTTTAAATTTTGAAATAAAATTATAAAGTTTTCGAAGGATGCTTAGATTATTTAAAATAAACATAATTTAACTTCTGATTACAGGAATGTAAAGTTAAAAAATTATTTTTCAATTTTTAATGTATCTTGCTTGAAATTACTTAAAATAATATAATTTGTAAAATTTCTTAAGTTCATTGCTTGATTCTTTAATTTACACTATTATTTAATTGAAAAGTGTTGGTACATGTACATTTTTGAGCATTTGAAAACACAATTTTTGAATTGAAAAACTTTTAAACTTCAATTTCAAATGTTTAGAATTCAACTGTTCCACTTTGAATGCTTTAATTTGTTGTTTATTGTTTATTACTTTATATGAAAAAATGGTTAGAATATAGTTTGATTTTTTAAATTTCATGACCCCATGACCGGGAATTTGTTTCTTCAATTAAAATGGCCACTCCTTTAAAAATTTTTTTTTTCATTTCTCCTTTCTTAGTAAAAAAATAATATTCTTGGTTTAAATTTTCATGACTGTTGGGTAAAAATGCATCAGTTTCATGGAAAATTAATTTTTTGCAGAAAAGTTATATTTTAGTTATGAACATTTGATTTTTGTAGAGAAAATTCGTCTTTTGGGTTGAAGATTCGACAATTTTTATAAACTTTCATTTATTTTTCGAATAAAAAATGTTTATTTGATGAAAATTCGGCTTTTTGATTTAAAAAAATATTTTTGTAGAAATTTCAGCTTTCTAAACATTTGAAATATTAAAACATTTTATTTTTTCAATATTTTAAAATCTTAAATATTATAAATTTAATATAGGAACGGGAAATTTGAACGACTTGATAAAACGGTTTTTTAGGCGCGCGGCGCCTACTTTGACTAATATATTTTTTTTCAGTTGAACGAGATGTAAAGGATCACAAAAAAATGGATTCAAATTTGGATGGAAGTGCCAAGCGCAGATAAGACAATTTCAGTTATTTATTATACTTAAAGAACCAAATCTGTTATTGATTTTTTATTCTTTCATGTAGAACTTAATCGCTGGTTGATTAAAAAAAAATCAATAAAAAATCAGCTCTTCTCCTTAAATATTAATTACTTATAGCGGAGTGTAATTTTTCGTACAAATTTTTTACTTTAATAAGACTACTTTGTAAAAGAATTGAGAATAAAATTAATTTTTTAAAATAATTATATAAATTGTAATTTTATATGTAATGTAACCTTACACCCTTTAAGTATAAAAATTTTTAATGTTTGAATTTAAAATATGAATGTTTTATTTTGAAATACTTTTTATTGTAAGTTTTAAGCGTTTATAAAAATTTATAATTATTTATTTTTAATTGTGGAGGAAAAATGGGATACTTGAAAAACTTTATTTTTAATAAAAGGGTTTCAGAAACTGAAAGACCCTGGCATCCAATTATTTTTATTTTTATATCAAAAATAACTGTAAAATTTTGTTCCAATCTGGGAAAAATGTATAATTTTTATGTAATTATTCGGAAAATCCGAAGAAAATCAGGGTTTTTTTTTTTATTTACTTCAAAATTTTTGGATTTAATGAACAACCGTTTAAATCAGAGTTGTAGAACTCTATGAAACACATATTTTTTTAATAATTTATTATTTATTTTTATTGTTAAGTGTTTTTATATTATACTTATTATTATATGTTATTATATATTATTATTATTATTATACTATAATGATATTTTTTATTATTTTATTTTTTGGTTATAGAGTTTAAATCTTAAAAAAAATATTAAAAATTTTTTAAATTCTACTATCTATCGCTGAAAATTTAATTTTATTAAATTTAAAAAAATTTTAATTTAATAATAATAAAATTTATTCGGAATCTTTTTTAAAAATTATTTTGTTCCGAGTTAAAAAATGTTAAAAAGGTAAGTAAGTACCTTATTGTGGAAAAGTTATCTTTCTTGACTGAAAGTAAAGTTTTTTGTAGAAAAATTAAAATTTTCACATCGAAAATTCGACTTTTTTCTATAAAATTAATATTTTTGACTCAAAAATTATACTTTTTGGTTGAAAGTTGAATTATTTTGGTTAAAGATTCATTTTATTGGTTAAAAATTTAACCATTAAATTGAAAAAACGTTGTTTTTTTGGTTCGGAAATTAATATTTTTACTAATAACTCAGCTTTTTCATTTTTTTTATATTGATATTTTCAAATTAAATATTCAACTAATTTATTTTGAAAACTAATGTATTTTTTTTTTGTAAATTTGTCCTTTTTTTATAAAATAAATCTTTTCTATTTGTTATATTATTGATTTGATTCAACTATTTCGTAGAATATTTCTTTTTTTCATATGAAAATCAATTCTTGAATTGTAAATTTAGCTATTCTATTTTTGGTTAAAATACATTGTTTTTATTTTAAAATTAATACTTTTGGATGAAAATTCTACTATTTTGGTAGAAAATTTAAGTATTTAGTTAAAAATTATACTATATGTTCTATACAAATTTGAATTATTTTGTAGAAAATTAATGTTGTTTGTTGAAAATTAATCTTTTTGGTTGAAGACTAATAATTTTATCTAAAAATTCTTCTATTTTTTTGTAATTGATTTTTTTTTAAAGGTCATATTCATTTTGGCTTAAAAATTCAACAACTTTCAGTAGGAAATTAAAATATTTGGTTGAAAACTTTACTTTTTTGTTGAAGACTGGTCTTTTTGGGTAAATATTCATCTTTTTTTATTGAAAATTCATATATTTGATTGATGATTGAACTCGTTTTTTTAAATTGGTATTTTTTAATGCAAACAGTCAATAATTCTTTTTTTATATAAATTTCTTAGAAGGAAAATTTTACTATTCCATTTTTGGTGGAAATTTTTATTTATTTTTTTTTTATTTGAAAATTCAACTTCTTGACCAAAAAATTAAACTAACTCGTTAAAATTTGAATTATCTTGCTTAAAGATTGAACCATTTAGTTGAAAAATCATTTGCTTTTTTTTTGGTTTAGAAATTAATGTTTTTACGATAACTCAGCTTTTTCATTTTTTTCGTATTGATATTTTTATATTCTTATTCCTGATACACTTCTGAAGGTCCCCAAAATATAGGCTAAGTTCGTTAATCAGGTATTTCGAACCAAAATTAAAAAATTGAGAGATGGAAAGGCACCTGGTATAGATGAGATCCCAAATGAAGTATGGAAATATGGAGGGGAGGAACTAGAGGAATGAGCATGGATAATGTGTAATAGAGTATGG
>NC_046661.1:137077402-137080445 GCF_010883055.1 Belonocnema kinseyi
GAGAGGGAGGGCGATCGAATTAACGAGGTGGGAAGAAGAAAGGAGGGAGTTCTTTAATGATAGAGAAATAGAAGACGGGACTGGAGTAAAATATGAAGAATTAGAAAAAAGGGAGAGGGAAAGACAATTAACAGAAAGATGGGGAGCGATTGAGGAATCAAAATACAATAAATGGTATAAGATGATAAAAAAGGAAGGGCTGCCAAAGTATTTAGAAAAGGGATGGGGAGAGAGAAGGTGGACCAGAATAGCAAGATTTAGACTGGGAAACGAGGTAAGGGAGGGGATGTACTGGGAAAAAGAAGAAAACAGAAGGTGTAGAATATGTGAATGGGAGGAGGAAACATGGGAGCATGTATGGGAAGGATGTAGGAGAAGAATGGAAGAAAAAGGAAGCTGGCAAGAAAATGTGGTTAAGATTCTAGGCGAAGATGGAGTAGGAGAAGAATGGATGAAGGAGTTAGAGGGTGCTAGGGGAGCGAATGAGGGAGAATGAAAGAATGCACGTGAAAAAGGTAAATGGGGGTATAAAGAAAGTGAAAGAAAAAGGAAACGGAAGTCGCTTAGATTAGAAGCGTGAAAATTGTAAGTAATGGTAAAGTAAAAGATAATTAGACTAAAATGCGTTTGCGTTCTCGTACTCTCTCTCTCGCTTACACTCTCGCTTTCATTCGCTCGCTCACTCGCTTACTGATAAGTCCTAAATTGCGCTATCGCAGGAAATAGAAATAAGGAACTAGATATAAGACTTTATGTAAATAGTTGTAAATAATTGTATATATAGAAAGGATAAGATTGTAAAAAATATATAGATGTAAACGGAAAGATTGTAAGGAATGGAAGTCATGTAAACCCTTAGGGGACACATTATGAATAAAGAAAGAAGACTTGCAAATTATCTAAAAAACATTTTTTATTTTGATGAAAATTAGAAAAGTTATGTAATTTAAAAAATTTTTAAATTTTCAAAAAATAGAAAAAATTTTTTTTATAGATCCAAAAATTTCATTCAAAATTTTCACCAGATACCAAATATATTTCAAAACTATTCTAGCCGAATTTTTCGATTAGTCAAAAATTAAAAAAATTATGTCATTTTCAAAATTTTCAATTTTTTTTTTTTTAACTTATGCAAATTTTTGTCAAAGTTTCTCATAGATGGGTCAAGGACTTGCAAATTATCCAAATAAAATGTTTAATTTTCATGAAAATTGGAAAAGTTATATACTTTTCGAAAATTTGAAAATTTTCAAAGAATAGAAAAAATTATTTTTTTCATAAATCCGAAAATTTTATTCAAAGTTGTCAGTAGATACCAAATACATTTCAAACTATTCTAGCCGAATTTTTCGATTACCGCACAATTTAAAAAATTAGAGCTTTTTCAACATTTTAGACCATTTTTTTTCAAGCTTCAGAAAATGTTCTCAATGTCTCCGATACTTGACAAAAATACTTGCAAATTATCCAAATGACATTTTTAATTTGGATGAAAATTAAAAACGTTATATGATTAATTTTCATAATTAAAAAATAGATAAAACTGCTTTCCTGATAAATAAATAAATAAATTTTAAGGGAAATTTTTAATAAATATTAAATATATTTAAAATTCACATCCATAACATTTTTCAATAACAACAAAATAAAAAAAAAATTCATTATTTTCAAAATTACGAATTTTAAGATTCTTATGTTAAATTAGGTAGAATCTTCTTTGAATACAGTCAAATGATTTTTAATATCTTTTCCGAATTCTTAGACTTTTTTTGTTCCCAATTAGTTCTCCTGATTTTTCCTTGCATATTTCAACAATGCACATTATATTTAATAAGGAAATCTAGTTATTACATTCTCATTCATGAGAGTGTAATGTAATCGTCCAAATTTTCGATCTCTGGTTTTTAACGGATCTTTACGTTTCGGCGCGCACAGAATCCGAAAATCATAAAATTCTGTCGGTGTTTGTCTGCCTGTACGTCTGTCTATATGGCTGTATGTATGGTTACCTGAATGTTGTAGCCACGCTAACTTTTGAAGAATTTGTCCAATCGAGTACGCATTTTATACACTTCTGAAGGTCCCCAGAATAAAGGCTAAGTTCGTTAATCAGATATTTCGAAAAAAAATTTAAAAATTGAGTGCATTTTCCAAATTTTGAAATTTTTGTTGTTGAAATTTTATAAATTTTTGTCGAAGTTTCTTATAGATGGGTAAAAGACTTGCAAATTATCCAAATAAAATTTTTCATTTTGATGAAAATTAGAAAAGTTATATACTAATGAAAATTTTGAAAATCTTCAAAAAAATAGAAAAAAATATTTTTTTATAGATCCAAAAATTTTCACTAGATACCAAATATATTTTAGAACTATTTTAGCCGAATTTTTCGATAAGCCCACATTTTTAAAAATTTTATATATACAGGGTGGACACGCTGGGGCTTACATATATGCCGAATCAAATGCTACCCGAATTGCACAATAGTAGGGGAGAAGCCATTATACAGGGGTATTTTCATATTTCGCGCCTTTAAAGTTGCATTCGGATCGGCCATTCGATCAAGTCCGTGCATCTTCGGATCAAGTTTATCATAGTTTCCATGGTTGCGTTCGAAACTTCAAACGGATACAAGTGTAAAAAAATATAGGTTCTATTATGTAGTAATTAAAAATAATAAGTGTTTAATTAATAATGAAGTGAGACATGTGAACTGAGAAGTAAACGTCATTTTTTTCTGTGCCAATAACATTATAGAATGGCTGCTAAGTGACAAATACTATAAAATAGTAAGAATATTCTGTGCAACGATTAGGGAAAACAGGTGAATCTAAACATAACCGTTTGAAGTTTCGAACGAAACCATGGAAGCTATCATAAACTTGATCCGAAGATGCACGGACTTGGCCGAATGGCCGATCCAAAGCAACTTTAAAGGCGTGAAATATGAAAATACCCCTGTATAATGGCTTCTCCCCTGCTGTTGTGCAATTCGGGTAGCATTCAACTCGCCATGTATGTAAGCCCCAGCGTGTCCACCCTG
>NC_046661.1:137080545-137084222 GCF_010883055.1 Belonocnema kinseyi
CGGTACCATTGGATTCAGCGGGTCAAAATACATAAGACTACATAGTTTTTATCCTTTACCTCTTTAATGCATACGGGATCCTACCCAGCTCCTGGACTATTGTATCAAAAAATCCGAATGTGGCCTCACGATGTTAATCGGAGAACTTCGTGTTCCCTGCTAAACTGGTCAAAATTCATGTATGGACACGTGTTTTCCAGTGTTTTTTTTAAGGCAAGAGTGGTAATAATTGGCTAAAGTATACATTCTTTTATGATACTCAACTTACAAAATATAAAAGTTATTAGTTGAAAATTTCAAGGATTTTAGCACTCAGGGTTTGAGCATCAGATTAAAAAGCATTACTAAAGGTTCTAGAAGGTTTCAATATATTCTAAAGATATTAGGGTGGTAGAAAATCATTCCTGTTCAAATTTTTTTTTATTAGAGGGCATTACACCCCCCCCCCCATGTTCTGAGGTTGCCGGGAAAAAAATTCCCTTCCAGTTTCAGCCAAATCGGTTAATATTAGGACGTGCCGCAAAGGCCCTGAAAATCCGATGAGATTAACATGGGGAAATTTTGGTTTTCGGAACAATGAGATTCAGGTTTCTGGATTTAAACTTAGCTTGCGAAAGACATTAAGAATTCGTTAAGCAGTCTTTAATCAATCATTTCCATAAAATTACTTTAAATTTTGATGCCCCCCCCCCCTTGTGGGGTCCCAAAAATACCCCAAAAAACTGAAATTGACATTTTTGCCAAAAATTTACTCATAAATGCTCTGTTTCTCCCTTTTGTGCCATAAATGATTTTTGTTTGTCAAGTGGAATGTTTTTAAGTATTTTGAACTAATTAACAATGGTTTAAACAATTTATTTTTGTTTAAATAATTTTTTTTTCTATCGCTCATTGAAAGGTAGATTTTTTATGTTTGATTGAACAATTGGACATTTTTAGGATTAATGATCTTTGTTTCAAGCATTTAGTATTTGTTTAAACAGTTAATTATTATTTAATTGTAAATTTTTCTTAAAAATACGTATAAATCTCTATTAAAAAAAAATTAGTTAGCTTTTCTGTTTATTATTAAATATCTACGTCATTTAGATACTAGTTCCTTATTTTGTAATAAATTCTTATTTGTTTAAACAAATTTTATTCGTTTATACAATCTTTTTCGAAAATAAATCTTGGATAATTCTGTTTTTTGCAATTAATCTGGTAATTTTTTATTTTTGAGAGGAAAATGTTGTGTTTTAATTTCGAATGACGTTCAAAAAATACAAAGATTTCTAATTCCTTTGAGAATACTAAGTGCTATTCTGCGGAATCAACATAAAAAAAACCTACTTTGAGCTTTCTTTCAGAGGACAAACGAGTGTGTTTACGAGGGTGATTTAAAGGAAAAATTCATAAAAGTAATTTGAGAATGACAAAATTGAATGTAATTTTTATAGAATGAAGTCTTACTAAAAAAAAATCAACTTTTCATTACCAATGTAAAACATTTTATGAACAAAAAATTAATTATTTAAAGCATTTGCTTAACGTTTAAATATTTAACAATAAACGATATACTTAATTGAACTGAGACAAACATCAGATTTTTGAATCACAATTTCCAATAAAACGTTACATTAATATTTAGTAAATTTATGAAACAATACGATAATGGTTTAGACAAAAAATTTTTCTCTTTACAATGGCAAATTACCACAATAATTGCAGAAAAACAGAAATTTCAAACATTTATTTTCGAAAAAAATTGTATAAACAAACAAAATTTATTTAAACAAATAAGAATTTCTCACAAAATAAGTTACTAGTATCTAAATGAAGTCGATATTTAATAATGAGCAGCAAAGCTAACGAAAATTTTTTAAACTAGAGTTTTATACCTCTTTTTAAGAAAAAGTTACAATTAAATAATAATAAATTGTTTAAACGAATACTAAATGCTTGAAACAAATATCATTATTCCTAAAAATGATTAATTGTCCAATCAAACATAAAAAATCTACCTTCCAATAAGTAAGTACAAATAAGACTATATAAAAATTTTCAGTTTTTCAAATTTCAGTTTTTTGGGGTTTTTTTGGCGCATTTTGGGGCCCCACAAGGGGGGGGGCAACAAAATTTAAAGTGATTTCATGGAAATGATCGAAAGTCGGTTGATTGGACCTCCCTAGTGTACATTACTAGTTTAGAAATATTTCACAACGATTTTACAAGGCTTTTAAATGTTTCCTAAGATTTGAAGGATTTCAGACAGTTTAAAAAGGGCACAGTACATCAGATTTCAAAGATTGTAAAACATTTGGAAGATTTGAAAATATTTCACTAAGATTTCAAAGAATTCGATGATTTCAACGAATAAAAAAATTCACAAATATTTCAAAAAATATCACAAAGATTTTGAACATTTCATAAAGATTGCAAGGATTTCGAAGATTTGAAAATGGCGTTTACACCAGATTTCCAAATTTTCACAATGATTTCGAACATTTCCAAAAATTGTAAGGCTTTTAAAAGATTTCAAATATTTCATGAATATTTCAAAGACGTTAAACAATCAAATCAGGTTTTAACAAATTTGAGAAGATTTTAAAGGTTTCAATTATTTAAAACTAACACAAAAGGTTTCACAAACAAATTTTAAACTAAGCATTCACAAATACGTCATAAAAATTTTAAAAAGATTTCAGGTACTTTAAAGATTGTAGAGATTCCAAACATTTTACAAAAATTTCGAACGACTTGATTTATACAAAGTTTGTATTAAGTTCAGGGCACCCACAATTTTTGTCCTAGCACTGTTACTTGTATTACCAAGCCGAATGTGAGGCGCAAACGAGGTGATTTAAAAAAAAAATAAAAACACCTATAGATATTTTTGAATTTAATTCAATCGCAGTTTTGACCTCATTAAAACAGAATATTTTCCTATTTTTACTTTTAATTTTGAATGTTTCAAAGTCGAGTTATTAAGCACCATGCCGTTTCTCACAATTCTAAGAATTCTCACCATTTAGTATATAAGGAATCTTCAAACCCCTTCTCACAGCGTGATTTGCGTGTGTTATATGTATATGTTGCGCATTATGTATATAGGTGCAAAGGTTAAGTTAGTTCCATCTGCGAAGGTCTAATCTTCATTGTTATGTGTACAAATAATAATAATTATAATTATAATGTGCGTATTTATGTGCAAGAATTGTGCAGTGTGACTTGGTGGAGTTTCACGATGTGTTACGAACTTGCCGTTTTCGTATTTTCGACTGTCACATTTTTTTCGAGTGACTCATACTTTTTAGTATAGTCTTTAGCAAATTTCAGAATCTTCTCTTTCAAAATGTGAGAAAATTATTCCAATTTTTCTAATAATTAAAATTATGGTCTTGCTTCAATTTAATATAGTGAATTTTAAATATCCCATTTTCTTTTACAAGTTTTGTGAAACTTATATTAATTTTCCAAAGTAAATTTTTCATAGATTATTAATAAATACTATACTACTACTTTTAAATATACATATCCGATTTCCCTAAATCGTAGATAATTATACTAAATTGTAATATCGGTTTTAACGTTTTTTGTAACTAAAATTCTATGGGTGTAGTGCAAAATAATGTTCACATTTTATTTTTCCTAATCCTATAATAGGACCCTGTTGTGGTTGTTTAATCCTTTCCCCT
>NC_046661.1:137084322-137106123 GCF_010883055.1 Belonocnema kinseyi
TAAGTCTTCCTCTACCTATTAACCATAAGGAATGTCCGATTAACCAGTGGGAAGCCGTTGTTATTGATATTTACAAATAGCGTGTTTTGGCGCGCGACAGCGTAGCGGCGCGGTGTGAGTGACTGCTTGGCGCTCGAGCTCGTGCTGGCGAACCCACTCGCCAGCCAATGGTACTAAGGACTAGAAAGATGAAAAAAAAATTTTCGTTTTTTTTTATTCTGTGATATAAATGCATTTGAGATTTATATTTGTTAGTAATATTAAAGCAATAAAACTGTTAAAAGTTTATAAATAAAAACTGATGAACGATAAGAGGTAAAGAATGTTTTACTAATTGTAATAAGCCGAGATGAATCGCGTAACTTGAAGACTGATGATTGGACTTGCGAGCGCCAAGCAAGTCACACACACCGCGCCGCTGCGCTGTCGCGCGCCAAAACACGCTATTTGTAAATATCAATAACAACGGCTTCCCACTGGTTAATCCGACATTCCTTATGGTTAATAGGTAGAGGAAGACTTAAAGAATAAGTTGATTCTTTATTTTTTTCAAAATATTCAATAGATCAAAAATTATTAACATTCAAAGTTGCAAAAAATCGTCAAACTTTAACTTTAAAAATTCATAACTTTTCAAATATGCATTTTACAAAAAAATGACAAGGGACCATTTCTTCTTAAAATACCTCAAATTATCTAAAAAAAATTTGTCCCATTGAAAAAAATCATTTTTTCATAATTGTTTAAACAATTGCGTTTTAAACAAAACCTAGGCACTTATCGCAAAATTAACCGGTACCATTGGATTCAGCGGGTCAAAATACATAAGACTACATAGTTTTTATCCTTTATCTCTTTAATGCATACGGGATCCTACCCAGCTCCTGGATTACAATGTTTTGCAATTTCCTCAACTGAAGCTTACAATTTCTGTTAGCGTCTATCACAGAAAATAAAAATATCTCTTATTATCTTTCACTTTCTCTTTGACTATATTAATTTGTAGAATATTTATATTAACTTTTGTACCTCAATCTATTAATTCCTATAATTGCTTTTATATTATTTGAATATGTCATTATCAATTTTTCTTATTCTGTGTTTTATTACATAAAATATCAATCTTTGCTATTGAATATACCAATTCTTGTTCTAAAGATATTAGGTTTTCATATTCTAATTGTAAAGTTTCGTAATTACGCTAACAATAATTTTTATATTTACACGATTTCTCTAAATTGTAATCGACTATATCAATTATGAATATTGAAATATCAATTATTCTTATAAAATTTCTCTCAGTGTATCTGAATAAGCAGTGCTAAACCAAGGTACACACAAAAAGAAATTGTAATAGGAATTTGATATAATAGTTTTTAACATAAAATGTAGAAAATTTCGCATTGTAGTCTGTGCACAAATGTGGAGGGTAATGCAAAGACCGAGTGCGGAGCGCGAGGTAAATACATTATCGAGCGCCGAGCGCGAGATAAATATATTATCGTAAATCGTAAATCTGTCTTTTTTTGTAGAAAATAAATCTTCTCAAGTTATTATGTTATTGACTTGATTGAACTATTTAACTATTTCAAACATTCAAAAACTCTTTTTTTTTAATTAATTTTTTAAGGCGAAAATTTTACTATTCCATTTTTGATGAAATTTTTTTTTTCAGTTGAAAATTCAACTATTGATGCATGTAGGTATTTTGATAATAATTCGTATTTTCTAGTAGAAAATTATTCTTCTTAGTTAAAAAATCATCTTCCAGGTTGAAATTTAAACTATTTGGTCAGAAATTCCTTTTTTGTTGATAACTTATTTTCTCAATGAAAATAGAACTGTTCTATTTTTCTTAAAAATTGATGTTTTTTGTTTAAAATTGATATTTTCTGATTAAAAACTCAACTAATTAATTTTCTTGGTTGAAAATATAAATATTTTATTTTTAGTGGAAAACTTATCTTTTTTAGTTGAAAATCTAACCATGTTGTTGACAATCTTTTATTTGATTGAAAATTCGTCTTTTGGTAGAAAATGAATATTCTTGGTTGAGAATTCATTGTTTAAAAAAACTCTTTGATTGAAAATCCAACTTTTGGGGTTAAAACTTTATATGTCTTCTAAAAAAATTCTCCTTTTGGCTTCAAAATTCAACTATTTGGTTTGTGGTTAAAGTCGTCTTTTGTTATTAGAAAATTTGAGCATTTGGTTGAAAATGCATCTTTGTAAATTAAAAATTAAACTTTTTCATATAAAAATAAAATTATTTTGTTTAAATTTAAATTGTTTTGTTGAAAATTCATATTTTAATATAAAATTCATCCTTCTTGGTTAAAAAAAACTTTCTTTTTAAAAAAATCATCTGTCTTCTAAAAAATTCATCTTTATGACTTAACAATTGTTCAAATACTGTTATTTTACTCATAATTTTCTTCCTTGGTTGAGAATTCTACTATTTTCTTTTTGGTTAAGAATTAATATCTTTTGGTCAAAAATAAAAAATTGTACTATTTGGTTGAAAATTCTTCTTTTTTCGCTGACTTCAACTTTTTTTATATAAATTTTTGTTTTAAATCATTATTTTGTTGTTCAAATATCAACTATTATAATTTTGTATTTAAAAATCCATCTTTTCTTCTTTTTTTTGCGTTATAATTTCATTTGTTTGACTGAAATTTGAACTATCCCATTTTTGATCAAAAAGGTCTATTTTTTAGTTGAAAATTTCCGAATTTTGGTAAAAAAGAATTGATCTATTTTGGTAGAAACTTAATTTTCTTGGCTGCAAATTTATTTTATGGACTTGAAAATTAAACAATGGTTAAAAAATATCTTGCATTGCTGAATAATTTCTCTTGGTTGAAAATGTAAATTTGGTTAAAAAATCATCTTTTTGATTTGGAAATTCACTTCTTTCGGTTAAAATTGCATCTATTTTGTCAAAAATGAATTTTTTAGACTGAACATTATTCAGTTTTGGATTCAGATTTTTGGATTTTTTGCATTACCAGAAATTAAGAACCATAAAAACGTTCCCTAGTGCATTTTATTTCATTTTCCAATTTTGCGACTCAATATATCTTATTGTGTGAACGTAAGTTGTAGCTAAAAGAATGTCGATAAGATAGGAATCAGATAGGTTTTACATGACTTGAGGATGCAATAATCTCTGAAAAATAAAAATAAATTTTACATTTCAGAACTTCAAGTTAAACATAACCTTTTTCGATCCTTCAGTTAGATGAGTTAAGCAATATGATTGGCGGCTACAACTTGGATGGGTGACTGCTCTCGTTCATATTATATATCACCATATAGGTAGAAACATTTTTTTATTTTCTTTTAATCACATATGTAACATCTGGAACTTTCAGCAATTAGCGACGTCATAATGTAAAAAAAAAATATCAGGCAAAGTAGGCAACTATGTCAATTTTGGGCCCTATTTTAATTTTGGACCCTATTTCTATTTAGGCCCTATATCAATTCCGGGTCCTATCCTATGCTGAATTTGGGCCTTATGTCAATTTTAGACCTGGTGTCAAATTTGGGACCTATATCAGTCTTGGGCCTTATGTCTTATTTGGGCCCTGTATCAATTTTGGACCTTTTCTTAATTTTGGACACTATGTCTATTTTGAACCCTAGATGAATTTAAGATCCCATATCCGTTTTGGGCCCTACATCAATTTTAGGCCCTATTTAAATTTTTGGACCTATATCAGCTTCTGTCCCAATGTCGACTTTGGTCCCTATCTAAATTTTGGGCCCATAATAAGTTTTTGGTCGTATGTCGAATTTAAGCTTTATTTCGTTGGGCCTTCTTCCAATTTTGGAACCTATGTCGATTTCGGTTCCTATGTCAGTTTTCGGTTCTGTGTCGGAATTGGCCCCTATATCAATTTTGGACCCTATATAAATTTCGGATTCTATGTCAATTTTGGACACTATATCTATTATGGGCCGTATATAAACTTTGGGCCATATATCAATTTTAGATCCCATACCCGTTTTGGGCCCCACATCAGTTTTAGGCCTTTTTAATAATAAGGCCTATATCAGTTTTGGCCCCTATGTCGAATTTGATCCCTGTATCAATTTTGGACCCTAAATCTCAGTTTTTAGTCAAATATTAATTTTGTGCCTATGCAAGATTTTATTCCTACGTCGAATTGGAACCCTATGTCGTTTTTGGGACCTGTGCCAAATTTAGGCCCTATGCAGAATTTGACTTGAGCAATATATCAATTTTAGGCCCCAAATCTGTGTTATGTTCTACGTCAATTCTAGGCCCTTTTTTAATTATAGGGCCTATATCAGTTTTGGTACCAATGTCGAATTTGACCCCTACATCAATTTTAAGCCCTATATCAATTTTGGGCCCATAATAAGTTTTTGGCCCTATGTCGAATTTAAGCCTTATGTCGACTTTGGGTTCTGTGCCAGTTTTGGGCCCTATGTAGATTTTGGTTCCTATTTTAGTTTTTGGCCCCATGTAGAAATCGGCCCCTATATCAATTTTGGATCCTGCATAAATTTCAGACCCTATATCAATTTGGGACCCTGTATCTATTATGGGCCGTATGTAGAATTTGACCCATATATCAATTTTAGGCCCCATATCCGTGCTGGGTCCTACATCAGTTCTAGGTCCTTTTTAAATGCTAGGGTCTATATCAGTATTGGTCCCTATGTCGAATTTGGCCCCTACATCAATTTTAGGCTCTATCTCGATCTTAGGCCATATATTAATTTTGGGCCTTATATAAGTTTTTGGTCCTATGTTTAATTTAAGCCTAATTTTGAATTTGGGACCTGTGTCAATTTTAGACCCTATTTATTATTTGGTTCCTATGTCAGTTTTTGGCCTTTATCATTTTTGGGCCACATGTCAATTTTGGGCCTTATATTAGTTTTGGCCCTATGTAAATTTTTGCTCGAATGTTGAATTGGGGCCATAATGCAATCTTTTGTTCTGTGACAATTTTGGGTCCGATGACAGTTTTGGACCCATGTCTATAATAAGTCGCAGGACAGACGAGCGGGCGGACAACCGACCGAAAATATCAAGGTTTCTGCTCGGAGCTACGAAACCCTAAAAAGTCTGAAATTAATAAAAAGGAAACTTTTTAGCGTAATAAAATTTGTATTGCTTCTTTAATTTTTATTAAATATATAGTGCATATATTTTCTTATAAAAATCAATTCGTTTAAAATATTAAAATGGTTTTGATTTTATAGTTCATAGAAAAGTAGCCAAACTCTGAATTAATTTAAGAAAATTGTTTAAATATTTAATATTTATTGTAAATTTGCAAAGTATCGTAGGGAAAAGTAATTTTAAATATGTATATTCTTTACCGATTCCATTGGCAAATAGAGCCTATTCGCTGAAAAATGGTCAAACTCTTAATTTGTTTATAAAATTGTTGAAATAATTAATGTAGTTTGTAAAGTTGTGAAGCATCATCGAAAAAAAGTCATCGGAAAGATATTCTTAGGTAATTAAGTAAAAAAAATTGAGCCTATTTGTTGAAAATAGTCAAACTGAGGATTAGTTTATAAACTTCTTTTTAAATAATTAATAACTCTTGTAAATGTTCAAAGTATCCGTAGGAAAGTGTTATTGGTAAGACATTCTTTGTTGATTCCATAAACAAATTCGGCCTATTCGCTGAAAAAGGGCCAAACTCTTAATATGCTTATGAAAGATGTTTAAAGAATTAATAAATATTTAAAATGTTCAAAGTATCGTTTTGAAGCCATTCTTAACCAAACTCAGAATTTTTTTAATGCAAATTGTTTAAATAATTAATCATTCTAGTAGTTGATTCGTAACTAAATTGTCCCTATGCTATTAAAAATAGCCAAACTCTGAATATTTTTATGAAAATTGTTTAAATAATTAATATTTATTATAAATTTTCAAAGTATCGTTGGAAAGTGTTATTGGTAAGTTATTATTTTTTGATTCCCTAAACAAATTCAGCCTATTTGCTGAAAAAGGGCAAAACTCTGAAAGTGTTTATGAAAATTGTTTAAATAATTAATATTAATTGGAAATTTGCAAAGCATCATAAAAAAGTAATCGGAAAGATATTCTTAGATAATTAGGTAAGTAAATTGAACATATTTGTTAAAAAATAGCCAAACTCAGAATTTGTTTATACAACTTTTTAAAATTAATAATAATTATCGTAAATTTTCAAAGTATTGTATGAAAGTGTTATTTTTAAGACATTCTTTGTTGGTTCCATAAACAAATTCAGCCTATTCGCTAAAATGAGCCAAACTCTGAACACGTTTATAAAAATTGCTTAAATAATTAATTATTCTAATTGTAAATTTACAAAGCAACATAAAAAAATTCATCGCACAAAGATATTCTTAGATGATTGGGTAAGAAAATTGAGCATATTCGTGTAAAAATAGTAAAAATCAGAATTTGTTTATACAATTTTTAATAAATTATTGATAATTATTGTAAATTTGCAAAGTGTCGTAGGAAAGTATTGTTGGTAAGACATTCTTTGTTGATAACTTAAAAAATTCAGCCTATTCGATGAAAAAGGGCCAAACTCTGAATATGTTTACGAAAATTGTTTAAATAATTAACATTTCTTGGAACTTTGCAAATCATCATAAAAAAAATCATCGGAAAGATATTCTTAGATAATTCGGTAAGAAAATTGAGCATATTCGTTGAAAAATAACGAAAATCAGAATTTTTTAAATAAATTTTTTAAAAATAATAAATAATTTTTGTAAATTTTCAAAGTATCGTAGGATAGTGTTATTGGTAAGACATTCTTTGTTGATATTGTAAACAAATTCAGCCTATTCGCTAAAAAAGAGCCAAACTCTGAATATGTTTATGAAAATTGTTTAAATAATTAATAAATATTGGAAATTTGCAAAATATCGTTGAAAAGAGTTATTGGAAATAAACTCTTGGTTGGTTCCCTAAACAAATTGAGCCCATTCGTTGAAAATAGCATAGCTCTTAATTTGTTTATAAAAATTGTTCAAATAATTCATAATTCTTTAAAATTTGCAAAGCATCATAGAAAAAAAAATGAAACTGAGAAAACAATAGAATTAATTTCTAAATATTCATATTTTCCTATCATTTATTATTATAATAAAAATTATGATAAAAACAAAAACTTGTAAGGAAAATTCTAAAAAAAATTTCAATTTGCTTGAATGCTTATTTAAATTTATTTTTAAAAAATAAAAGAAGAACACAGGATGAACTTATTACAAAATTTTAAGATTACACAAATTCTTAAAAAAATATATAAATATAAAAAATAAATATATAAAAGATAAATTTTTCACCAAAAATGGAATAGTCACATTTTCATTTGGAAAAAATTAATTTTTAAGAAAAAAACAAACTAATTTTCAACAGAATAGACAAACAAAAAAAAATAATTTTTAACAAAATACGAATTTACAACAAAATAAATGAGTTTTCAGTACAAAAGTGTTTAATTATAAATTTGAAAATATGAACTTATAACCAAAAAAGAATACTTCTTCGAGAGATTTTAATTTTTAAGAAAACGCGAATTCAACCAAAAAGGACGAATTTTCAAAAAATTCGGTGAACTTTCAACTAAAACAGATTAATTTTCAATCAAACGCAGTTGCATTTTTAATTAAAAAATAATTAAATTTTTACCTCTAAACAATTTTTTAAACAAAAGACAAATTTTAAACCAAATAGTTTAAATTACAACCAAGAAAGATTCTCAACAAAATACATCAATGTTTTCCGAAGCACATGAATTTTCCACCAATTATATGAATTCAACAAAAAAAGGATCTTCGAACAAAATATTTGAATCCTCAAACTTATAAATAATGATCATTTTCATCCGAATAATTTAATTTTTTACCAAGAGAGATTAATTTTAAACTTAAAGAGATCAATCGTAACCCACATAGTTGAATTTGCAATTTAAAAAAATCAATTTTTAACAAAGCAGTTCTACTTTTAACTAAAGAGTTGGATTTTCAATAAAAAAGAGATTTTTAAAATATTACTTTAAAAAAATAATACTATATACTAAAAAATAAATTTTTTCAATGAATAGTTGAATTACCAATAAAAAATATAAGTTTCAACAAAAATGATAACTTTCAATTAAAGAGTTTAATTTTTTACCAAAAAGATAAATTTCCAAGTTAAAGAGATACATTTTCAACTAAATATTTTAATTTTTATTGTAAAAAAATATATTTAAAAAAATTTTATTTTAAATTTAAAAAAAAATTAATCTTAAATAAAAAAACAAAAGAATTTTGAACAAAATATTTCAATTTTTAAACAAAGAAAATTAATTTTTAACAAAGCTATTCTACTTTAAACCAAAGAGTTGGATTTTTAATTTAAAAAAGTAATTTTCCACCAAGAATATTAATGATCTATCAAAAAGAAGAATTAAAAAAAAATTTCCATTTTATAGCCAGAAAGGTGAATTCTCTAACACAAAAGTTGGATAGTCATGACTTAACAAAAATAATTATCTACTAAATAATTAAATTTTCAAATGAATAGCTTAATTTTTAAACAAATAGTTAAATTTTTGACGAAAATATTCAAATTTCCGACCAGAAATATTAATTTAGAAAAAGATAATTTTCAACAAAAATGATCATTTTCAACCGCGTAGTTTATTTTCATACCGCAAAAGGATGAATTTTTATCTTAAAGAAAAAAATGCTTAACTGAATATTAAGATTTTTATTTTTAAAAATCATTAATTAATGATCTACCAAGAAAGAAGAATTTTTAACAAAATTGTTCCATTTTGAAGCCAGAAAGGTCAATTATTATTTACTTAACAGTTGAATTTTTATTGAAAAAATTAATTCCCCACCAAAAATCAAAGGAGTTTTATACAAAATATTTTCACTTTAAGGAAGAAAGTCGAATTTTGAACGAAATAGAATTTTCAACCAAATGAGATGAATTCCGTATCAAAAACATAATAAATAGTAGACTTTTCAATCTAAGAAAAAACTTTTAACCAAAAATATTTTGATTTTCTTATCGGTTTCTATTAATTTAATTCGCATTTAAGCAAACAAACAAAAATTAGAAAAAGAGTGAAACCCCCCCGTTATCAATAGGTTTTTGTGTGCCCCCCCTCCCCCTCAAATTTCTATTTAGAAAATATAACGACCTACTGCGAGGCTCCTAAATCCCCCCATTCTCCAATTTCAAGCCGTCCCTGCTTTCTTCCCTTCCTTGTCCTCCACTTCCCTCTCATCAATCAATCCCTCGTTACTTTAAATCAAGTAAAATTGTTATTGCATTTTTAATCTAATAGATCAATTTTTACTCAATTACATTTGAATTTTCAATTTACAAATATAAATTTTCTACCAGAAACGGAAATGTTTAATTTTTTGGTTCAAAAAATTAATTTCCTACTAAGAAAATGAATTTTTAACAGAATAGTTCAATTTTTAAGCAAAGAAATAAATTTTAAACTAAAAAATGATAATAATTTTTTACCAAAGAGACAAATTTAAAAAAAAAATACATAAATTTTCGACCAAATAGTTTATTTTGCAACTAAAAATATAAATTTGTAATAAAAAAAGTTTAATTTACAACCAAATAAATAAATTTTGAAATAAAAAATGGAATAGTTAAATTATCAGTTAAAAAACCAGTTAGAAAATTAATACAAAAAAATTAATTTTCAAACCAAAAGAATTTCAACAAAATAGCTTCAATTTTCATCAAAAGAAATTAATTTTCAAGTCAAATTATGAATCTTGATGAATAAAAAAATGAACTTTTAATTCAACAGTGTAATTTTCATCTGAAAAATATAAATTGTTAAAATTATGAAAAAAAGAATGAATCTTCCACCAAAAAATTAATTTTTACTTACTTGTTGAACTTTCAATTAAAAACATCCATTGTTAAAGAAAAATGTTATAGTTAATTTTTTACTTAAAAAAATAATTTTTACCCGAAAAGAAAGAATTTTCGACAAAATATCTAAATTCCGCACTAAAATACTGAATTTTAAAGTCACATTATTAATCTTACAACAAAAAATTAATTTTAACCAAATAGTTAAATTTTCAATTAGAGAATTAAATTTTCATGTAAAATCATGAATCTTTCATAAAAAAATTAATTTTTAACCAAATTTTTGAATTTTCTACTAAAGAACATCAATTTTTGGCCAAAAATGTAATAGTCAAATTTTCAGTCAAAGAAATTAGGTTTTAACGAAAAATAACGAATCTTTTACAAAATAGCTCAATTTTCAATTAAATAAATGCATTTTTTAAATAAAATAATGAAACTTCAACAACAAATCATTTTTAAACTATTAGTTGAATTTTCATTTGCAAAAAAATAAATTTTCAACCCCAAAAACAAATTTTCAACCAACAAAATTAATTTTCAAGTAAAATTAGTAACCTTCCACCATAAAAAATAAATTTTTAACTATATGGTTGAATTTTCAACTTAAGAAAATCAATTTTTAACCAAAAATAACGAATATTTAACAGAATAGCTACATTTTCAACCAAAGCAATGCATTTTTTTAACTAAAATTACGAAACTTCAAGAAAAAAATTTTTTGAACGCATTAATTACATTTTCATCTAAAAAATATTAATCTGGAACCAAAAACTGAAGTTGTTGAACTTTCATTATGAAAAAAAATTAATTTCCAACCAGAAAAAAAAAATTCAACAAAATAGCTAAATTTTTAACCAAAGCAATTAATTTTTTAAAGTAAAATGATGAATCTTCCGCACACACAAAAATGAATTTTTAACAAAGTTGTTGAATTTTCAACTAAAAAACATCAATTTTTAACTAAAAATGGTATAGTTAAATGTTCAATTAAAAAATTAATTTTTAACCAAAAAGAACGATTATTTGACATAGTATATACATTTCTTTAAAGTCACATTATTAATCTTGAAGTTGAATTTTCAACTAAAAATACACATTTTTTAACCAAAAATGGAATAGATAAATTTTCATTTATAAAAATTAATTTTTATACAAAAATGAATTTGTAACAAAACAGTTAAATTTTCGTTTAAAAAAATGAATTTTCGTGTAAAATTATAAATGTTCCATAAAAAAAAATAATTTTTCACTTAATAGTAGACTTTTCTACTAAAAAACATAAATATTCAACCAAAAATGGAATAGTTAAATTTTGAATTAGAGAAATTAATTTGTAACAAAAAATAACGAATTTTTTACAGAATAACTAAATTTTTAACCAAAGCAATGAATTTTTTTTAACTAAAATGATAAAACTTCATCAACAACAAATAAAATGTAATTAATTAGTTAAATTTTTGACTAAAAAATATTAATCTTCAACCAAATCTGAAATTGTTGGATTTCCATGATAAAAAATTTATTTTCTGGCCAATAAAAGAAATTCTCAACAAAATAGGTAAATTTGCAACCAAAGAAATTATTTTGTCAAGTAAAATGATGAATCTTCCATACAAAAAAATTAACTTTTAACAAAGTGGTTGAATTTTCAACTAAAAAATATTAATTTTTAACAAAAAATGGTATAGTTAAATTTTTAATTAAAAAAATAATTTTTAACCAAAAAGAACGAATATTTGACAAAGTATATCGTACTAAACTAATGAACTTTAAAGTCACATTATGAATCTTGAAGTTTAATTTTCAACTAAAAATATAAATTGTGAACCAAAAATGGAATGCCTATATTATTAGTTAAGAAAAATATATATTTTCAACCGAAAAGAACGAAGTTTAAAAGAAGATTATTAATTTTAAACAAAAAGAAATGAATTTTTAACTAAATATTTTAATTTTTGAATTTTTAAAGTTTGGTTCTTGATCAGCTCTATAAACAAATGTAATGGACCTATTGCCGGGCGCCTAAATTCCCTCATTCTCCAAATTAAAGTCGTCCCTGCATTCCTCCCCTCCCTCGTGCACCGCCTTCCCCTCATCCAGCCTTCTCTTTCTCTCTCTCTCTGCGTTCTCTTTCTCACTCCTTTCCCGGGATCGCGGCGAACCTGTTGCCCGCTGATCCAGTGCCGTCTCGGTTGCTCTCGCTTGTCTATCGCTACAGGTGTTATCGTGTTTGGTCTTCGTCGCCGTCCTAACTCGCTCACCTGGCGAATCGCCGAACTTACGGTTACAGCCAATAATGCGCGCAGTTCGTGGCAGGAATTCGCGATCAAAAGTTCGAAAGCCGATCGATCGGCAGCATCGGTAGTTTGGTACCAAGAAGTTCCTGAAAGTCGACAAAGTTCGTCATTTCGAGGCACTTAATACGACGCTTTCTCTCTTATCTGTTTTAACTCTCAGGTTTTTAACTCTTCGGAATCCTTCATTATCTTTTTAATGCCAGTACTACCGGTTTTACAAATTTTAGAATTACGTTTCAAATTCCCATTAATCTGGTGTATCGGGATTTCGAAAAACGTGAGAAAAAAAGTGCAGTGAGGTTAGAAAATAGGGAAAGTTGTAAACTCGGAAATCCCTTCTCTTTTTAATCCCAGTGCTATCGGTTCCAAAAAAATTTTGGAATTATATTCCATTTTTCATTCATCTGGTGTCTCGGAATTTCGAAAAACGCGAAAAGAAAGTGCAGTGAAGTTATAAAAATAGGGAAAATCTGTGTATTATTATTATTGTTAATATTATTATTATTTTGTTCGTAAATCGCGTTATTCGTTTCTGGCTTCCGGCGACATGTTCTGTGAAGTGAAGTGATCCGTTCGGGATAATCGACTTCAAGATGGATTAACTTCGCGAGACCAGCATCACAGATTTCATCCTTTCCTTGGGTCAAAGGTCAGTTTTACCTCTAAAGGTCAATTAGATCTACTATAAACTGCTGTTAAAATCTTTCTAGCCCTTTATATTTAAATCGGTCATCGTTTTGTGTATCCAGCTTCTTTGACAGTTCGTGCGTTTACTTAGAATTTTCTAATTTTAGTGATTGTTACCGATCTGTGTTTGTTTACACATCATTTTCAGTTTGGTGACAACTGTTTGGTTGCGGATTCAACTGCTTCTTTTGAAAACAATTCTTCGGTTTAAAAATTCATCTGCTGTAGCAGAAATTTAATCTTTAAATTTCGGTTATGAATCCAACTATTTTGTTGAAAATTCATCTTTTTTTATTGAATTCAACTGTTTTTGAACTAAATTTTTTTTGGTTGAAACATCTAATTTTATATTCATCGTTTAAATTAATCTTTTTCTGTTGAAAATTGAACCACTTCGTTTAAAAAATCATTTTCTCGGTTGAAGTTTAATCATTTTTATTGAAAATTCGTTATATTTGGTAAAAAATTAAATGTTTTAACTGAAAAATTAACTATTCCATTTTTTTAAATTCAAGTATTTGGTTACAAATTCATTATTTAATTACAGTTTCCTCACTTTGGTTAAAAATTCGTTCCTTTTGGTGAAAACTTAATAGTTTAAACTGAAATATTGACGATTCCATTTTTTGTTGACAAATTTATTTTTGTTACTTGAAAATTCAACTATTCGATTAAAAATTTATTATTCGCTTTCATTTTCATCACTTTGGCTGAAAATTGAGATATTTTGTTGAAAATTCGTACTTTTTAATTAAAATTGCTTTAACTGAAAATTTAACTAATCCATTTTTCATTGAAAATTCATGTTTTTTGGTTGAAATTTCAAATATTTTGTTAAAAATTCATTGCTTTGATTAAAAATCGTGCTTTTTTTTAAAAGTTAATTATTTTAAGTGAAAACTTAATTAATACCTTATTCGTTGACAAGTTATCTTTTTTGGCTGAAAATTGAACGACTTTCTGAAAAAATCAGTTTTTGTTTGAAGATATCTCTGTAGTTGAAAGTTAAATTATTTGCTTGAAAATTAATTGAAAATTTAACTTCTTGAGTAAAAGTTGAACTACTTTGTTAAAAATTAATTATTTTAGTGTTAAAATTTCATACAGTTTTATCGTTTTCATGAAAAATTCATTACATTATTTGAAGATTTAACTATTTGTTGAAAAATTTTTCTTTTGAGTCAAAAATTAGTTGCTTTAACCGAGAAATTAACTATTCCATTTTTGGTTTAATATAATTGTTAGTTAGTTAAAAATTCAAATATTTGATTCAAAATATTCATTATTTGGTAGCAGTTTCATATTTTTTGGTTAAAAATTGAGCTATTTTGTTGAAAATTCTTTATTTTTAGTTGAAAGTTAGTTGTTTTAACCGAAAATTTAACTACCTGTATTAAATTATTTTGTAAAAATTCATCTTTTTGGTTGAAAATTGAACCACTTTATCAAAAGATCATTTTTTGAATGAAGATTTCTCCCTGGTTGAAAGTTGAACTATTTTGTTAAAAAAAATTCGCAAATTCAACTAAATTGAACTATTCGATTTTTGATTAAAAATTGATCTTTTTTAATTGAAAATTCATGTATCCTGTTGAAAGATCATCAATTTGGGTTAAAAGTATAAATATTTTAGTAGCAAGTTCAAGTGTTTTGGTTTAAAATTAACTTTTTTGTTAAATATGAAACTGATTTTCATAAAAATTGTCTTTTTAGCGTAAAAATTCAACTATTTGGATCAAATTTTATATATTTTATAGAAAATATAACTATTACATTTTTTGTTTAAAATTCATCTTTTTTAATTGAAAATTCCACTAATTGGTTGAAAATTCATGTAGATATTTTGTTTAAAATTCGTCATTTTGATAGAAAATCAATCTTCTTATTGTTATTTGAAAATTTATATTTTTAGTTAAAAATTCATGTTTGGTTGATAGAAATTTAATCTTTTTTTGTTTAAAAATGAAACTGTTTCAATGAAAAATAATCTGTTTTGGATGAAGATTTAACTATTTTGTTGAAAATTACTTTTTTATGTTGAACAATAATTTTTGTAACTGAAAATATAAGTAGTCCATTTTTGGTTAAAAATTAATTTTTTTTTTGAAAACTCCTCTCTTTTGTTGAAAACTAGAATATTTCTTTTGAAATCTAGTTTTTCGTGTTAAAATTAATTCTTTGAACTGAAAAATTTTTTTTTTACTGACAATTTAATTATTCCATTTTTGATCACAAAATTCCTCTTTTTAGTTGAAAATTTAACTATTCGTTTGAAAATTCATGTACTTTTTTAAAAAGTCATCCTTTTGACTAAAAACTCTTCCTTGAGTGAAAATTTAACTCCTTTGTTAAAGAATAATAATTTTTCTTTTTTTGTTGAATTGAAATTTTTTCTATTTAAAATAAAAATAATTAAAGATATTAGCCTCTGAAATTAAATAATCTAAATAAAAACTGTAAATCTATGAAAATAAAACATCAAATTTTTTGTAATGAAAAGTTGAATTATTCTTTGCTTGAAAAACTTATAAGATGTTTATATCCGAATTAAACCTTAGAAGTCCTTTCCCTTTCTATTTTTCTCTGAAACTTTGATTTAACCACTTTTCTGACTGTAGTTTAATTTACTTCGTAAATTTCTATTCAAATTCTTTTCGACGTCATTTCACTGGTATTTCCTGTTTTTTGATGGCTTCATTTACACTACACGGGAAAAAATGTCCAACCGAACCAACGATATTTATCCTTGATCTGGCCATAAATTTCGTTGGGAACGAACTAACGACATTGTCAAAATATTTAAAAGAGTTTTACATCGTAATTTATTTGCACTATTATTATTATTATTATTATTATTATTATTATTAAATCAGAATTTTAAAAAGATGAAACAAAGATATTATATGGATAATAATATAAATATTGAAAATCTGAATGTGTCGTTAATTAAATAGGAATAATTCTCTATAATTTTTTAAGTAAATTTTTCTATAGCTGAAGTCGTTAAACCACTTTTTTAAAAGGAATTTTTTTTTAAGCAAATAACTATTTGAAGGTTGTTCCCTTATTTTGAAATTGGAAACAGGAAAGCTGTAGAAAAAGTTTTTATCGGAAAAATATACCATGATTGAGTAAAATTCAATCATTAAAAAAAAAGTTTCATAAAGATCATATTTTTTTCATTCATCACTCATGATTCATAATTTTAATTTTTAATAAAAACCATGACTCAGGAATGCAGATAGCTGTTTTTCAAAAATTACTTTTTTCATATATATTTGAGTTTTGTTGATTTGATTTTTTAGTATTTTTCTGTTTAAACTGATAAATTTTTCTCCGTATGTATTTTAAAGATTTCTTCAAGTCAATTTACTCGTAACTACTCTATTTTTGGTTGAAAATTGATATTTTTTATAAAAAACTCAGCTTTAGTTTTGAAAATTCAACTATCTGTTAAAAAAATGATTTTTTGTGTTTAAGATTCATAAATATAGTTAAAAATCAATTTCTTTATTGTTGAAATTTTAACTGTTTTGTTAAAAATCCATTTTTTTTGTAATTTATCTTTTTTATGTTAAAATTCATGTAATTTGTACAAAATTGTATTTTTTGGCAGAAAATTTATATTTTTAGTTGAAAATTGAATTATTTGATTAAAATTTCATTTTTTTGTTGAAGATTCATCATTCTAGTTCAAAGTTCATTTCTTTGGTTGAAAATTTAACTTAAGCTAAAAATCGGAAAATTTCACTTGCTATTTTTTGCTAAAATTTCTTTCTTTCATTGAAGAATTAGCGATTTTTTGCAAAAAAATGCCCATGTATATTTTCTGGGCTTCTTTAGGTCAGGGAATTCTAGAAATTCATATTTTTTTATTGAATTCAACAGTTTCTGGTTTAATATTAAAATCTTTTTTATTCAAATTTTAATTATTGCAATACTTAGTTGAAATTTGAACTACTTTGTCAAAAATAATCTTTTGTTTGTTGACGATTCATTATTTCAGTTTAAAAAAATCTTGTTTTTGTTGTCTTCTTTGGGTTAAAAATTTAACTATTTTGTTGAAAATTTGTCTGTTTGGCTCAAAAGTAATATTATTAGTTGAAGCTTTGTCTTTTTGGTTAAAAAATCATTTCTTTGGTTAATAATTAAATTATTTAGTTTGAAAATTATTTACAGTATTTCATATAGTTCAGGGAATTCTAGCAAGTCAGGAAATTTAAAATTGGCCAGGGAAAGGTAATTTTTTTTGGTTACAAATTAAATTTTTTAATTGAAAATTCGTCTTTTCTGGTTGAATTTAACTGTTTTTGGTTTAAAATTAAATGTAATTTGTTAAAAAATAGTATTTTCAGTGGTAAATTAATTTTTAGAGTTGTAATTTGAACTATTGGATTAAAAATTCATTTTTTTTTTGGTTAAAGATTCATAATTTTATTTAAAAATCTAACTATTTCCTAACAATTTTTTTATAGTTAATTTTTGTTACTGAAAATTCAATTATCAGTATTTTTGGTTAAAAATTAATTTTTTTGGTTGAAGATTTAACTATTATGTTAAAAATTCATTTTTTTCTCTTTTTTTAAATTTATTTTGCTAGAATTTTAGCTATTTCATTTTTGGTTTAAAATATATGCTTAAATTCATTTATTTGTGGAAAGCTTGTTTTTTTGTTGCAGATGCAATTATTTTGGTAGAAAATTCAGCTTTTTTTTTTAAAAATTCATATTTTCGAGTTCAAAACTCAACTGTTTTGCAGGAAATTTTGGATGGAATTTTTTTTCTATATTGACTGAAAAATTTTTCTTTAGTGAAAATTCCTCATTTTGGTTTGAATATTAGTCTGTTTTGGTTGAGAATTGAACTAATTTATTGAAAATTCATATTTTTCGGCCACACACTTCTTTAAGAATTTTTTTAGGAGATTCATCTTTTTTGTTGAAGATTAAAGTATTTTGTTGGCAATTCGTTTTTTCTTGTTTGGAATGTAATTTTTTTAACTGAAAATATAATTCTTCCATTTTTGGTCAAAAATTGATCTTTTCAAGTTGAAAATTCAACTATTTGGTTGAAAATTCATATATTTCACGTGTGTCTTGCGTAATTTGTGGATGAACCCTCATAAAATTCTGAATGAGCCTTGTCACTCAAAGTGTTTAAAATCAATTAAAAAAAAATTTGTTCTTCATTAACATTATTGATCTCCTAGGCACCTAGGCCAGATGTTTAAGGTTGTTTTTATACCTACATGAAAAAATTAGAACTATCAGGGAAAATGAAAATTTTGTCCGGGAAAAGTCAGGGAATTTCGCAATTGGAATCTTGTAGCAACCCTGATTTTTTGCACAAAAATCCTGATAGCGATAGCGGATATAATTTTTACGGGAGGATCAAAATTCTCACGAAAGTTATCATAAATCTGTAAAAATATGATAATCTGCAAAGAGTGATGAATTGAAAATAAATGGAAAGGAAAGGCGGTAACAATAACGAAACGAAACGACTGTGCTGGATAGGAAAAGGAATGCGAGAGTTAAACGCCTACGCTTCCCATAGGATAGGCCCGATAGGGCATTCACATACGCGATCCTTCTTGAGACATGAATCTACACACAAATACATTTTTCGAAGCTCCCAAACGGATTCTTCCTGATAAACCCCACCCTGTTCTCAGTCCTTTATTTCTCTCTATCTCCTTTAACTTTTAAATCTTAAGTCTCAGGAGTACCAGTCCAAACATTTTTTCGAGGTTAATCATCGATTTTAGCGGAATTTAGTCATTTATCTCTAGGTTTATACGTATATGTAAATATCAAAGTTTCTAACCAATTTTGAGATTAAATGGGCTGTATGAATCCAGCTTTTTGGTGGACATTCAAAATTTATCTTCTTGAAAAAAAGAAATTTAGTGACTTTTTTTACAAGTTAAGCATATAAGTATAGACGTCACACTTTTTCCCATATTTCCCACTTTACCTCTTTCCTAAAGAATTTATCTTAAAACATGATCGGAATCATAATGATCGGATTAATCATAAAGCATGATCGGAAGAAGGAAGAACAATAAAAAAAAACCAACTATGGACCAATTACCAATCAAATTCAACATCTTCTAATGAAATTCTTACCTGTTCAGCATCAATTAACATCTGCTAATCATAAAACATGGTTGGAAGATCGTACAAAGATGGAACAAACCAACGGACCATTTTTCCATAAAAATGCAGCATTTTCTAAATAATTCTTAGCTATTGAACATCAATTAACATCTGCTAATCATACAGCACGATTGGAAAAAATACAAAAATAGAACAAACCAACTATTGGAAGAAGATATAACAATAGAACAAACCAACTATGGACCAGTATATCAATCAAATCCAAAATCTTCTAATTAAATTCTTACCTATTCAACATCAACTAAGATCTGCTAATCATACAACACGGTTGGAAGAAGATACAAAATTAGAACAAACCGACTCTGGAAGAGTATAATATGAGAATCCAGAAAGCTTCTGATTAAATTCTTACCTGATGAACATCAAATAACACCTGCTAATCATATAATGCAATTGGAAGAAGATATAACAATAGAACAAACCAACTATGGACCAGTATATCAATCAAATCCAAAATCTTCTAATTAAATTTTTACCTATTCAACATCAACTAAGATCTGCTAATCATACAACACGGTTGGAAGAAGATACAAAAGTAGAACAAACCGGCTCTGGAAGAGTATAATATGAAAATCCAGCAGCTTTTGATTAAATTCTTACCTGATGAACATCAAATAACATCTGCTAATCATATTATACAATTGGAAGAAGATACAACAATAGAACAAACCAACTATGGATCAGTATACCAATGAATTCGAACATCTTCTAATTAAATTCTTACCTGTTTAACATAAATAAATATCTACTAATCATAAAGTACTGTTCGAAGAAGAAACAAAAATAGAAGATACCAATGGATATCTGCTAATCATACAACACGCTTGGTAGAATATACAACAGTGGAACAAACCAATGGACCAGTATACCAACAAAATTCAACATCTTCTAATTAAGTTCTTAACTGTTCAACATAAATTAATATCTGCTGATCATAAAATAAGGTTGGAAGAAGATACAACAATGGAACAAACCAATGGATCAATGCATTAACAAAATTCAAAATCTTTTAAATAGATTCTTACTTGCTGAACATCAAATAACATCTGCTAATCTTATAATACGATTGGAAGAAGATACAACAATAGAAAAAACCAGCTGTGAACCAGTATACCAATCAAATCCAACATCTTCTAATTAAATTCTTACTTGTTCAGAATAAATTAATATCTGCTATCATAAAGTTCGGTTCGAAGAAGATAGAAAAATAGAACAAACCAATGAACATCTACTAATCATACAACACGGTTAGTAGAAGATACAAAACCAGAACAAACCAACTATTTAAGAGTAGGATATCAAAATTCAACATCTTCTGATTAAGTTCTTAGCTGCTGTACATCAAAAAACATCTGCTAATCATATAATACGATTGGAAAAAGATACAACATAGAAAAAACCAACTATGGACCAGTATATCAATCAAATCCAACATCTTCCAATTAAATTCTTACCTGTTCAAGATAAATTAATATCTGCTAATTATAAAATATGGTTGGAAGAAGATACAAAAATAGAACATACCAATGGACATCTGCTAATCATAAAATAAGGTTGGAAGAAGATACAACAATGGAACAAACCAATGGATCAATGCATTAACCAAATTCAAAATCTTTTAAATAGATTCTTACCTGCTGAACATCAAATAACATCTGCTAATCTTATTACTATAATTAAAATTTATCGAGGAGAATAAAAATTCTCAATGGAAAATTAGAATTTAAACAAATTTTTATTCTGTGCTAAAACGGGGTATATTCTAAAAAAATTTTAATTATGAATTGGAACAGGGAATTTCACAAAAAAAATTTTAATTCTTACAATTGGTTGTAATGGAGAATTTTCGTAAAGAATTATAATTCTGGATTTGAACAAAAAATTTTTCGAAAAGAATTAAAATTTCGTATTTAAACAGGGAAATTGCATTTTTTAACCAATTCTAAACTACAATTAGAATTTAAAATTGGTTTAAAATGGTATAATTCTGTACATTTTTGAATTTATTGATTGCTTGTTTAATTTAGAGAATTGGAAATGAACGTGGATTTATATTTTTAGAACTGAATCTGAAACTCTTAACTCTAAAATTTATAAAAGTTAAAAAAAATTTTATTTGGCAGTTTAACTTAGCCTATCTCATCCGGAACACCCTGTTTTCAACCCCCAAAACAATGAAAAATCGAAAAAAATTCCCTAAAATCCAGACCTAAAATTTTATGCTTCAGAATGGGTCCATCTGATGTCCAAAGAAACTAAAAAAAGTTCCATTCCCCTATCTCATCCGGAACACCCCGTTTTCAACCCCCAAATTATTGAAAAATCGAAAAAAAAATCCCTAAAATCCAGACCTAGAATTTTATGCTGCAGACTGGTTCCATCTGATGTCTAAAGAAACTAAAAAAAGTTTCATTCCCCTATCTCATCCGGAACACCCCGTTTTCAACCCCCAAATTATTGAAAAATCGAAAAAAAATTCCCTAAAATCCAGACCTAAAATTTTATGCTTCAGAATGGGTCCATCTGATGTCCAAAGAAACTAAAAAAAGTTTCATTCCCCTATCTCATTCGGAACACCCCGTTTTCAACCCCCAAAACATTGAAAAATCGAAAAAAAATTCCAAAAAATTCCCTAAAATCCAGACCTAAAATTTTATGCTTCAGAATGGGTCCATCTGATGTCCAAAGAAACTACAAAAAAGTTTCATTCCCCTATCTCATCCGGAACACCCCG
>NC_046661.1:137106223-137128514 GCF_010883055.1 Belonocnema kinseyi
AAATCCAGACCTAAAATTTTATGCTTCAGAATGGGTCCATCTGATGTCCAAAGAAACTAAAAAAAGTTTCATTCCCCTATCTCATCCGGAACACCCCGTTTTAACCCCCAAAATATTGAAAAATCGAAAAAAATTCCCTGAAATCCAGACCTAAAATTTTATGCTGCAGACTGGTTCCATCTGATGTCTAAAGAAACTTAAAAAGTTTGATTCCCCTATCTCATCCGGAACACCCCGTTTTCAACCCCCAAAACATTGAAAAATCGAAAAAAAAGTCCAAAAAATTCCCTAAAATCCAGACCTAAAATTTTATGCTTCAGAATGGGTCCATCTGATGTCCAAAGAAACTAAAAAAAGTTCCATTCCCCTATCTCATCCGGAACACCCCGTTTTCAACCCCCAAATTATTGAAAAATCGAAAAAAAAATCCCTAAAATCCAGACCTAGAATTTTATGCTGCAGACTGGTTCCATCTGATGTCTAAAGAAACTAAAAAAAGTTCCATTCCCCTATCTCATCCGGAACACCCCGTTTTCAACCCCCAAAACATTGAAAAATCGAAAAAAAATTCCCTAAAATCCAGACCTAAAATTTTATGCTTCAGAATGGGTCCATCTGATGTCTAAAGAAACTAAAAAAAGTTTCATTCCCCTATCTCATCCGGAACACCCCTTTTGCAACCCCAAAAACATTGAAAAATCGAAAAAAAATTCCGAAAAATTCCCTAAAATCCAGACCTAAAGTTCTTTCATTTGCAGTTCACGCTTTATTATTTTGAATGGAACAATTTTTACATTTTGTGTTAAATTTTTTAAATATCATTGATCGTGAAAAATGTTTGCAAACCCAGAAATGACTGGGAATTTTTTTCTTCGATTAAAACGACCACCCTCTATTTTGTCGTGAGGCCGCAAGGCTTGGAAATTGATTGAGATAGAGTCTGAAATATGGCAGAATTAAAATAATTGCAATTTTATTTTCCAAAGGTTTGGCCCAGATGCAGCTTATAAGAGGAAGGATGGCGTCACGACCGAGCAGTAGCTGAGGAGGCTGCCGTTGTCGAGGTGAGTGTCCGGACTCCGGTCTCAAGAATGTTCGCTCCTCAGCTGACTCAGTCTAGTGAGTCTAGTCTAGTCTAGTCCTTTCTCGTTTCACCTCTCGCTCGATCCTTCTAATCTAAAAGATTATTTTCTCTGTGCGTCGTCCAGTATGAAAATATAATTCAAAAATAGAATGAACTAGATATTATTTAATGTCCGAAAAAAACAGCAAATTATATCATCACCTGGAGCCACACTATTTTACAGTCCCTCCTTTTCAAACGTGCCGCGTTCGGATTTGGAGAGAAATAACTTTTCTCGGAATGGGGTTCCCCCCTCCACTGTCACGTTCTCGAGTGTTTACGAATTTTGGACGCCTTCTCTCAATAGTGCCGTGCTGGCATTCATTTCGCGTTCAGAATTAAAAGTTCATAAATTGCGTTACCACTTTAGGGGCGTTTGGTACGAAATTAATATTTTTGTTTAAAAATTTATGTTTTTTAGTTGAAACGTCAAATTTTGTGGTTGAGAATTCTTGGATTTTGTTAACAATTTTTTTTCGGTGGAAAATTCAAATTTTTCTTTATTTATTCATCTTGTTTAGTTGAAAATTCTGAAATTATATTGAAAATTCGTCTTATTTGGGAGTAAATTAATCTTTTTGTTTAAAAATTTGTCGTTTTTAGTTGAAAATTCAAATTTATGGTTCAAAATTCTTTTCTTTTGGCAAAAAAATTAAACAACTAGGTTTCAAAGTTGAACTAATTTTTTAAAAACTAAAACAAAACATTCTTTCTTAAAAACTTAACTTTTTGGTTGAAAATTCTTGAATTTTATTGAAAATTTGTCTTTTTGTAGTAAATTAATCTTTTGGTTTGAAAATTAATATTGTTTAGGTGAAACTTTAACTTTCTGGTTTAGAATTCTTGAATTTCGTTAAAAAATGCGTTTTTTTCTATAGAAAATTAAACGTTTTCTTTAAACATTATTCTTTTTTAGTTAAGAATTCTACTGTTTGGTTGAGAATTCTTCAATTTGTTTAAAAATTCGTTTTTTTCGGTTAAAAATTAAAAAACTAGATTTTAAATTTGAACTACTTTCTTAAAAACTAAAAAATAAATTATTTCTCAAAAATTGAACTGTTTGGTTGGGATTTTTTAAATTTTGTTGAATATTCCTCTTGTTGTTAATACATTAATTTTTTTGTTTGAAAATTCATATTTTTTAGTGAAAAATTCAACTTTTTGGTTGAGAGTTCTTGAATTTTGTTAAAAATTCGTTTTTTTTCTGGTACAAAATTCATTTTTTTGTTTGAAAATTTATCTTTATGAGTAAAAATTAAACAACTAGGTTTTAAAGTTGAATTACTTTCTTAAAAATTAAAAAAAAATTTCTCAAGAATTTAATTGTTTGCTTGAGAATTAATGGATTTGATTAAAAAATCGTCTTTTTCGTAGTAAATTAATCTTTTGGTTTAATAATTCATCTTTTTTAGTAGAAACTTCAAATTTTTGGTTCAAAATTCTTGAATTTTGTTAATTTTTTTTCGGTAGAAAAATAATCTTTTGCTTAAAAATTCATCTTTAAGGTTAAAAGTTTAAGAACTGAGTTTCAAACTTGAACTGCTTTCTCAAAAATGCATTTTTTATTTGACGATTCAAAATTTTAGTAAAAAATTCGTCTTATTTGGTAGTAAATTAATCTTTTTGTTTAAAAATTGGTCGTTTCTATTTGAAAATTCAACTTTGTGGTTGAGAATTCTTGAATTTTACTGAAAATTTGTCTTTTGGCAGTAAATTTTTTTTTCTGTAGAAAATCAAACTTTTTGTTTAAACATTAATCTTTTTTAGTTAAAAATTCAACTGTTTAGTTCAGAATTCTTGAATTTTGTTTAAAAAATCTTTTCTTTTGGCAGAAAATTAAACAACTAGGTTTCAAAGTTGAACTAATTTCTTAAAATCTAAAAAAAATCTTTCTTTCTTAAAAACTTAACTTTTTGGTTGCAAATTCTTGAATTTGATTGAAAATTTGTCTTTTTTCGTAGTAAATTAATCTTTTGGTTTGAAAATTAATCTTGTATAGTTGAAACTTTAACTTTCTGATTCAGAATTCTTGAATTTGGTTAAAAATTCGTTTTTTTCTATAGAAAATTAAATGTTTTCTTTAAACATTATTCTTTTTAGTTGAGAATTCTACTGTTTGGTTGAAAATTCATCAATTTGTTTCAAAAATCGTTTTTTTCGGTTAAAAATTAAACAACTAGATTTTAAAGTTCAACTACTTTCTTAAAAACTAAATTATTTTTTAAAAATTGAACTATTTGGTTGGAATTTTTTGAATTTTGTTGAATAATCCTCTTGTTGTAAATACATTAATTTTTTTGTTTGAAAATTCATCTTTTTTAGTGAAAAATTCAACTTTTTGGTTGAGAGTTCTTGAATTTTATTAAAAATTCGTTTATTTAGGTACAAAATTAATTTTTTTGTTTGAAAATTTATCTTTTTGGGTAAAAATTAAACAAATAAGTTTTAAAGTTGAACTACTTTCTTAAAATTTTTTTTTTTAAATTCTTAAAAATTTAATTGTTTGCTTGAGAATGCTTGAATTCGATTAAAAATCATCTTTTTCGTAGTAAATTAATCTTTTGGTTTAATAATTCATCTTTTTTAATTGAAACTTCAAATTTTTGGTTCAAAATTCTTGAATTTTGTAAAAAAATTTTTTCGGTAGAAAAATAATCTCAAAAATGCATTCTTTGTTTGAAGATTCAAAATTTTAGTAAGAAATTCTTCTTATTTGGTAGTAAATTAATCTTTTTGTTTAAAAATGGGTCATTTTTAGTTAAAAATTCAACTGTTTAGTTCAGAATTCTTAAATTTTGTGTAAAAAATCTTTTCTTTTGGCAGAAAAATAAACAACTAGCTTTTAAAGTTGAACCAATTTCTTAAAAACTAAAGAAATTTCTTTCTTTCTTAAAAATTTAAATTTTGGATGAGAGTTCTTGAATTTTATTGAAAATTCCTCTTTTTTTGTAGTAAAGTAACCTTCTGGTTTAAAAATACATCTGCTTTAGATAAAACTTCAACTTATTGGTACAAAGTTATTGAATTTTGTTACAACATTCGTTTTTTATGGCTAGAAAATTAAAACTTTTGTTTAAAATTTTTGTAATAAATTAATTTATTGAAAATTCGTCTTTTTTCGTAATAAATTAATCTTTTGCTATAAAAATTCATATTTTTAGTCGAAACTTTAACTTTTTGTTCAGAATTCTTGAATTTTGTGAAAAATTCGTTTTTTTAGAAGATTAAAATTTTTGTTTAAACCATCATCTTTTTGCTTAAGAATTCAACTGTTTGGTTGAAAGTTCTTGATTTTTTTTGTTTAAACTCGTTTTTTTGCGGTTAAAAATGATACAACGAGGTTTTAAAATTGTTTAAAAAAAATTAAATTAATTTAATTAAATTAAATTAATTAAATTAAATTAAATTTTAAAAAAAATAAAAATTCATCTATTTCCGCAGTAAATTAATTTTCTGTTTTAAAAATACACCTGTTTTAGTTGAAACTTCAATTTTTTGGCACAGAATTCTGGAATTTTCTTAAAAAATTCATTTTTCCTCGATAGAAAATTAAACTTTTTGTTTTAAAATTCATCTTTTCGAGTTGAAAATTCAACTGTTTGGTTGATTCGGTTAAAAATTCGTTTCTTTCGGTTAATAATTAATTTTTTTGTTTGAAAATTCATTTTTTTGGTTAAAAATTAAAGAACTAGGTTTTAAAGTTGAACTACTTCCTTTTAAAAAAATCTTTTATTCATAAAAATTTAACTTTTTGGTTGAAAATTCGTCTTTTTCGTAGTAAATTGGTCTTTTGATTAAAAATTAATTTTTTATGTAAGACTAACTTTCTGATTCAGAATTCTTGAATTTGGTTAAAACAATCGCTTTTTTCTGTAGAAAATTAAACTTTTTGTTTAAAAATTTATCTTTTTTTTGTTGAAAATTCCACTTTATGGTTCAGAATTCTTGAATTTTGTTAAAAAATTATTTTCTTTTGGCAGAAAATTAAAGAACTAAGTTGAACTGCTTTCTCAAAAATTCAATGTTTGTTTGACGATTCAAAATTTTAGTAAAAAATGCATCTTATTTGGTAGTAAATTAATCTTTTTGTTTAAAAATTCGTCGTTTTTAGTTGAAATTTCAACTTTCTGGTACAGAATTCTTGAATGTACTTAAAAAATTCGTTTTTTCTGGATAGAAAATTAAACTTTTTGTTTAGTTATTCATCTTTTTTAGTAATTCAACTGTCTGGTTGAAAACTCTTGAATTTTGTTTAAAATTCGTTTTTTCGGTTAAAAATTGAACAACTAGGTTTTAAGGTTGAACTACTATCTTACAAAACAAATAATTTTTATTCCTTAAAAATGTAGCTGTTTGGTTGGGACTTTTTAATTTGGTTGAATATTCCTCTTGTTGGTAATAAATTAATCTTTTTGTTTAGAAATTCAACTTTTTCAGTTTGAAATTCAATTTTTTGCTTTCTAGTTCTTGAATTTGGTTAAAAATTCGTTTTTTTGCAGTACAAAATTAATTTTTTTGTTTAAAAATTAAATAAATAGGTTTTTAAGTTGAACTACTTTCTTAAACATTTTAAAAATTTATTTTCAAAAAATTGAATTGTTTGGTTTAGAATTCTTGAATTTTATTAAATTTTTTTTGGTAAAAAAATAATATTCTTGTTTAAAAATTCATCTTTATAGTTAAAAATTTAAGAACTCAGTTTCAAAGTTGAACTGCTTACTCAAAAATGCATTTATTGGTTGACGATTCAAAATTGTAGTAAAAAATTCATGTTTTTGTTCGAAAATCAGAATGTTTTGTTGAAAATTCCTTTTTTTTTGATTGAAAGATTACTTTGGTAGTTGAAAATGTACCTACTCCTTTGTTGGTCGAAAAATCAATTTTTTATTTTTATTGTGGATTTATTTTTTGATTATTATTTATTAAATCAGTATAAACGTAAAATCGGGTTTTGCCTAAAGGCTACGTTACTTTTTTTTAAACATTCAAGTTTGACCAAGACATTCAAATAAATAAATAAATTAAAATAAAGGCATCGAACTAAATTTTAGACCAATAATTAATTTAACTTTGTTGACTTTGACTAATTTTAAACTAAACTATTGAGGATTTTTAATTAATTTTGAAAGCTAAAATATTTTTTCCGCTGAATCTATAGGTACCATCAAAAACAGTTTTGTTATTATATTGCAGAAGGTTAATTTTTGTTAAAAGATTTTTAAAGAGTGTTCAAAGATGGCTCATCGGCTTTGAATTGTGTCATTACAAAAGCTTACACTTTCTGTAAGTGAAGAGTAGATCGTAAAAATACAATGACAGGGCTTTTCATTGATGTAACTCTATAACAGGATTAGTTAGCGTTTCTAGTTCCGAAAGGTACTCGACTTTGTGGTCTCAAGACCCACTCTGAATGACTAGCTGAGCTGATGCGTGCTCCGCCCATCTCCGCCTCTATAATAAACAGTTAAAGTCCCAGAACTGTCAAATTTAAAAAATGTTCTAAGATTTGTTTTCAATCTATTAGGTTCAGTTATATTTTTCTTAATCTGCTTGTCACACTTCAGTAGAATATCATATAGGTCACAGTGGGTGATATTTACCCAAGTTCTAAAAAACTAAGATCCTGCAGTAATATTGGGTTCTAAAAATCTTTAAAAAAATATTTAGGTATTCTTGAAGGTTTAAAAAAAAGGTTTAATAGTTTTTGTTGCCAAATTTGTCCACTAAAATATTGTAATATACCAGCAAATTTGAAGTAATTAGCATACTTTACGAAGAGTTTGAAAAATTGTTTGGGTCAATTTCACCCACGGTGACCATCTACGTTTAAATTCTCTCAGCCTAGACTTCAATATCTTTGGTTCTAATGAACGTATCGGGATTTTTCTTTTTCGAAAATATAGCTAAAAGACTAACAAAAATGAATATTGTAAACTGAATAAGATATATTCAACAAAATACTATAAATATTTTCACAATTCTGAAACAACTATATAGCTAGCCGAAAATATTGTCCGGGTATTAAACACCCAGTGTAGGATAAGAGGGTTAAGCTTTGCTGAAAATATTCACCAAATTTCAGTATCAGGCTGGGCTGCTATGAGTGGAAAACAGTGAAAATAACACTTTTTGGGCAACTGATGTTAATATTTATTATTAATTTTTTATTTAAAAAATGAAACAATATGCTTTCTAAGGACATAAAAACCAACGTATTAAATGTTTAAATTTAAAATGTGGATAACTTGCTGGTTAAAATCTCAAATAAAAGATGTTGATTTTCTCATATTATTGTTTAAAAATGTTTGTTTTTAATCTATTCTTGAAAGTCCTTTGAAAGAATAATAGAATTTTCCATCCTAAAAAGTCGAATTTTTAATGAAAAAAAAAACAAATAAAAAAAAAGCAGTTTAATTTTCAAGCCAAAAGGAACAAGTTTCTAGAAAACAGTCGACTTTTCAACATAAAAGTTTATTGTCAACCAAATAGTGGAATTTTAAACTAAAAACGAATAATTTTTTAACCAAAAATGGAAAGTTGTATTTGCATGTAAAATAATTGATTTTGAACTTTAAAAAACGGATTTTCAACCAGATATGGATCTTCAACTAAAAAAATGAATTTAAACAAAGATTAACTGTTTTGGTAAAAATGTAACTATTTTGTAATTAGTTTTCTTTGGATTAAAAGTTAAACAATTTGGTTAACATTTTTTTTCTTGACTGAAAAATCTTTTTGGTTTGAACATTATTCAAGTATTTTGTTTATAATTTGTTTGTATTTTTTGCTTGAAAATTAATCTCCTTTGGTAGGAATTTAATTGTTTATGATTAAATATTGGAATACTTGGTTAAACGTATAACTGATTTCTTAAAAATGGATTGCTTTGGTTTAAAATTTATCATTTTAGTGGAAAGTTCATTTTTTCATAGAAAATGTAAATATCTGTATTTTTTAGTAAAAAATTAACCGTATTGACTAAAAATTAATCTTTTTTTGTTGAAGATTTATCTGTTTTACCGAAAGTTCAACTGTTTCTTTTAAAATTAACTTTTTTGTTATAATGCATATTTTTGGGTTAAAAATTCTTCTTTGTGGCTTTAAAATTAAACAATTGGTAGGAAACTTGTTCTTTTTTCTCTTGATAAGTTTTTTTTAAAACTCATCTCTTTTGGTAGAAATTTAATTGTTTATTATTAAATATTCAAATACTTGGTTAAAAGTATATACTAATTTATTACAAATGCATTTTTTGTTGTTGAAAATTGATCATTTTAGTCGAAAGTTCATTTTTGCATAGGAAATGTAAATAGTTAGTTAAAAATTTGTAGTTTTTAGTTGAAAATTAACCATATTGACCAAAATTTAATCTTTTTTTGTTGAGGATTTATCTGTTTTGCTGAAAGTTCAACTGTTTCTTTTAAAATTAACTTTTTTTTTATGATTCATATTTTTTGGTTAAAAATTCTTCTGCTTGGCTTTAAAATTAACCAATTGATAGGAAACTTGTCTTTTTTCTGATGTTAATTTTTTATTTGTTTTTAAACTCATCTCTCTTGGTACAAATTTGAATTGTTTATTATTGGAGATTTGAATACTTGGCTAAAAGTATAACTAATTTGTTAAAAATGCATTTTTTTGTTTAAAATTTATTATTTGAATCGAAAGTACATTTTTTCATAGAAAATATAAATATTTAGTGAAAAATTCATATTTTTAGTAGAAAATTAACCGTATTGACTAAAAATTAATCTTTTTTTGTTGAGGATTTGTCTGTTTTGCTGAAAGTTCAACTGTTTCTTTTAAAATGAACTTTTTTTTATGATTCATATTTTTTGGTTAAAAATTCTTCTGCTTGGCTTTAAAATTAACCAATTGATAGGAAACTTGTCTTTTTTCTAGTGTTAATTTTTTATTTGTTTTTAAACTCATCTCTTTTGGTAGAAATTTGAATTGTTTATTATCAAAGATTTGAAGACTTGGTTGAAAGTATAACTAATTTGTTAAAAATGCATTTTTGTGTGTAAAGTTTATCATTTTAGCCGAAAGTTCATTTTTTCATATAAAATGAAAACTTTAACTTGTAATTTGTAAAAATTAACTTTAACTTGTTAATTTTCTACTAAAAATATGAATTTTTCACTAAATATTTATATTTTCTATGAAAAAATGTACTTTCGGTTAAAATAATAAATTTTAAACAAAAAAATGCATTTTGAACAAATTAGTTATACTTTTAGCCAAGTATTCAAATCTCCAATAATAAACAATTCAAATTTGTACCAAGAGAGATGAGTTTAAAAACAAATAAAAAATTAACATCAGAAAAAAAACAAGTTTCCTATCAATTGGTTAATTTTAAAGCCAAGCAGAAGAATTTTTAACCAAAAAATATGAATCATAAAAAAAGTTAATTTTAAAAGAAACAGTTGAACTTTCAGTACATATTTAGTTAAACATTTGTATTTTCTACTAGAAAATTAACCGTATTGACTAAAAATTAATCTTTTGTTGAGGATTTATCTGTTTTGCTGGAAACTCAACTTTTTATTTTAAAATAAACTTTTTTGTTATAATGCATATTTTTGGGTTACCAATTCTTCTGCCTGGCTTTAAAATTAAACAATTGATAGGAAACTTGTTCTTTTTTCTCGTGAATGAAAAATCTTTTTTTGTTGTTGAAAATTGATCTATGTTGTTCCTAATTTGTCTGTTTTGTTTAAAAATTCGTCGCTCTTGATAGAAATACAATTTTTATGGTTAAAAATTAAAGTGTTTGTAGTTGAAAGTAGAAAGTCTTTGTTAAAAATTTATTTTGCGTTTAAAAACACAGTTGAACTATTTTATAAAAATTGTATTTTTTAAGATTCATCATTTCAGTTCAAACTAAAAAATTTTGGATGAAAAAAATGATCTTTTTTAATTGAAAATTCAATTGTTTTGTGGAAAATTCATGTATTTTGTTGAAAATTCGTCCATTTCGGTATAAAAATAATCTTCTCGATTGAAAATTCAGTTCAACAATTTTATCAACAATTTATTTTTTTGGTTGAAGGCTCATCATTTCAGTTGAAAGTTAATCTCATTGGTTCGAAAATAAATTCTCTGGTTGTAAAATCGTCTTTTTTTTATTGAAAATGAACATTTTTAACTAAAAATTTACCTGTTCCATTTTTTGGTTGAGTTTTTTTTAAATTGAAAATTCCACGGTTAGGCTGAAAATTCATATATTTTTTTGAAAAGTCTTTCTTGGTAAAAAATTTAACTATATTTGATTTAAAGCTGAACTATTCTATTAAAAATTTAATTTGTCGTAGATATTAATTTCTTCAGTTGAAAATTCATCTATTTGGTTGAAAATTCCTATTTTTGAATGAAAATTTGGTTTAAATTAATATTATTGGTTGAAAATTTCAGTTGAAAGTTCATCTTTTTTGCTATAAAATGAACTATTTGGTTGAAAACTCGTTTTTTTTTTGTAAAATAGATCTTTTTAATATAAAAATTCAACTTTTTGGTTGAAAATTAATCATCTTGGTTTAAAAATTCATCTTTTTAGTTGAAAATTAACCATTACAATTGAAAATTAACTATTCTGTGAAAAATTAAGAATTCTATGGAAAATTGTTTTGTTTAACACTAATCCCTTTAATTAAAAATTTAACCATTCCACTTATAGTTTAAAATCGATCTTTTGTAGTTAAAAATTAATCTGTTTTGTTGAAAATGCAATATTTTTCTTAATTGAAATATTAGGAATTTAGAGCGATTCAAATATAATTTAATATGATAACCACATTAATTTTATTTCAATTAATTCATTGCCCTATTTTCGTGAAAAATATAATTATTCCCCCGTTTTCAAAGGATGATTCTCAAAAAGAAAAATATTATTTAGATTTAGAAATCGAGATAATTTTAATCGAATTTAAAACTTATTAATTCAAAATCTAATTGTCATTTTATTTGAACGAAGAATTTGTTTCCATTCATCGCTACCTACATGATTGGAGGCAGGCTATTTGTTTCGGTTAAAATTCTTTCATACTTGCGGCGTTTCTTTCGAGCCGGCACAAAGGGAAGTCTAGGCTTCTATTTTTTATTTTTTTTATTTTTTTTTATTAGGCAGCAAAGGAAATTATTATATTATCTTAAATTACAAAACACGCGTTGGTTCCCTAAATCCCTGAAGCCTTATTGGTTTATTATTCGGCCCCAAAAACTCTTTCGGAATTTATTATCGCTGGACCCTTTTTAGTCTGGCCTACTTCTCTTAAACCAGATTTCTCGTGCTCCATATTTGTCGAACTCGATGCTTATCCTTCAAGAGGAAAGGATAATTTGAAGACTTTCATCTTCAATTGGATGGAAAATCAGATTTTTCCCTCATTTTTCCTGGGATTTGTCCCTTTCCTTTTTTAATTAATCCCCCTCTTCCCTTTACAAATTTTCAATTTATTTTTTTTGTCCGGGAATTTTACAAATTTTTAGAAAAAAATCCTTCCTACTTTGATTTTAACCGTTTTTAAATAACTAGTTTAATTGTTACCTTTTTTAATTTAGATATAATTCTTTTTAGAATGCGTAATTCGAAAATCTTTCACTTTAAAAATTTTTTTATTTTAGATTTTTTATTTTTTAAACATAAATTTCAATTTAAAGAGTTTTAAAGTGCAGTTTTAAATACCTAAACAATTAAACATTAGAAACGTTTAAAATCAAAGATTTTTGATAGAAGAAATTTTTAGTTGATCAACTGTGAATATAAATTAATTAATGGTTTTTTTGATTGAAAAATATTTTTTATTTTAATAAACTAATTTCGAGAGAATATTTGAAAAGATTTATAAGGATTTACAAAATTCTCAAAAATGAATGGTGAAGATTTTAAGAAAATTTCTTTAATTTGGCAGAATTAAAAAAAAAATTAATTTAAAAAAATGTAGAACAACATGTGGATGTTTCAAGATTTTGATAGCAAATTGCAAAGCAATTTAAGGATTTTAAAATTATATAAAATAAAAATATTTTAACTTTTAAGTTGAACAAGGAATTTTCAAGTTTGACAAATTTATGGTTGGAACTGGAATTTATCCAGAATAATAATAATAATTATTACTTAGAATCTGAAATTTTCAAATCTTAACAAATTCTGACCTAGTACTAGAAATTTTCGAAGTTAAAGCAGGGAATTTCCAAATTTTTCCAATTCTGAGATGAAATTGATATTTATCCAAAAGAATTTTAATTTGTCTTGGAACAGGAAATTAAATTTTTTAATAAATTCCGAGCTGGAGCAGGGAATTAAAAAAAAATGAATTCTCATTCTAAGTTGAAACCGGATATTTTTGAAAAAAATTAAAATTATGAATTTGAATTATTAATTATAATTAATTAATAATTATATAGATTAATGATTAATAATCGTATTAAAACTACGGATTTGAAACAGGAATTTTCCATTTTTAACCAATTTTGAGTTGGAATTGGAATTTATTCAGCAGAATAACAATTATAAATGGAAGATTGAATTTTTAAAACAATATTATAATTCTGGGCTGAAAAGAGGTATTTTAGAACAAAATTTTAATTATGAATTGGAACAGGTGGTCTTACAAAAAATTCTAATTCTTAGTTTGAAATGGAGAATTTTCGAAAAGAATTAAAATTCTTGATTTAACAGGGATTTTTGAAAAATAATTTTGTTTTTGATGTGAAATAAAGAATTTTCTTAAAGAATTAAAATTCTGGATATGAACATGGAATTTGCAATTCTTAACCAATTCTGAGCTAGAATTAAAATTTATACAGCTGAATAACAATTCGCAATGGACAATTGAATTTTTCAAACAAAATTCTTATTCTCTGATGAAACGAGGTATTTTCAAAAAAAATTTAAATTATGAATTGGGACAGGATTTAAAATTGAAATTAATGTAGGTAATAATATGAAAATCAAATTGAAGCGCCTTTATTTCCTAATATTTCAAATAAAAATATTGCTTTTTCAACAAAATAGATGAATTTTTCAAAAAATACACCAAACTCTCGGTTTTTGCCCCCCCCCCCCCCGGTCTCGGTCTTCCCAGAACTGCTATTATGTATTCCATTTAGAAATGGTTCACACGGCCCTGACTATTTACGTTTGAATCCCCCCTTTTTGTGGCCAAGACTATTTGCAGGAAACCCCCGGCACTGGACTAAAACCGAGAGTTCGGTGAAGTTAAATTTCCAACCAAAAGCTTAATTTTCTACCAAAAAAGCTGAAGTTTCAACTGAATAGATGAATTTTCAACTAAAATTATGAACCTTCAATGGGGCGAGTCGAAAAAAAAACCCTTTGGAAATCAGAAATGGATTTATGTGGAAAAATAGCGTAGGACCGCTAGAAAAAAATTTGAAAAAGAATAATTTAAGACGTCAAAAGCTCAGTTTAAAAAAATTTAATATTTTATACGTGAGAGTATTCTCTCTACTTTTCTGTTGGGCTTTAAATTATTTTTTGTAAACAGGGGTTTACTAAACATTAAGAAATCTCTGATGGGTCTGCAAAAAAAAATATTGGAAAATTGAATCCAAATTAATTTTATTCTTTCAAGGTCCTAATGCGCTACTTTTCCACGATACAGTTCCATTTCCGATTTCCAAAATTAGGATATTTCGACCCGCCTTAATCTTAAAGCAAGAAAATTAATTTTTAACAAAAAGTTCAACTTTACACTAAGTAGTTGCATTTTCATCAGAAAGGTTCGCTTTTATCAATAGATTTGAATTTTCAATCAAATAGTCGATTCTTGTACCAAATTCTTACATTTTTAACCAAAAAACATAAATTTGCAATAAAGCAGTTTAATTTTAAAACCAGAAGTGTGCACTTTTAACAAAAATTTACATTTTCAATGAAAACAGGAACCAAACAACCAAAGTGTAAGCTAAGAGACAAATCTTAGTGGATTAGCTGGAGAATATCTAATCTATGATTTCTACCTTACCGACATCTAGACCGTTAGCGTTAGGCAACTGTAGTGATTCGTGTACATGCTAATCTTCTAGATTTTCTAGAACATTCTTGAAGCTTAGCACGGAAACGAACCACTTGAGCTCCAGAGCTGTCTTGAGGTCGGTAAGGTTGGAATCTTGGAATAGACCAAATAGACCAAATACATCAAATTTGGAAAAATAGTAAAATTATCTATAACACTTGAATTTTTAACACGAAAATACTGATTTTTCACAAAACAATTGTATTTGTAACCTAACGTGATAAATATTAACGAAATTGTTTAATTTTAAACCAAAAACATGATCTATTTACCAAAAAGTTAATTTTGCAAGCTAATAGTTGAATTTTCAACCATAAAGTTAATGTTTAACATTATTAATTTTGTAAAAAATTCGTCTGTTTGGTTAAAAGTTTATATTTTTGGTTAAAAGTTGAACTATTCTGTTAATTTTTTTTTTTTTAAGATTCGTCATTTTAGTTGAACATCTCTTTGGTTGAAAAAATGGACTATTTTGTTGAAAAATAATTGACTATTTTGTTGAAAAATAATTGACTATTTTGTTGAAAAATAATTTTGTTTACTGAAAATTTAACTTCACCACTTTTGTCTTAAAATTATCAATAAAAATGAAGTGATCTAATCAGTAACGTACACTGACCGAATCAGTAATTTATAGCGCTCTTATCTCAAACTTTCATTGATTGAATCAGGCATTTTTAATGGCGTATTCAGTCACTTTTACTCATTAAATCAGTCATTTTGATTGAAATAAGCAGTAACACTCACAAATTACATAAGACATGGTTCACTTTGATAATTTATTAATATCCAGGAATTTAATGAAGAATCTTAATTAGGAATAATTTTAAAATTTTATTAGAGCAGATAAATCAGTCCCTTTCATTTACTAAAAATCAGTCATTTCAAGTGTCTCTTTGATTTAGTCAGCAATATTGACTGATTCATCTGTTAAAACTACAGTTTTTTCAGTATAAGTCACTGATCTGAAAATTAGTAACTTCAGGTGTCTGTTTGATTTATTCAGCAATATTGATTGATTGATCTGTTAAAACTACTGTTTTTTAAGTGTAAGTCACTGTTCGGAAAATCAGTAATTTCAAGTTTGTTTGCTTTAGCCAGTAATGTTGACTGATTCGTCTTTTAAAACTACTATTTTTGGAGTAGAAGTCACTGATCTGAAAATCAGTAACTTGAAGTGTTTCTTTGATTTAGTCAGCAATATTGACTGATTCATCTCTTAAAACTACTGTTTTTTCAGTATAAGTCACTGATTCGAAAATCAGTTATTTCAAGTGTGTTTGATTCAGTCAGCAATATTGATAGATTTATTTTTTAAAACGACATTTTTTGGAGTAGAATTCACTGATTTGAAAATCAGTAACTTCAAGTGTGTTTAATTCAGTGAGCAATTTTGACTGATTCATCTTTTAAAACGACTTTTTTTAGTAGAATTCAAATGATCTGAAAATCAAAAATTTCAAGTGTCTTATGCAATCAGCAATATTGACTGATTCATCTTTTAAAACGACTATTTTTTCTGTACAGACCAGTGATAGTAAAATCAGCAATTAAAATGACCGATACAGTCAGCAGTATTGATTGATTTATTTATTAAAATCACTGTTTTTTCAATAGAAGTCACTGATCTGAAAATCAGTAATTTAAAGTGTCTGATGCAGTCAGGAATATTGACTGATTCATCTGTTAAAACTACAGTTTTTTTCAGTATAAGTCACTGATCTGAAAATAAGTAACTTCAAGTGTCTGTTTGATTTAGTCAGTAATATTGATTGATTCCTCTGTTAAAAGGACTGTTTGTCAGTAGAAGTAACTGATTTTTCAGTCAAAGCATGCTTGATTAATTTACTCAATAAAATTTTGACATATTTAAATTAAGAGTGTAGTTTTGAATTTTACTCAGAATAAGCTCTGCTCATCATTTCATTTGACGCCTTTAGAGGTTTTTCTGACTTTTTTTTACAAATTTTCCATGGAGCGTTGCGGGCTCAATTTGCAATTTATCATAATGCTCGCGTAACGAAATGAAAACAGAAATCTCGCTGCGTAGCGTCGTGATGAAGAATAAAAGCACTCGATACTTTGCGACTTCTTCGCAAATACGTTTAGTGCATTTTCAAATTGAATTTCGAAAAATTTATGAGCCGACAGAGGAAGTGAAGGATTTCTTAGATTTATTAGGTTTTAAGTTTAATGGGAAAGGAAAAAAATACTTGCAAAAATACGTGGAAAATATTAGAACCGACTCAGAAACAAAGTGTGGCGAAACTCCGCCTAAACTATAATTACGTTGAATTTTAAACAAAATAAATGAACTTTTTAACAAATTGTTCAACTTTCAATCAAAAACATGAACTTTGAACCAAAAAAATTTAATTTTCAACCAAGTAGTAGTGTTTTAAACTAGAAAATATCAATTTTCCACCTAAAGTGGATATGATAAAGGTATGAATTTTCAACTAAAGTGATAAAATTGAAAACAAAAAAATTATTTTTTAACAGGTTCGTGTAATATTCTACAAAGAAATTAATTTTTAACAAAAAGAGGGCAATTAAGGTGAGCCAAAGCATTGAAATTTTTACAAAATACATCAATTTTTAAAAATTTATAATAAAAAAAGGAATAGTTAAATTTTCCGTAGTTGATATTTCAAACGAAACAAATTTTAATTTTAAATATAGAACAGTTATATACAACCAAAAACGATAAAATTACGATAAAAAATTAAATTGTTAGATTTATAGTTAAAAAAATTGGTCACCATTATGGTTCAGTTTTTAACAAAAACATGAATTTTAGTACAAAAGAAATATTTTTCTAATAAACAAGACGAATTTTTAGCAAACAAACAAAATTAATTTTCAGTTGGTTTTTCAACAAAATAAATCAGTTTTTAATCTAGAAGATGAATTTTCAAACAAAAATCTTAAGTTTGTTTCAAAAGAATCTAATTTCAACGAAATACATTAATGTTCAACTCAGAAAGCTGAATTTATACTAAGAAATGGAATATTAAAATTTCCAGTTAAAAAATTTCTTTCAGCAAAAAGGAAAGGAATTTTCAAAACGAAAATCAAGATTTTTAAGAAAAATATTGATTTGGAAGCAAGAATTTAATTTTTCTACAAAAAAAAAAACTAAATTTTAAACAAAATACATAAATTTTCAAGAATGAAGGTAACTTTTCGCCAAAAATGAAGTAGTTGATATTTTAAACAAAACAAAATTTTATTTGAAATAAAATCCTAAAAACCAAAAACAATAAATTTATGACAGAAAATAGAATAATTAGATTTCCAGTTAAATAATTCATTTTTAACAACAAAAAATCTCAGAAAAATGTTTGAACTTGTCATAATTATATTTTAATTTTAAACAAAAAGATGAGCTTGCAAGAAGATAATTGATTTCTCAACCAAATAATTCAGTTTTTGACCAAGAAGATGAATTTCTATTCTGGAAGATTAATTTTTGCCGAAGAAGACGAATTATTAACAAAATACATCACTTTTCCACTAAATAGTTGGATTATCAACAAAATAGTTCAATTTTCAACCCAAAAGATGAACTTTCAACTAAAATAAAAAAGCTTCAACCATATATATAAATTTAAACAATGTAGTAAATTTTTTTGTTGACAACATTCTACAGCTGAAGTGGTTCGTGCCCATGATAAGTTTCTATAATATTCACAAAGTGTCTTGATGTCATCACAAAACGATATTTCGCAATTTCGATAGACAAATTTGCATAAACAACTTCAAGGTTATATATTATCTCAATTAAACATTTCGCGCAAACACTTTCCTGATTATATTTTGAAAAAACTCCCTGCATTTTTTACTGCGTCATATTAGCTACGAGAAAAAGTAGAACGAATAAAAAATGTAACCATAATAATGTTTACGCGTAATGCTTAATTGAGATGAGAAATAGCCTTGAAGTTGTTCACGCAAATTCAGGTCTAGAATAACCAATTTTCCAAAAGAATTATTGATATTTATTTATTGAAGATTCTTCAAAGTCGGAAGTGGGGTATGTGAAATCGGTACGATGTGTACGTCATTTATAATCAGAAATAATTGTCAAATGTCAAGTATTTGAATTTTTCAGAAAAGTTGAGGAAAAAATATAAAATTGTTTCAAATCTTTGACAATTTTGCGAACCTTTGGAATCTTCAGAAATCTTTTGGGATTTCTTACATAATTTTGTAATCGTTGTGACGGAAGAAGCCGGCTTCACACGCAAATTTCTACCTTACCGAGTTTGAGAACATTCTACAGATGAAGTGGGTCGTGTCCGTGCTAAGTTTCTACAATGTTCTTGAAGGGTCATTATGACGTCACAAAATGATATTGCGCGATTGTGAGAGACGAGTTTGCGTAAACAACTTCAAGGCTATTTATTATTTCAATTAAGCATTTCGCGTAAACACTTTGAAGGTTATATTTTGTGACATTATAGAAACTAAGCATTGAGATTAACCACTTCACCTGCTTATCTATTTCAGAGAAGTAATAAATTACGGAAATCTAAAGAAATAAATATAATTCAGGTCCGGCATATGCAACTTTCCAAAAGAATTATTGATACTTATTTATTGAAGATTCTTCAAAGTCGGAAGTGGGGTATGTGAAATTGGTACGATGTGTACGTCATTTATAATCAGAAATAATTGTCAAATGTCAAGTATTTGAATTTTTCAGAAAATTTGAAGTAAAAATATAAAATTGTTTCAAATCTTTGACAATTTTGCGAACCTTTGGAATCTTCAGAAATCTTTTGGGATTTCTTACATAATTTTGTAATCGTTGTGACGGAAGAAGCCGGCTTCACGCGCAAATTTCTACCTTACCGAGTTTGAGAACATTCTACAGATTAGTAGAATTTGAAAATGTATTATATACATTTCTTTTTCGAAAATATAGCTAAAAGACTAACAAAAATGAATATTGTAAACGGATACGCCGAGGTCGTATCCGTGCTAAGTTTCTACAATGTTCTTGAAGGGTCATTATGACGTCAGAAAATGATATTGCGCGATTGTGAGAGACGAGTTTGCGTAAACAACTTCAAGGCTATTTATTATCTCAATTAAGCATTTCGCGTAAACACTACTTCAGAGAAGAGCTAAATAAAGAAATAACAGAAATCTAAAGAAAGAAATATAATTCAGATCTGGAATAAGTAATTTTCCAAAAGAATGATTGGCATTTATTGATTAAAGATTCTTGAAGGTCGGAAGTGGGGTCTGTGAAATCGGAAAGATGTGTACGTAATTTGTAATCGGAATTAAGGGGAATTCGCTGTGAAATCAATATGCATTATGTGCACTCAGAGCACTGACCAGATCCCAGATCCCAGATCCCACTTTGATGTTGCGACTCGCTCGCATTGATGCAATGCATTCCATGCCTGCTTCTTCACAACGTGCTCGTTTCCTCGTTTTCATCGACCCTTTTCTCTTTTTATCCTTTTATCCTTTTATCCTTTTACGCTTTTGTCGAATGCCCCGGAGCAATCGACGTGAACTTGGGTACTACTTGGTGCAATGAGAACGTGTACACAGTGTTCGACTTCGTGCACTTGTGCCAGTTAATGTCGATCGTAAAACTTGTCTTATTACCCACCACTGATCTCGCCAAATTAGCTTCCCAGCTGAAAAACGTGGGAGACAGTTTTCATTATTCTATGCTTGATTTTACAGAGTCGGCCACTAGCATGTCGCCTCCAAATTTCTTGAATTCACAAAAAAAATTACATTTATGGTCACGTGAGCGTAACCTCAAAATTAAAAAAAAATTTTTAAACACACACTGAAAAAATGATTAGTTGAGCCAGCTATTTAGTTAGTAAAATATTTTGCTACTTTTTTATTATTTGATACTGTTATTTGTTTAGTTCGTACAACAATTGCATTAGTTGCACTGGCTATTCAGTTAGTACCAGCAACTAAATAAATCGTTGCCCCAACTAACAGAATAGCTGTACCATATCTTACAAAATATATAGTTGGCCCAACTAACTATTTTTTTCCGTGAAAATTACGTTCACACATAACTCGATATTGATCGTTTGTCTGGTCCTAAATTTTTACAATTATAAAAAAAGTTTTTTTTGTTAGAAATATTTTTTGTTGCTCATTTAAGTCCAGACAAAGGTTTCGTAGTGCTTTTCATTTAATTTTCCAAATTTTCAACTCGATATCGCGTATTGTGTGAACATAAAAAGGATTTGCAAAAAATCTGAAACAATTTTTGAGTTCGTGCACATGGCCTTTAAAAAATAACATGTAGAGGTCCGGCAAGCTGCTTTTTAAATATAGCCCCCATAAATCTGTATTATAGGTTCCCAAAAAAGCCCATAAGTGAAAAATTGAGTTTTACCAGTTTTTGGCGCTAATTATATTTTTTTGCGGTTTTTTAAATAAATTATGTATAAATAAATTTCTTAAACAACTTATTTTTTTGTTTGAGCAATTTGTCATAGAATATAGAAACTTATTTACAATTTTTCTGCTAGAGCAAGACAACAATCGATTGAATTTAACAGAAATAGTTTAAACTATTTTTGATTATTCATAACAATTTTCCCTTAGAATAATGCTCGAAAGTAACAGTTTTTTCTAAAATTATTCTATTTTTTGTTCCCCTTACAACTAAAGTAATATTTAACTCAATTTAACAAAATTAATCATTTAAACAATTTATTATTAATTTTAATAATGTTAGAAAGTTGCAGCTTTTTTCAGAAATATTCAACTTTCTGTCTAGTTTTCACGTAAAGCGTAGTAAACAATAATTTAAATTAACGCAAATAATTGTTTAAACAAACTAAAATTCGTTTAAACTATATTTTACGACAGTAATGCTAGATAGTTGCGGTTTCTTCAGAAATATAAAACTTTGTTAACTTTTCACTTATAGTGAGGTAATAATTAATTTTAGTTAATAAGCTGTTTAAACAAATTGTTATTATTTTTAATGATATTACAATAATTTTTAATAATGCTAGAAAGCATCTGTTTCAAAAAATATTTATTCTTTTGTGCATTTTCCATTCAGAGCGAGGTAAAAATTAATGCAATTTAACAAACATAGTTTAAACAAATTATTCTTTACTATAAATATCTTCACCTATAGTAATATAGTACAAAATTTTCCTTAGTAAATGGTAATATAGTAATATAGTTCCGGCTTTTTCTGAGATTTACTATTTTTTGTCATCTTTTCAGTGACAGAAAAGCAATATTCAATTAAATTTAATATAAATAATTGTTGAAAAAAATAATTATTATTTATAACAATTGCCTCTTAGATTAATGCTAAAAAGTTGAAGTTTTTTAAAAAAATTTTCCACTTATTCTCCTCTTTACAATTATATTGGGGTAATAATTAATTCTATTTAACAAAAATGCATGATTAAATCATTTATTATAATCATAAATAATATTATTTTTAAATGATGCTCGAATTTGCGGTCTTTCTGAAATATTCAACTTTTTGACCACTTTTCGCTTATAGCGAGGAAAACCGTAATAAAATTTAACAAACATAATTATTTAAATAATTTATTATTGTTTAAAACTATATTCTCCTATAGTAATGCTAGTAGTTGCCGTTTTTTCGAAAATTTGTCACTTTTTATCAACTTCTTACTTAGATTGAGGAAATAATTAATATAAGTTAACAGAAATAATGGTTTTAACAATTTATTATTATTTTTAGTAATATTATCTTTGAATAATGCTCGAAAGTTTCGATTTTTTCGGAAATATTCAACTTTATATTATTATATAATATAAATATATTTTATATTATTATTATTTTCTTGAAATTGTGATATGTTGTAGAGCATCAAAAAATATTCGACACGTATTTTTTTTATACGTGCCCATAAGTCCATTTAAGGGGTGGAACCCACCCTTGAAGTTCACCCCTAAAAACACATTTTTTTTAATTTCTCGAATACAATTTGTAATTTTTTACTGAAACAAAGTGGGTAACACTTGTTATTGAAAGGCACATATTTATGCATTATTTTTAGTCATCAGACTCGCAACCCCCGTTTTTTATTAATGAAAAACTATATTTGATGGCCATTTTTTTCACTATACACATTCC
>NC_046661.1:137128614-137130095 GCF_010883055.1 Belonocnema kinseyi
TGAAGGATAATATAGAAAAACTATTACTTGATTGTATAAATAACTTTGAGGATCCAGAATTCATTGTGGAATCTACATTAGCTTTTCAAGAGCCATTTAAGGGCATGCTCTTCGGTGACCACGTGACCAAACTAGTCCCCGGTTATGAACATTTTTTTTGATGTTCACTGCGTCCACACGAATTGAGATATCGTGTTTAAACTTTGACACATAAAATAAAAAGCACTAAAGAACGTTTGTATACATCAATATATTGGTAATTTTAAAGAAAGTTTATTTATAAATTGATGGAATAGGATATTACCATTTGAGTTATAGCACTTTGCAGATCATTTTTGGTTTGATGCATTTTAGATTTTTTTATTCGCTCATATTGAGCACTGACACCAATTTTATACTAAATCATCTAAACCTTGAAAGAATTAATTTAAGCAATAAAATTTGCACCTTCGTTGCAAATCAACAAATAAGTATCTGCACACACGTAACCTATCATTATTTTTTGGGCATTTTTAGCGATTCCTAGCGGAGAAAAAAAGAAACTTTGAACGTCGATAAAGTCGAGATCAAGTGACTCAGTTCGTTCATGAATTTTCGGTGTAAAATGATTTTCATTTTTTTGGTCCTAAAAATAAATGATAAATTTCAAATTGGAAACAGAGCAACACCAGCCATGTGCTAAAATTTACTCGTCGGAGTTTTCCAACCAACTTCCATAATTCTTGACGTTGAATCGATCAGCTGACAAGTATTGTTGACAGTGAACCAACCAGCGGGGCTCTGCGTCGGACTCGCATTGTCTTTCGCCCCCGGGCAAAATTTTATTTTTATTCTTAGAATTGTTTCACACCAGCACAAAAAATCCACAAGAATATATAGCCATTAGAAAATTTTAATTATTTTCTGAAGATGCACAATAATTCTCAAGATGAGTCTTGGACGAATTTTCGAGGATGACATTCCAAGATGTTCCTCGATTTTTTTAAATCGAGGCATCTACTTTATCGACGTTAAAAGTTTATTTCCTAATGCCTGTAGTATTTTGTTCGAAAACTTTCTTCGTAATTATGAACATTTTGATATATACAAACGTTCCTTAGTGCTTTCGGTATAACTTCATAAATCCTGAACACGATATCTCAATCCGTTTGGACGTAGTGAGGAACGAAAATAATGAAAATCATTTCATTCTCCACACAAAAATTTAAGAATGAACTTAGTCACGTGATCTCGACTTTCTCGACGGTCAAAGTTTCTTTTTCTCTCCGCTAGAAATCGCCAAAAATGTTCCAAAAATAATTATAGGTTACGTGTATGTAGATACTTATTTGTTGATTTTCAACGAATGTGCAAATTTGATTGCTTACATCCATTTTTTGTAAGGTTTAGACGATTTAGCCCAAAACTGGTGTCAGTGCTCAATATACGCGAACCAAAAAATCCGAAATGCATCAAACCAAAAATTATCTGCATAGTGCTAT
>NC_046661.1:137130195-137148758 GCF_010883055.1 Belonocnema kinseyi
AATGGAATAACGAAATATAACAGTATAAATGTTAGGGGTAGCTCACCCCCTCAAGGGATTTTTTTTTGAAAATGCCGGAACAGGTCAACTTTATTTTTGATTTTTGTGCATAAAACAATTAATTTTGTCAAGATTCAACAGATTTTGGCATGTGTATAGTGAAAAAAATGGCCATCAAATATAGTTTTTCATTAATAAAAAACGGGGGTTGCGAGTCTGATGACTCAAAATAATGCATAAATATGTGCTTTTTAATAACAAGTGTTACCCACTTTGTTCCAGTAAAAAATTACGAATTGTATTCGAGAAATTAAAAAAAATGTGTTTTTAGGGGTGAACTTCAAGGGTGGTTTTCACCCCTTAAATGGACTTATGGGCACGTATAAAAAAATACGTGTCGAATATTTTTTGATGTTCTACAACATATCACAATTTCAAGAAAATCGGTGAGGTACACCTCGGGTACCTTCCTTGTTAGTGAGATAAAAATTAATCAAAGTTAAAAAATTTAACTGTTTAAACAATTTATTAATATTTTCTATAATAGCATCTTTTAGCAATGCTAGTAAGTTGCTGTTTTTTCTTAAATAATCAGCTTTTACAGAATTAATCTCTTTTGATTAAAAATTGTACTGTTTAGTTTAACATTTAATTATTTTGTGGAAAATTCAATCATTTTGTTAAAAAATTGTCTTTATGATATAAAAATAATCCTTTTTGTTAAAAATGTAACATTATTGTTGAAAGTTTATGTATTATGTTAAAAATTTATCTTCTTTGGTTAAACATAACTATTTTTTAAATTTAAAATCAAAATCTTTTTGCTTGAAATATAATTTATTCAATTTTGGTTCAAAATAATTTTTATTATGTTAAACATTTGTTTAAACGAAAAATTATATCATTTGCTTGGAAATTCAACTATTTAATAAAAATTTCGTTTTTCAATTGGAAATTATTTTTTTTACATGAAACTATTTAACTTTTCCATTTTTGTTTAAAAGTTGATTTCCTCAAGTTTAAAAATTCAAACTTTTAGTTGGAAATTGAATCAAAAATCTTTCTTATTCATAATTTTTACTCTTGTTAAAAATTCTTCATTTTGATTTGGAAATTCATCTTATTTGGTAGACATTTAATTCTACAAATAAGTTTAGCAATAATATGTTTTAGTAAATATTTTCTGTTAGCTTACACTTAGTTTAATTTATACCAAGATGTATTACATTTTAAAGTTACACATAAATCGAAAGCTCGTATTTGAAGAAGTGGATTGGTCCGAAATGAAAGTGCACTTGATCGTCTGAGTGGGTACAAATAAATTGAGATTTATTTCAAAAATTGAGTTTCAGTTTCAATTTTTAAGAATACTTGTCTCTTAAATCAATTTTATTTTAATCGGGTAAAACAAAATTGTCACATAGAGAATTTCCCGTTTATTTTCCGATAATATTTTAGGAAAATTCAGAATCTGGATATTTCTAGAGAGAGACTTCGTTCAACCTCCATCGATTCGAAACTCCTCTTATTTTATATTTCTCTTTGGCATCTCAGTAGTTTCATATTTTATTACAGTCCGTCGTTCCAACTTCCTCTTCTACCTCCGAATGGTTTCTTTTTTTTTATACCGTTGGATTCATGACAAAAAAATTCACGAGTCAATATTTTCTTAACTACGAATTTCTTGGAAATTGAAAAAAAAAAATCCAACGATTGAAGGAGAACACACTTTTAAGTGTCTTTATTTGAATTAAAAAAAGGAAATAAAAAAAGACTTTTTATATTATTTTTTCAAAACATAATCACATCCTGAATGAATATTACGGAGAATATAACCGAGAAATAAATTCTCTGAGAATTTAAAAGAATTTAAGAATTTATTTTCATTGATAGAAAATTGCATTTTTTGGTTGACTTGGAACGATTTTTTAATGTTGAAAGCACATTTTGAGTATATAATAAGCATCCGCTCGAGTATTCAAGTATTCAAGTCAAAAATAAAATACGGCTTTTCAAAAAAAAATTCATTTTCCATGAAACTGATGCATGTTTACCCAACAAAAATGAAATTTCAAACTCAAAAATTATATTTTGACCAAAGAAGGCGAATTTTCAACTAAAAAAGACCAATCTTAAAAAAATGAAAAAGGTACATTTTCTGTTAAAATAGGATTAATTTTCAACAAAATAATTGAACAAACAAATTAGTTGAATACTCAAGCAAAGAAGAATGATTTTAATCAAAAAGTCGAATTTTTATTTTAATAGAAGCATTAAAGTTCTTCCAGAAACAGATAACATTTTAAACCAAGAAGATACATTTTCAACGAAAAAGTTAAATTTTCTTTTTCGAAAGATTTCATTTGACTTTTCACGATAAAAATATGAATGTTCAAACAACAGAAAAATAAATTTCTACGAAAAAATTGAATTTTTTATCCAAAAAGGATGACTTTTTAACATAATTGTTGAATTCTCTACCAAATAGTTTCATTTTGATCAGCAAAAAAAAGATGAAATTTCTCTTGAAGCAGAAGAACGTTTAATTACAAACAAAAGTTTGGTTTTCATCCATAAGAGATTTTAGTTGACTGCAAGGGCAGAAATTGAGTTTTTTAATAAAAAAAAATCAGTTTCTACGAAAAAAATGAATTTTCAATCTAAAAAGGCAAATTTTTTCAACCATTAAGTATGCATTTAAAAAAAATAGTTGAATTCTCCACCAAATAGTTCCATTTTTATCTCAAAAAAATTTAATTTGGTGCTAAAACAGATGAATTTGTAATAAAAAATGACAAATTTCTTTTTGAAATGGAACTTTATTCAGAAAACATTTTAGTTCATTTTTCAACAACAAATCATGAATTCCAAACAAAAATTAAATTTTCTACGAAATGGTCAAATAAGAAAATCGTTTAAGAGTTTTATTTCCAACCAAACAGTTGCATCTTTATCCAAAAAGATGACATTTGACTTAAAACAGATACATTTTTTATTAAATAAAAACAAAAATGAAATTTAAAAAATAGTTTAATTTTTATCTAGAAAATATTTCAGTTATTTTTTCAACATCGAATATTACATTTAAAGAGTCGAATGTTCAACCAAAAATTATGAATTAATAATTTGTTAATTTTTTATTCAAAGAAGTTTTCAGTTTACTTTCTAACACGAAAATAAGAATAATAAAAAATTTGAAACCAAATTAGATGTCTTTCAAAGAAAATGATTAAATTTGCAACTAAATAATCAAATTTATAACTAGCAGGCTAATCTTAAGAAGAAAGTTGCAATTTTTGAAAATTCCAATCTTAAAATATTTCATTTTTTAAGTTTTTAACTTGTCGTATTTTCAGAATTTTATTCCTAAGCTATTCAGATTCGAGATTCTTCAATTAAAAATTAGATTGTTAAATTGTCAAGGCTTTGAATTAGATATGATACAATTTCAATTCCATTCTAATAAAATTGTCTGTTGAAAAAAAATTGTAATCTGAAATTTTTCAATTTGGAACATTTTTAATTAGAAATAATACAGTTTTAATTCCTTTGAATTTTAAATGATCGAATTTTCCTAATTTTATTCGGAAAATATTTCATTTTTAACGTTTTGAACTTGTTCTATTTTCGAAGTTTTCATATAATCTTAAATCATTAAAATTTGCGATTCTTATATTTAAAATAAAATTGTTTCATTTTATAAGTTTTACATTAGGAAGGGTGTAGTTTCAAATATATTCAAATATATACAACCGTTCAAAGATTATTTTTGAACCGTAAACATAACGTGAACAACAAAAATGTTGTTAAAAATCATAAATTCTTAAATTCTCTTGAAATCTTGTAAATTATCGTAAATTCTGTCATATTCTCGGTCATATAACCTGAACTTAAATTCTCGAGAATTCAAGAACTCTAGCTAGGACAGTTCGGGGATAGCTCAGCAAAAAAAATGAAGGGCATTTAGAGTTTGCCTTTTACACATCGAATTTTCTTGAAGGCTTTGTGCATGAGGATGTTCAAGCCTTCTAGAAAATTCAGTGTATAGAAAATCGTGAGGAATCACGTCAAAAATTCTAGAAGATCGCATGACAGTGCTCTACCTTACCGGCAGTACATTTGCCTAAAATAAATAACTGACCTAGCACTTGTTTTTACCGACTGAGGTTTCTCAGAACTATCTTATAGCTTTACTGCTTTGCTGACTTGAAAAGTGTAGATTTTTGTAAATATTTTTTTATTGTTAATGGATAAAAGGATAAGTATTTTTAAGATTTCCTTTTTTATTCCTATTTTTTTATTTTCGTTTTTTAAATTTAAACTTCTTGAAATTATATCAAAAGTCTTAAAATCTTGATTTGTTTTGTTAGAAAATCAGTTGTTTTTAGTTGAAAGTGCCACTGTTTTGTTTGAAAATTAATATTTTTTAGTTGCGAATTCAAGTATTTTGTTGGAAATTCATATTTTTTGGTTGAAATATCACCTTTTAAATTTTTTGTTGAAAATGTATCTTTTTAGATTGAAAATAAAATTTATTGGTTGAAAGTTAAACTGCTTTTTTCAAAACTCATTTTTTTGGTTAAAGATTTATAATTTTAGTTGAAAATTGAACTACTTTACTGAAAATTCGTTTTTGTTTTCAAATTAATATTTTTATCTAAAACTGTAAAAACTTCTAGAAAATTGAGGTGTTTCGTTAAAAATTTGAGTTTTAAAAATAAAATTATAATTGTAATTAATTAATAATCAATAGAATTAATTAAGGAAAAATTATAAAAAATTATATATATAAAATTAATATATAATATAAATAAATTTTTTAAACTGTAAATTTAACTATTTGATTGAAAATTAACGTTTTGGATGTAAATGAATTTTTTGCTTGAAAATTAAAATATTTTGTAGAAAATTTGTCTTTTTGGCTTCAACATTTAACGGTTTGGTATAAAATTCAACTCTTTCGTAGAAACTTTTTTTTTTAAGTTTAACTGTTTTTAAAAAATTTCTACAATTGATGCATTATTTTAGTTGAAAATTGATTAAATTTAGTAGAAAATTAAACTTGTTAGTTAAAATAATTTTGTTGTTAAAAATCCATATTTTTTATTGCAAATTCATCTACTTGGTGAAAAATTCATTGTTTCTTTTAATTTGTTTGTATTTTAATCTTTTTTTAAATTTTATTTCTAAATTCTAATTAATATGTTATAATAATTAATAATATTAATAATAATTGTAATTATTATTTATTATTAGTTAAAAATGATTTATTATTGAATCAATGAATGAATTATTATCTAATAAATTAAAAATAATTAATAATTATAATCTAGATCATTATAAGTTTTAATCTAATTATAAATTCTACGTTTCTAGACCTAAGGCTATACAAACTAAGTCTGTAAATTGAATATATGGTCCAAAATTTCAAAAAGTTAATTTAATCGTTTTTGGTTTGAAAAATCAACTACTGGGTTTTACATTTTGACTAGTGTTCAAAAAATGTCTACAATTGATAAATTTGTTTAGTTGAAAGTTGATCTGTTTTGCAGGAAATTTGTCTGTTTGGCTTAAAAATTCAAAAGTTTAATAGAAAATTTAAATGTTAGGTTAAAAATTCTTATTATTATTTTATTTGTACAAGTTGAACATTTATTTTGTTTTAAAATTCAATTTTTAAACTAAAAAGTGTGTAAATTTTATTTTTGGATTGAAAATTCAACTATTTGATATCAAATTCATCTTTCTGGCTTGAACATATCTATTTGATTAAGGATTTAATTATTTTGTTGAAAACTCATTGTTTGGTAGAAAATTCATCATTTGTGGTAGAAAAGTCATCTTTCTGGGTTGAAAATTCGTTTTTTTTTTATTTATTTTTGAAACTAACAAATTTTCTTTTTGTGTTTTAAGAAAAATATTTTTTAGTAAAACTTCAACTTTTTGGTTCGAAATTCAGCTTACTTGATTGAACCTTAATATATTTTAGTGAGAATTCAACTGTTTTGTTAAAAAAATTTTTTTGGTAGAAAATTCATCATTTAAACCCTCAAGGAATTGAAAATCAACTTTTATGTGGAAGATTTAATTTTGTGGAATAAAAATTCAACTGTGTTCTAAAAAAGCCTTCTTTTAGGCTTGAAAATTCAACTTTTATGGTCGAAAAAGCTTCTTTGTTATTGGATGAGCAAGGCAGGTTTAATCCAAGATTCCTACTTTACCGGCATCAAGAATATTCTAGAAACTTCGCACGGACGCGAACCACTACAGTTATAGAATCTTCTCGATGTCGATAAGGTAGAAATCTTGGATTACAACCCAACTTGCTCATTTACTTTTCTTAGTTGAGAATTTATCTTTCATAATAAAAAAGTAATCTTTTTGGTTGATAGCATCCTTTTTTATCTATTTTGTGGAAAGTTCATCTGTTTGGCTTGAAATTTCATCAATTATGGTGGAAAATTGAACTGTTTGATTAAAAATTCATCTTTCTCGGCGCATTCAGCAGGTGTAAAAGTTCTTCTTGTTTTAAGAATCCTTTTTTTCTTAACTGAAAATTTTGAAAATCCCGTTTTTTGTTAAAAAATCTTTTTTATTGTTGAAAATTCAAGAATTTAGATTTCAAAGAATTTTTCTGCAATGAGGATGACTTCTCGCGGATGTCGGTTCTCCGAGATTTTTCTTAAGTCTCGGCGTCGTTTTATTTGCTCGATCTCTCCGCCTAAGTGCCTAAGAGAATACTCACACTCACAATGTCTGCAATATCTTCAAGACCTGAATCATAGATTGGAAAATTGTTTGTTGCTTCCTATTCATCTTTCGTTCCGCTTGGAGAATCTCAGTACAATTCTTTGCCATGAATTTCTCACAATTTTGCATCTTTTTCTCGAGTCCATTTTAGAGATTTTTTATACTTTTATTATTTTACACCGTTTTGCCAAGAGGCACATTGTTCATTCAATAAAAATAAGAAGGAAAAATCGAATCTAAATAATTTTGAAAATCATTATTCCGGGCCTAAAATGTTTTAAATTTCTGACTACAGATTTTTTTTCACACATCCCCTCTAAAATCGACGAATTTTTAACAAGAAAATTACATTTTTAATCAAGAAAGAATTTTTTAACCAAGAAGGCAAAAATGTCAACAAAATTGTTCCTATTTTAAGCAAAAATACGAATTTTTTATCAAATCAGATTAACTCTTAACAAAAAATATAATAGTTGACATTTTAACAAAAAAGTTTTTGAGTAAAAATAAAAGACAGTCGAAATTGTTGAATGTTCTAGCGAAAAATATGAATTTAAACAAATTTTTAACCAAGCAATTAAAGTTTTAATTGGAAGAGATGAAATTTCAACAAGAAAAGATTAATTTTCTGCGAAAAATACACATTTTTAACCAACTAGTTGAGTTTGAGAAAAAATAAAATCTATCCTAAAAGACGATCTTTCGAACAAAAGGTGCATTTCAAGCTTAAATTTATTCTTAACAAAAACAGATGAATTTTGAAGAGAATAGTTAAAATTTTAACTAAGTTAAATTTTGAACAAAATAAGATGAATTATCAAAAAATATAACAGTTCAACAGTCAATCAGGCAGTTGAAATTTCTACTAATACTAAAATATTTGAATTGCTCAAAGAAAGAATTTTCAACAAATGAAAATACAATTACAGAAAATTGAAGAAAATTGAATTTTCAGCATTTGAAACTTGAAGATTAAAAAAAATTAATTATTTATTTACAACATTTTTATTATTCATAATAAATTGTTGTTTATTATTAAAATCAAATTGAAAATTGTAGAATTTTCATCATGAAAATGATGAAAGTTTAATGGTTCAAATTTGAAAAAAATTAAAAATTGAATTTTCAACATTCGAAACTTTAAGAAAAATGAAAATTGAATGTTAAATTGTTGAAATTTGAAGAAAATTTCTAATTAAATTTTCAGCAAATGAAAATTCAATTTGTTGAAAATTAGTAAAAATTGAATTTTAATCTCTTGAAAATTTTAAAAATGAATTTTTAACTTTTTAAATATCAACAAAATTAAAAATTGAATTTTCAGCAGTCGAAAATTTAAGAATAATGAAGATTAAAATTAAAACTGTTTAAAATTGAAAAAAATTATATTTAAATAAGAAAAATGAATTATAAACTATTGGAAAATAAGGAAAATTAAAAAGTCGATTGTTGAAAATTGAACAAAATTTCAACTTTCAACAGTCAACAATTTAATAAAATTGATGATTTAATTTTCAAAAGTTTAAAATTATAGTCTTGAAAATGAAGCAAATTAAATTTCAACTATTGAATATTTAAAAAAAAATTAATTTTCAACTTTTGAATCTTGAAAAAAATATTGGTAATAGAATTATCAACAAATGAAAATTCGATTTTTGAAAATAGGAGAAAAATTAAGAAAATTCAATTTTTAACTTTTGAAAGTTGAACAAAATAATAATTGATTTTTCAACAGTAGAAAATTTAAGAAACTTGAATTTTAATCTGATGAATCTTTATGAAAATTTAATTTTCAGCAAGTGAAAATTTAATTTTTGAAATTTGGAAAAAATTGAAGTTTAAAGTGTTGAAACTTGAAGAAAATTTATAATTGAATTTTCAGCAGATGAAAGTTCAATTGTTGAAATTTGAAGCAAAATGAATCTTAAACCATTGAAAACTGAGGAAAATTGAAAATTATATTAATCAAAATCGAACAAAATTAAAGGTAGAATTTTCAAAATTCAAAAATTTAAGAGAATTTGTCATTTTATTCAAAAGTTGAAAATTTTATTCTTGAAAATGAAACAAACTAAATTTCAGCTGTTAAAATTTAAGAAAATTTCAATTGTTGAAAATTGAAAAAAATTGGAGAAAATTGAATTTTAAACTGTTAAAAATTGAAGAAAATTAAAAATTCAATTGTTCAAATTTTAAAAAAATTAATTTTCGAAATTAAAAAATTTAAGAAAATTGAAAATATTGAAGTTTCAACGATTGAGAATTTGAAAAAGGAATTTTCAACAGTCCAAAATTTAAGAAAATAAAAAAATTGAATTTTCAATGATTGAGAATTTAAAAAAATGGAATTTTTAGCTCTTGAAACTTGAAAAAAATTGATAATATAATTTTCAAGAGATGTATCTTCGATTGTTGAATATTAAAGACATTGGGAAAAAATTTAGTTTTTAGATTTTGAAATTAGAACAAAATGAAACAATGAACTTTCAATAGTCCAAAATTTGAGAAAATTGCAATTTCAATTTTCAACTGTTGAAAATGAAGGGAAATTAAGTAAAATTGAACATTCTGTTTTCAACAGTTCACTTTTCTTCAATTTTCAACTATGAAATTTAACATTTCCTTGCAACTATATTCATGTTGTAAAAACAATGAACTGTATAATCTGCTTCAATCGTCAGTTAATAAATTAATATACCTATAAATGTTATTTATATGCTGAATAAATTAATCAATTAGATTAATTTACTACTATTTGAGTCTATTAATACTAGCCTGAAATAAAATCCTGTTTCATTATATTATATGTTTTATAAATATGATAGAAACGTTGCATAACTCGAATTCGTGTTTAATTTATTAAATTCCCTTTAATTTGTTTATTTACTTTATTTAATAAGCTAAAACGAAACCAAGCAGCAGCATTCAAAACACTTTTTTTTCGAATTTGTGAAATATATCGTAAATGGAATAATGCAATTTTTTAAAATGTCAATTGGATGGCTTCTGGGTAGTCTCGCCAATCCGGGATCAAGGACCGCTTTATATTTTATAAAGAATCCATACTAGTACGGTTGTGGCAGAAAATATGAGTGGTAGAAATGATCCAATCTATAATTTAAATAATATATAAATTTTACAACTCAGAAAAATTTATTTCATTTTGTCTCTTTTTTTTAAAATTATTATTTAACCTCCGTCTTTCGAAACATTTTTTGTACAATACATTTTTTTTATTATGGGAACATTAATTAAATTCCTTCAAGGCCTTTTACTTTTTTTCTTGTGTCTACGCACTCAGTGGAGAAAGTGCGGCATAACGTTGGTGGGAAATTGCTGTAACAGATACACATTCAGAATTTCATTACAGAATTAGCGATCCAAGATAAATTATATAAACGAATAATTTTTTTTAAGTGAGGCGCAAATTCTTGTTTTACCGACTTCAAGAACATTCTGCAGCGGTTCGTGTCCGTACTGAGTTTCTAGAATGCTCTTGAAGGGTTTCGATGACATCGCAAAATGATTTTCAAAATTGTGAGAAACGAATTTTGCGTAAACAAATATTTAAAAGTGTTTAAGTGAAATGCTTAATAGAGATAATAAATAACCTTGAAGTTTTTTACGCGATTTCGTCTCTCGTGATTGCACAATATAATTTTGTGATGTTTGTGGGACTCTTCGAGAGCACTCTAGAAACTTAGTACGGACACTAACCGCTGTAGAATGTTCTCGAAATCGGTAGAATAGGAATTTGCGCCTATCGGTAAGGTCGGTAGTTGATATTAAAACTAAAAGAGGTTTTAATTTTAAAAAAGTGTTGTATTATTAACTAAAATGGTCTTAGTTAATGTTTTAATCAAAAATATTATAATTTTAAATCAAAATCAATTAAATTTATTTTAAAAATACGAATTTTCTTCAAATTATTTAAATTTTGAACCAAAACAGATTATTTTCTAACCAAAATTGTAATATTTGATATTTAAATAAAAAATTATTTGAAAATAAAAAACGGTTGAATTTATTCGAAAAAATCAACTTATTTCAAAACAATTTTTAAGTCCTTCATCAGAACAGATTATTAACCATAAAGGTGAATTTCCGACTTTGAAGAATAATTTCTGTTAAAAAAATACAAATTTCGAACATTATGCATGAATACGAAAAAAATAAATTTTCAGTAAAATTTAAAAAACAGCATTTAACCAAGTAGTTGCATTTTCATCCAAAAGGGATGAATTTTAAGCAAAAATTATAATAGTTGATATTTCTACTAAAAAAGATTTTAATTTTAAAGGGAAAAGATCAGTATGTTCATGAAATAAAATTATATCATTCATTATTATTTTTGTTTTATTATTTAACTATTTATTTAATTATTTTTCAATAAATATTATTTATTTATTAAAATTACAATAATGGAATATTTTGCTCTAAGAGAAATTTTGTTTAGTGTTTAATTTTTTATCTCGTTGATTGGATATTTCGGGCCGACTGAAAAATTCCCGAAAAATAAAATTCTCAACATTGTAAATTTTGAAAATATTAAAATTTCGTACAGAAAATTGCCGAATTATAAAACATCCGAATTGAAAATTCCCGAATTTAAACAATTCAAAACAATGTTTTTAATAAATATTTCTTTTTTGATACAATAATAAAATATTTTTATCAAAGGAATTTTTTGTAATATTTCAAGTTAAAAAAATATTGTTTTTAGAATTTAAAATAGTAATAATTGTATAAAAATTTTATTCAAAAATAAATTTAAAAACACGTGCACTTCATATGAAAAAAATGTCTCTAAATTTTCTCTGATAATAATAGAATCTTTCCAGAAAACTTTGCAGGATTCAATTTAGGGCTAATTTATTTCAGTTTCTTTCTTTTTTTAATAACCAATTTGATTTTTGAGTACGTTTTTTGTAATTAAAAAAAATACGATGCACGTTTTCAAACCAAATTTTTCACTCAGAAGCATATTTGTTGAAATATTATTATTTTGAATTCCAAAAATAATTTTAAAGGATTGTAAATATTACAAAAATTATAAAAATTTATTTTTAATAATTAAATAAATAATATTTATTTGAAAAGAATCATTTTTTTAATTGTATAAATTCGGAAATTTCCTAGTTCGGATATTTTATAATCTAGCAATTTTCTGGTGGTATTTTTCAAAATCGGGATTGTCAATTTTATAATTTCGGGAATTTTGTATTTCGAATATTTTTTTATGTTGTAATTTTGAAGTGTCGAGAATATTATTTTTTATGCATTTTATTATTCGGGAATGTTTCAATTAGGAATTTTTATATTTCGGGATTATGTTGTTTCAAATATTTTCTTTTTCTGTATTTCTATAGTTTCATGAATTTTATTTGTCAGGATTTTTCAGTTGATCCGGGTTTAAAAACATAATAACATTTGACATTTCAACAAAAAACGGTTTTGAGTTAAAATAAAAAATATTCGAATTATTGAATTTTGAAGCGAAAAATATGAATTAAAAAAAATGTGGCCTCCCGCATAAATAATTTTTTTCCAAAATAAGACTGGCAAATTAATTCAATACTAAAAAAGAGGTCATTTTCAGTATTAAAAAAAAGGCGAATTATCAATAAAAATATAATGGTTGGTAGGTATTTTAAACAAAAAAGATTCAAATTTTAAATAAAAAACACTTCAATTCAAACAAATAGAAAAATTTTTAATAACAAAATCTAATTTTTAACCAAGAAAGAATTTTCAACCAAGAAGGAAGAAAAAGTCAACAAAATTTTTGAATTTTCAAGAAAAATTGCGAATTTTCGATAAAACAATTTAATTTTGAGCACAAAAATATGAATTTTTAATAAAAAATAGTATTGCACCTGATAATAAAACCACAATTGCAACGACCAAATTTGGCAACCGCCATTAAATGTTCCTATTGAAATTTGAAAAAAAAAGAAATAAAGAAAAACACTCTTTTCTCCGAAAAAATAAAATAAAATAATTATCCTTCTTGGAGAACAATAAAAAAGGGGAAAGAAAAATGAGAAGGCAACCAACCAAATCCCCTTCCTTCTATTTTTATTTCTTTCGTCTTCTTTATTTTTATTATTATCAGATCACAACAACAACAAAAATATCTGTAGAAAATAATAAACACCAATGTTTCGGTACTGATACAGCACCCTTATTGAGGTTAACAAAAAGAAATATAAAATTTTTTTTAGTAAAATAAAATAATAATAAAAAATACCCAAGCAGACAGGAACAGCACCGACAGCACGATGCTCTCTTCTGATACCCGAGAATCTCATTTTTCTTGCCTCTTTTTTTATTTTTGTCCAATGAGGATAATTATTTTCTTTTCTTTTTAAGGAGCAGAAAGTGTTTTTCTTTATGTTTAATTTTTTTCAAATTTCATTTGGAACAATTAATGGCGATTGTCTAAATTTGTTCGTTGGATTCTTCGTTTTATTGTCAGGAATTCGGCACATTTAATTAAAGTAATAATAATAAAATTTTGACTCCCACAAAAATAATTTTTTTCCAAAATAAGACTGGCAAATAATTACTAAAAGAGAGGCCATTTTCAGTACCTGATGACCGGAGTAAAAGAGATGACGGAGTTAGAGAAAGAAAATGAGAAGGCAATACGTTGCCCTGTAATAAATTTGCGATACTCGAGAACCGGTTCTTTCGCGACTTTATACCGTAAACGCATTCTTCGCCTCTCACAAGCGCCGCGCACCGGCATAAATGCCTTCCATCTATTTTTTTTATTTATTTTTATTTCTTTTTTCCTCGTCCTTGGAATATTAAAAATCCTCTCGTTTTCGTATTTTCTCGGTGAAAGATACTAGCAGGTATGCAGGGGAGTCGCTACTTGTAGATTCTTGTTATCGACGTGTTACCGACATAATTCTGTTTGATGCTAAAAACGGGTTCATGTCCGGGCTAAATCTGGGAGACTGGATAGATAAGGTAATGATGACATCTGTTCATGTGATTAAGGTATGATTTCATTACAATCGATTGTTTTTTTTTTCAAATTACTACGAATTTTTTGAGACCGGGAAAAACCGGGAAATGACAGTGAATTGGTCTTATCACCGCGAATTTCAAAAAAAAATTTAGAAGAAAAAAATTCTGTCCAAACTTCTTTAGTTTCAACCGTTTTTAAATAATTAATTAAATTGTGATCTTTTTCAATTACAATATCATTCAGTTTATAATGCGTAATTTGAAAGTCTTTTACTTTGAAAATTTTCCATTTTAGGTTTTTAATTTTTAAGCGTACATTTTAATTTAAAAGATTTTAATATTCAGTTTTAAAAACTTGTAAGAACTAAAATTTAGAAGCGTTTAAAGACTAAGAGTTTTTTATAAAATTGAATTGTATTTGAAAATTTAAAAAGTAACTAATAATTGATTTTACATGATGATTCGGTACCAGTTCTTAATTTTTGATTTTCCAGATTTTAACGTTAAAAATTAGAATGTTTCAATTGGAAAGTCTCATTAGTTAAACAGATGCAAACGCCAGATTTAAAACTTTATAAACTATTTTCGATTTCAAAATAAATTCAAAATAATATATTTATAATCAAAGGATTTTATTAAATTAAACATATTATTTCAGTACAAAATATTCCATTTTTAAAACATTCAATTTGAAATTTTTCATTCCAGAAAAAGAACAATGACTTAATATTTAGAAATATCAGATTTTTCATTAAAAATCAGTAATTATAAATTAAATATTCAAAACGAAAGAAAGAACTTAACGTTCAACGTTACAATTATGATTGTTCCATTAAAAAACATTTTAATTTGTAATTCAAATTATTGATGATAATGTCGATAATTTTATTTCGGAAATTTATCAGATTCGGTAATATCATAAACTGTTCGGAATTTTAATAGTCCGGATTTTTTATATTCGTGAATTTTAAATTGTCGGCAAATTTCCAATTTCTAAAATTTTTTATTTCGAATTTTTATTTTTCGGGAATTTTATTTTTCGAGGTTTTTCAGTCGTCTGAAATTCCCGACGCTAAAAAATTTCCGAATTCAAACTATTAGAAAAACTATTTTTTAATCAATATTATTCATTCATTAAAAATAAAATAATGAGATATTTTGATAAAAGAGTAATTTATTTTAGTGTTTAATTTTTTTCTAATCATTGTTTGAATATTTCTGGCCGACTGAAAAATCCCGACAAATAAAATTCTCGAAACTGTAAAATTGCCAAAATTGTAAAATTGCTGAAATATAAAAATTCCTTACTAAAAATTGCCGAATTTTAAAATATCCGAACCAGATGTTTCCTGAATTTAAGCAATCAAAAAACTGGTTATTAATGAGTTTTTGTTAAGGCAATAATCAAAAAATTTTTATCAAATAAAGTTTTTATTTAATTGTTTTTTGTGTTTAATTTTGCTTAGTTTAATCTAATATTAATTGTTATATTAAAAAAACATTTTAATTTGTAAGTCAAATTATTGAATTTTGATAAATAAAAATTGAACACATATTATTCTTAGAAATAATTCGAGTAAGTTGCAGAAATATTTAGAAGTTTTGAAAAAATTCAAAATTAACTAAAATTTTGAAATAATTTCAAATAATTTAAACAAAGTTTCTGCGTGTACCAACAAAATCCGGCTATTCGTACAAAAATTTCGGTGCAAATAGTCCACGGCCTAATGTAAAACCAAATATAAATTTTGGAAAATGTAGAAACATTTTAGGAATTTCGAAAGGCGTCAGAAGAATAAAAAAACATTTTATAGAAAAATTGAAAATGATTTTTCATTTGGAAAAATTAATCTGTAGAGAATATTTAAAAAGATTTACAAAATTATTAAAAATGAATTCGAAGGATTTTAAGGAAAATTTTTCAAATGAAGCTTTTTCAGATTCGTAAAAGGCTTAAAAAGAATAAAAACATTATCTTAAAATTTCCAAAAAAATTCAAAATTATTTTTCATTGTGAAAAATTATTTTAAGAGAATATTTAAAAAGGTTTGAAAAGATTTATAAAATTAACAAAAAAGTTTCTGGAAACTTTGAGGGATATTGTTATAAATTTGCAAGATTCTGTGAAAATTTTAGGAAAAATTCGATGAATATATTTTGAAAAAATTATCAAATGTTTTCTTAAAATAATTTTTCAAAATGCACAATTATTTTCAATATTCCTAGTAATCTTAATAAAATGTTTTATTCTTTTTCGTACCGAAATATTCGGTACGAGTAGCCGAATTCTGTCGGTGCATGCATTAATTTTGAATAATTTTAAAAATTCTAAATATCTCTTAAAATTAAATAATAATTCTTTAATTGCTATTTCTACCTCAAAAATTTAAAGGGAAATTTACCTTTGTTAGTTTGAATTTCATCTAATTATTTTTTTAAATTGAAAACTCAAGTGCTAGGTTAAAAATTAATGTGTTTTTTTGATAATTCAAAATAATCAAAATTAAAAAATTTAATCTTCTTACTTAAAATGTTAACTTTTATCTTCAAAATTCAAGTCTTTGATTGAATATTTTTTTTGGCTGAGAATTAATTTTCTTCTCTGAAAATGTAACTCTTATATTTTAGGTTGAAAATTGATCTTTTTGATTCGAAAATTCATTTATTTGGTTAGTTGTAAATTTATTTTTTTTTTGGTTGAAAATTTATCTCTTCTGTTTGCAAGTTTAATTATTTTGCTACAAATTTCTTTTATTTTCAGTTAAGAATTAATTCTTCCATTTTTGGTGCAGAATTGTTACTTTAAATTGAAATTTTATTTTTTTCTTGTTGAAAATGTAACTATATCACTAAAAATTCACTTTTTCTCTGTTAAGGCTATGTGACTAGTGGGTCACGTGACCATATTCCTACCTTACCCTCACTTTTTTTTATTTCTCAACTTATTTTAACACGAAGCGTCTCATCGAGTTGAAAATTTGGAATAATAAATTAGAAGCACTAAGAAAGGTGGGTTTGGTACTATATTTTAATCATTATGAAAAAAGCAAAAAAAATTATATACAACAAAAAACTTTTTTCATAATTATACAAATTTAGGACCAGGCTCATCATTCTTAGTGCTTTTTGTTTAGTATGCCAAATTTTCAACTCAATGTGGCGTTTCGTGTGGTAATAAATTGGGAAATAAAAAAAATTTCGGTAAGGTAGGAATCTGGTCACGTGACCCACTCATCACATGGCCTTAAATTTTAATTTTTATGTCTGGAAAATTTATAGCTATTCCATTTTTGGTTGAAAATGGAACTCTTCTGCTTGAAAATTCATCTTTTCAGTTAAAAATTCAACTATTTGCTTTCAAATTATAATATATTTTTTTTTAAAATCGCCTTTTTTGTAAAAAATTAATGTTTTTGCTTGAAAATGGATCTTTTTGGTTGCAAATTATTTTGTTTGTTGGTTAACAGTTTAAAAATCAACTCTTTTCTAAAACATCCCATTTTTTAACTTGAAAAATTAACTATTTTGTTGAAAATTCGTGTTTTGGGTAGAAAATTAACTTTGGTTGTTTAAAATTCATCTATTTGGTTGGGTATTCAACTTTTTTTTTACGTCAAAATTTTTTCTATTCCTTTATTGGTTGTGAACTTACTTTTTTTAGTTTAAAATTCAACTATTTTGTTCAAAATTTGTCTGTTTTTTTTGTAGAAAATAATCTTGTTGGTTGAAAATTAATCTTTGTACGTTATGTAGCGATTTGGAAAAATATTCAATTATTTTTTTGAAAATTCAACTATTTGTTTCAAAATGCAATTTTATTAAAATTTTGTCTCGATAGTATTGGTCTTTAATCTGCAAACGCAGATTTGAATTTTACATTTTGATCTATGTGAAACTTTCCGAAAATTAAAAAAAAAACTTAAATTTTCAATAGTTCAAAATTTAAGAAAATTAGAAAAATTAAATTTTCAATAATTGAGAATTTTAAAACTTGAAACTTGAAAAAAATTGATAATATAATTTTCAACAGATGCATATTCGATTGTTGAATTTTGAAGACATTCGGAAGAAATGGAATTTTCAGGTTTTGAAATTAGAACAAAATTAAACAATGAATTTTCAAAAGTAAAAAATTGGAGAAAATTGAAATTTCAATTTTCAACTGTTGAAGATAGAGGGAAATTGAAGAAAATTGAACATTCTGTTTTCAACAGTTCACTTTTCTTCAATTTTCAACTCTTAAAACTGCAGCGATTTGGTAATCAATTCAATTATTCTTTTGAAAGTTCAACTATTTGGTTAAAAATTCAATTTTATTAAATTTTTTCTCGATAATATTGGCCTTTAATCTACAAACGCAGATTTGAATTTTACTTTATGATCTATGTGAAACTTTCTGATGTTAGCCTGCCCCCACCCTTTAGAGTGTCACGTAATTTGTGGACGATCTTTCTGATATAAAATTTTTTTGATAATAATAAACAAAGCCCCCTCTTAATCCTTTTTTCGGTATAAAATTCCCTTTTAATTTTTCTATAAGAAAGGCAATTGAGAAAAATTTGTGGAGAGAAAGTGGGGGAAACAATGGGTGTGAAATTGAGGAAAACTGAAAGGAAATAAGAGGAGGGGGAATATGGAAAGTTTAGGCAAATGAGGAGAGGGTCAATAAGTGAAGTAGGGGAAATTTGTGATGGGGGAGTAAGGGAAATGTGGGACGAAATAGAGAAAGTGAGGGGAAGTAGGGGAAATGATTAGAATTGAGGGTGATCAGGGGATGGGAAGTGATGATTAGAGAAGGGAAGTAGGTGGAGTGGAGTGTTACCTGGGTAGCGAGG
>NC_046661.1:137148858-137153874 GCF_010883055.1 Belonocnema kinseyi
GGAGAGTATGGGAGGGGGAGGTTTGAATAACTTATTGAACGTTTTTCGAGAAATCTGTGTTATCATCAGAGACCAGCAGAAATTCTTCACATCTTTTTAGACTAGATGGAGCTATGAATTCAATTTTTTTTCTGAAAAAATATCCTGAACAGATTCCTTGAAAAATTTGAATACGTAACACCTGGCAAAATAATGTGTGTATTTCTGAAAAAGGACTCTTCTTTCGATTTCTCTAGTAACTTAAGAAAAAAAACGTCCGACCGGCAACTATCCAAGCTATATTGTATCGTATTCACTATATACCTATATAGAATCCCTTTATGGTTCGCTTGCCTCCCTAACCATTTTGTAATATCGCGAAGGAAAGCAAAAGCACTTAAGCGCATGGAATAAGTTTGTCTGCGTTTGCCTTACTTCTTGCATTTCTGAGAAAGTTGGAAATAGAATTATAATTTTAATAGAAGTGATCAACCGAGCATACCCTAAGAAAGAAAAAAGAAAAATTCAAAACTAATATTAAAAGAATAATTCTACGAAAAACACAACTGACTTTAGGGTATCTACCTGACCGGGAAATCGGGAAAATGGCTATTCGGGAAAAGATACTTTGTTTCCAAAAAAAATGTCTTTGAATTGAAAATCAAAGAAGGATGGCAATATAGAAAGCGATGAAAATCGGAATTCTTTGACTGAGAGAAAAATCCTTTTGTAAAAATAGAAATTCGCGAAATTCATGAAATTCGTGGAATTGAAGGAACTCACCGAATTTATGGAATTCAGCGAGTTGATGGAATTCACGGAATATGCTTAATTTGTTGGAATTCATGGAATTCACGGAATTTAAGGAATGCATGTAATACCCGAAATTAATTGAATTCATGGGATTTATGAAATTCATGGAATTTAAAGAATTCACGGCATTCAAGGATATCACGAAATTTAAGGAATTCAATGAATTCTTGAAATTCCATGAATTCAATGCATTCCGTGAATTCCGTGATTTCGTTGAATTTTATTAACTCATTTAATTTCACGAATTCCTTGATTTTCGCGAATTCCGTTTATTCCATGAATTCCGTTTATTCCATGAATTCCGCGAATTTCATGAATTCTCACATTCCATCAATTCTTAGAAGTCTATGAATTCTATGAATTGCGTAAATTTCATGAATATCATGAGTATCGTGATTTTTTTGCATTGCCGTAAATTCCTGAATTCCTTGATTTCCCTTTGGATTCCATGAATTCCTTTAATCCTTAAACTCCGTGAATTCCATGCATTCAATAAATTTCATAAACTCATTGAATTTCATGACTTCCTTGAATTTCGTAAGGACAATGAATTCCGTGAATTCTGAGAATTCTGAGAATTGAATGAATTCAGTGAATATAATGGATTATTGAATCCCATGAATTCTCAAATTCCATAACTTCTATGAAGTCCATGAATTTCATGAATTCATAAAGTTCCAGGAATTTCTTGATCTCCATAAATTCTTTGGATTCTATGAATTCCTTCAATTCCTAAACTCCGTGAATTCAATCAATTTCATTAAATCATTGAATTTCATGAATTCCTTGAATTTCGTGAATTCCGTGAATTCCGTGAAACCCTCAATATTCATGAATTTTATGTATTCCATGAATTCCGAGAATTGCTTGGTTTCCGTAAATTCTTTGGATTCCATGAATTCCTGTAATTCTTGAACTCCGTAAATTCCATGAATTCAATAAATTTCATAAACTCATTGAATTTCATGACTTCCTTGAATTTTGTGAAGACCATGAATTCCGTGTATTCCGTGAATTCCGAGAATTCTGAGAATTGAATGAATTAGTGAATTTAATGGATTATTGAATTCCATGAATTCTCAAATTCCATAAATTCTGTGAAGTCCATGAATTTCACGAATTCCTGGAGTTCCAGGAATTCCTTGATCTCCGTAAATTCTTTGAATTCCAAGAATTCCTTTAATTCTTAAATTCCTAAACTCCGTGGATTCAATCAATTTCATTAACTCATTAAATTTCATGAATTTCGTGAAATATGTGAATTCCGTGATGATCATGAATTCTCCAAACTCCACGAATTCCTTAAATTTTTATGAATTCGTTGAATTGATGAATTCCATGAATTCAACTATTCAAAATCTGCCCACTACGCGCTCGATCTTTCTGCACAGACTCTTTAAAATTATAAAGGTGAAAATATCGACAACAGTACTTTGATGATTGTGAATCCTCTTTTGTTAAAGCTCCTTCGGCTTTAACGAACACATTCTCATTACATATCTCGTCCTTCGCACTCGATTTGATCCATGAAAGTTTATATCATTCCCATAAATTTATATTATTCTAATTCGTAACTTGCATTGGTATTAAAACAGATAAAGTTTCATTGTCCCGTTTAAAAAAAATACGCATTCTTTTAAAAAATTTGGTTATTAAACGTTTTATTGCAACTTTTGTCGTTTTTCCATAAACTGAATTTGCTCATTCCCAATGTTTTCGTTATGATTTAAACTTTTCTTTATGATTTAAACTTTTTCTTCTCTTGCCATTTTTTCATATCGTCCGTTAATTGGCCTAAAACGTTCATTTTCGTGTTTTTTTAAATTTTGTGAATGCTATAACTTTGATAATTTTTGATATTATCAATAACCGTACAGAGAATTTTTGAATTTTTGAAAAAGTGGTCTCAAAGATATTCAAAATGTGCCCACTTTTTGAATTTTTATCCAAAATGGCTGGCTAACGAACTTGACCTTTAATTTAGGACACTAAACGAGTGCTTTTAATACTTTGAATCATAATTTTTGTTTATTTTTCATGTTTTGGATTTGAAAATATAAATGAGAGAAAAGTTTTTTTGGAGGCTAAAAAAACTGGTAAATTTTGGTATGCTAAAAGCTAAAAAAACGGCCTGTCGTATGAAAAAAATAGGTGAAGAGAATTTTCTAGCTACGTTTTGAAACATACGCCCTTATGAATATTTTAATTTGTCTTGTGCCGTTTCTCCAAACAGTCAATTTCATTATTTATAATGTTAGTTTTTACGATTAAAACGAAAACCACGCGTTTTATCAAAAAATTATTTCAATACAAATTTTAGATTTTTTTGGGGGAAACAACCTTTCTCTTATATCTTGTGTCATTTTACCAAAAATGTATTTTATGTTTTATTTTTAATGATTTTCTTCACGATTAAAATAGAAACGACCAATCATATAAAAAAACAATTAATAAAAATTGTTGTTCTCTACTTTCGGTAAAAAAATGTTATCTATTTATTTTTTCTTATCTTGTGTCATGTGTCGAAAAATTTAAGTTTTGTATTTTCACTGTTTTCTTATAAATAAAACAAAAACTACGTGTCCTATAAAAAAGTGATTAATAAAAAATTTGTAGATATTTTTTGTGTGCATAATGTTTGTCTCGTAATTTTTTTCCTACCTTGCATAGTTTGACAACAAAATACAATCTTTTATTACTTTTTGTTTGTTCAAAATTTGAATTATCAATTTTTCGAAAAAATTCAAAAAGTTGTTATAATCTTGTAGAGCTTTCGAAAATTAACATTTTACTTTTCAAGTATTATGAACAAGTGTACAGAGAATTTTTGAAAAAGTGGTCTCAAAAATATTCAAAGTGTGCTCACTTTTAGAATTTGTATCCAAAATGGTTGCGCAACGAACTTGGCATTTAGCTTAGGACACTAAAAGAGTGTATCAAAGGCCAATCTAATAGATTATTTTGTTCAAAAATTTTTTTTGGATTCAAGGGGTCTAAAAACGTGAATTTTTGACAAAAACCGGGGGGGGGGGGGGCAAATTTTACACAAATCTAATACCTTCTCTGATGAGAATGTACTAACATGAAAAAATAATGAATTATTAATTAAATTTTTTGAAACCCCACACACGAGACGAAAAAGAAATTAAATGACAAAAGTTGTGATTAGAGTGTGCCCACGAAGCGGGCAGATTTTGTTGTTTATTACTCTTAATCATGTTTTTCATGATTAGAGCCAAAACTATATATCCTATCAAAAAGTGGTTGATTACAAATTTGGAGATCTTTTTCAAATGCACAATTTTTGTTTCTTCATTTTTTACCGTATTTTGCACAGTGTGGCCGAAAAATGTAATTTTTGGATTTTTCATAATTTTCTATGCTGTCAAAATATGAAATTTTGATTTTTCCAAAAAATTCAAAAAATTGTTATGATAATCTTTTAGGGCAATTAAAAAGCAACATTTTTTCTTCTCTTCACTTTTTTTCTTATCGTGCGTTATTTGGCCTAAAACGTTCATTATCGTGTTTTTTGAAATTTTGTAAATGCTATAACTCTGGTAATTTTTGATACTATGAAAAAAATCATCGGGATAAATTGTTCGAATTTTTAAATACTATGAATAACCGTACAGAGAATTTTTGAATTTTTGAAAAAGTGGTCTCAAAAATATTCAAAATGTACCCACTTTTTGAATTTTTATCCAAAATGGCTATCTAACGAACTTGACCTTTAGTTTAGGACACTAAACGAGTGTACCAAGGCCAATCTAATAGATTAATTTTTACAAAAGTTATCATGTTCACAGGAAGACAGACACATTCGTAAGAACCTGTTTTTCGGATTTAGGGGGTCTCAAAACGTGGAAATTTGACAAAAACGGGGGGGGGAGGTCAAATTTTACACAAATCTAATACCTTCTCTGATGAGAATGTAAAAATGTTACGTAACAGCGGCGTGAGGAAGAGTGTCCAAAAGAAATTTTACGTTTCAACTATTCCATTTTTTTGTATTATTCACATTGATTCAAAATTCCATGAAGTCATCGGAAAAAACTATTCAGTAATGTTAACCAGTAAGTTTGAAGAAGTTAAAAATTTTTTTAAGTTATTATGAAAAAATATTAAGGGCATGTGATACAGCTAAATACCTATATTACCGACCACAGTTTTTCAGTTGACTGAATGTTTTTTTGAACCTAAGAACTTTTTTTGTAAATAAAA
>NC_046661.1:137153974-137160959 GCF_010883055.1 Belonocnema kinseyi
AAAAGGTCGAAATTAATGGAACGTAATATGTGAACGCAGTTTGCGAAATTGCAAACATATAAGGAACGCCGAGAGACTTGAATACATTTACGAGATTATGGGATTAGTATTGGGTTTAAACGAGTTTCCCAAGCAGGATATTGCATTAGTTATCACAGACTCATTATATAATGTTTTGTTATGGAATTTTAGATTAAATTTCATCATTTGGAAAATTTGCCTCGAAAGTTCGAAACTAAACTATGCTCCAGGTTTCCGCAGAGAAGCTTTAAAGTTTGAACTTTAAAGTTTAAAGCTCCCTAGAAGTTTCGATATACCGTCGGATGAAGAAAAGTTTGGGTTCTGGTCCGTCGCTTCCGGTTCTTCGAGACCAAATAGAGCGCAGTGACGGTGGATAAAATAGGGCGGAAGGAAGCAAAAAGAAATAAAAATAAAATTTAAAAACAAGGTAGATAAAAAAAAAAGTGGCGATAGCTGCGAGAGAAAACTGGTTGTCACGCGTTTTTTAAGGACGACGAGAATGATTGATTCTCGTGTGTCGATCCATCAATTTTTCCTACCCTCTACAAAAAATTTACACACGATGCGAATTTGGCGTGATTTATTATATTGAATTTACAAAATTTAAACATAATTTTAGTACTTGTTAATCACAAAAAATGTAATAGTTAATACTTCAACCAAGAACAGATTTTTATTTGAAAGAAAAAACAGTCGTATTAAACCAAAAAAAAAAAAGAAATTTCTACCAAAGATAAATTTTCAAATAAAAAAAGCGAATTTTTAAGAAGAGTTGCATTTTCAACCAGGCAAAATGTTGTTTTTACTCATTTTTTAACTAAAAAATTCATTTATTAACAAAAAATGGAATTGTAAGTTTTTATTAGAAAAAATAATTTTTCAATAAAAAAAAAATTTTGCTTGCAAAACATTTGAATTTTCCATTAAATTGTTGAACTTTCAAGCCAAAAAGACAAATTTTTATCAGCAAGAAATCTATTTTTTAACCCATTAGATGCATTTTTAACCAGATTAACCTTCTACCAAGAAAGATGAATTTTCAACAAATTAAATCAATTTCCAAACAAAAATTGACATTTTTAAACTAAAAAAATATTTAACAACCAAAAATGAAATATTTAATTTCTCATAAAAAAATAATTTTCAATAAAAAAATAATTTTTATCAAAGTGGTTGAATTTTAAACCACAGAGATGAATTTTCCGCTAAATGATGTATTTACCATTAAAATTTTAAACTAAAAAAGAATAAATTATTGCATTTTTAACCAAAAAAAGTTCTTTAATCAAGAAAGACAATCAATTTCATCAAAAATCTTTCACTTTCAAGCCAAAAATACCATATTTTGACAAAACAATTGAATTTTCACACAAACAATTGCATTTTCAACCAAGAAGATTAAATTTCTAATAAAAACGTGCATTAAAAAATACACACATTATTAACCAAATAGTTGAATTTTTAGTCAAGGAGATTAATTTTTAATCAAAAAAGATGAATTTTCAATAAATTACTTCAATTTTCTATCAAAAAGTTGAATTTTAAAACTCAACAAACAAATGTTGACCAGAAATAGAATAATTAACTTTTCTTAGAAAAAAAATGCACAGCACTTTTGAATTTTCTACCGAATAATTGAATTTTTAAACCAAGAAAGACGATTTTTCAAAAAATGACATTAATTTTTAACAAAAAATTAGGATTTTAAAACTAAAAACATGTTTGGACCAAAAATTAAATAGTTAAATTCTCATTTAAAAAAAATACAATGACAAAACTAATTTTTATCAAAGCAGATCCATTTTCATCCATCGAGATGAATTTACCACTAAAATCAGGATTTTTGCATTAATTTGATAAATTTTCAACCAAAAGGCAGAATTTTGAAGCTAAAAAAGAATAAATATGTACCAAAAATGGAAGTTATGCTCTTATAAATAAAACTAATTTTTAATTTAAAAACTAATTTTTATCGAAGTAGTTATTAACCAAGAATAAAATAGTTAACTTTCCACTAAAATGAAAATATTTTTTAATGAATAAAAAAATAATTTTTCTCAAAAATTTTGAGCGGTTTACATAAAAGTTAAATTTTCTATTAAAAAAAAAAGTCTTTAACCGAAAAAAATAAACTTTCAATTTAAATTTTCAATTCTGGAAAATAATTCGTCTTTTTTGGTCAAAAAATGGTAGAAAATTAAACTATTTGTTTGAGAATTAACTTTTTTGTAAAAAATTCATATTTTTGGTTTAAATTGAACTATTTGACTAAAAATTAAGCTATTTTTAGACAAATTTAACTTTTTGATATTGAATTAATTTTTTGTTCAAAAATCATATTTGCGGGTTAAAAAAACGACCTTAAAATTAAATGAACAAATATTGTTAAAAATTCTTGCTTTTTGGCAGGGCATTAATTTTCTTGCTGGAAAATTCATCTTTTTTTGTCAAAAATTGAACTATTTGGTTAAAATTTCATCACTGGTTAAAATTTTACTATTTTGTTAGAAATTATTTTTTTCTTTTGTTTAAAACTTATCTTTTTTATTTAAAAATGAAACTGTTTGGTTGAAATTGAAACTTCCCTTTTAAATTTTAATTTATTCTTTCATAATTGTTGTTCTCAATAAACATTGAAGTTCATTTTAAATACTTTGAAAATATTACGTTAGAAAACTGGAAATTTTCTTTAATAATTTTTTTTTTGCAAATAAAACTACTTTGTAAAAACTGGAACTGGTTTGTTAAAAATTTATTCTTTTTTTTCAAGAATCTTCATTCGATATAAAAATTCATCCTTTTGCTTAAAAATTGAACGAATTTGTTGGATATTCGTTTTTTTGTTGTTGTTCAAAACTCATTTTTGTTACTGAAAATAACTATCCCATGTTTGCTTGACAATTCAAAAATCTGAAATTTAACTTTATTAAAAAAAATTTTAATTGTAATTTAATATAATTTATTAATTTTTTTGTTGAGATTGAAAATTTATATTTTGTGTTTAAAGTTGAAAATTCAACTGCTTTGCCTTGGATGAAAATTCGCCTTTTTTGTTTATAATACAAATATAATTTTTTTTTTTTGGTTGAAAATGCTTTAATATGTTTGGCTAAAATTAATCTGGGTTGAGAAGTCCCTTTTTCGATGAAAATTTGTCTTCTTTTGTTAAAAGTCCAACTACTTCGTTCAAAATTCAACTATTTGGTTATAAGTGGAACTACGTTGCTAAAAATAATTTTTTTTACTGAAGGTTCATGATTTTAGTTGAAAATTCATCTTTCTGGATGAAAACATAACACTTTGCTGAAAATCCTTTTTTTTTTAAATAAATTTTTTAAATGAAAATTAAACTTTTGCATATTTGTTTAAAAATTTGTCTTTCTTATTTCAAAAATGCAACTGTTGGGTGGAAGATTGAATTCCTTTGTTAAAATTTCATTTATTGTTCGAAAATTTAACCAATTTATTGAAATTTTTTGTTGTTGTTGAAAAACTGAAAGTTAAATGTTAGTTATTAAACTAAAAGTTTAACTATTTAATTTTTAATTTAATATTTTAATTATTTAGGATTATACTTGGAATCTTTTAGAAATGATTGTTTCATTGCCAAACATAATCTCGGAATTTCGGTCGGTAAGAAAGAAGCAGACGACTTACGAGGCGCCAGCATCCTGGACCGTTTCCGGCCATGCAAAAACTAATTTTAACGCTTCGCATGATTGCCAAAGGATATAAAAACCGAGAAGGGAGAAGGGAAAAAAGATGATTGAGTACCTCCGAGTTAAGCATTAAAAGCATCAGTGCTTTCTGATAACCCAAACACAGAGTGCGTGTTATCTAAAAGTTAGTCAAAAGCCTCAGAATTTCATCTGAAAGCAAATTAGGAAAGCTTTCAATTTAGATTTTCAAAAATAGTGAGATTTTATAACAATAACGGTGACTGGATTTTTATTTTCTTATATTTATACCACACTGAAAAAAGTTGATAGTTGGGCCAACTATTCAGCTCGTAAGATATGGTACTGCTATTTTGTTAGTTGGGACAACCATTTACTTAGTTGCTGGAACCAACTGAATAGTCAGTGCATCTAATGGAATTACTGCACGAACTAATAAAATAGCTGTATCAACTAATAAAATAACAGTACCATATATTAATAACTAAATAGTTGACTCAACTAACCATTTTTTTAGTGTAGTATACACAATTTATAAAATTCGCAATAATAAATTAATAATGATAATCTTCCCATTCATTTATTCACTTTCTCACATCAAATGATGATGGATTACTCTACTTAAACTAGAATCACGCACTTCAACTCACATGGTGAATCTTTAACTGGAAAAACTAAATTTTAATTTAAAAAATTAATTTTATAAGCAAAAGATTTTTTTAAACATGTTAGTTACATTTTATGATAAAAATTTAATTTTCAACCAAAGATATAAACTTTCATCCAAAATGGTGAATCTTCAACTAAATTAGTTAAATTTGTAGTTTGAAAACTAATATCCAGCCAGAAGAAAAACGATTTTTCAACATCATAGTTCAATTTTTAATTAAACAATTAATTTTTAACAGCCAAAAAAAAGAATTTTCAACCAATTGGTTGAAAATTCTAAAGAGATAAATTTTCAACTAAAGTGGTGAATCTTCAACTGAAAAATTAATATTTCAGTTAAATAATGAATGTTTAAACAAAAAAATCAAATAATTTTTTAACATAATAGTTCAATTTCCCCCCTCCTAAAATGATTTTTAAACGCCTTGGTTCAACCTTAAACTATGTATTTAAATTTTTATCAGAAAAAATTTTTAACCAAGAACTTTAATTTTCGACCAAAAAAGACCGATTTTGAACAAAAGATATCAATTTTCAAAGAAGTGGTTCAATTTACAACGAATAAGATGAATTTCCAAATGGAACAGTTAACTTTTTAGTGGAAAATCTCATTATCAACAAAGAAACTACTTTTTAACATAATAGTTGAATTTTTATTACAAAAACTAATTTTCAATAAAAACAAAAAGAATTTTTAACAAGGAAGTTAACTTTTCTAATAAAGTGATAAATCTTCAACTGCAGTAGTTAAAATTTCTGATCAAAATTTTATTTTCAACTAAAGAGATGAATTTTCAATTAAAGATATCAATTTTCATATAAAATTATGAATCTTAAACTGTAATATTTAAAGTTTTAGTTTAAAAATTAATTTGTAACCAAACAAATAACGAACCTTCAACATAAAAATTCAATTTTTAATTTAAAAATTAATTAAAAAAAAAAAAGAATTTCCAACCAAAGAGGTGAATTTTCTACAAATTACGTTAATTTTAAACGAAGTCGTTAAATTTTTTATGAAAAAGATGAATTCTTAACTGGAACAGGTAACTTTTCAGTTGAAAATCTAATTTTCAACAAACAAAAAAAAGAATAGTTGATTTTTGAGTTTAAAAAATTAATTTTTACCCAAAAAGAAACAATTTTTAACAGGGTAGTTCAATTTTCAGCCGAAGAGATGAATTTTCCAATAAAATGATGAATCTTCAACTGGAATAGTTAAATTTTTAGTTAAAGAAAATATTTTTCAAAAAAAAATGTACAACCAAAATGGTCATTCTTAAAAATAAGTAAATTTTTAACAAAACAAAAAAAAATGAAATTTCAGGATTTTCAACCCAGAAAGACAAATATAAAAAAAGTACAAATTTACAACAAAAAATGGAATAATTATATTCTTAATTAAAAAAATTAATTTTTCCAAAAAAATTGAAACATTCATTTAATAAAATGTTAAACATTTGACCAAGGAGATGAATTTTCAGCTGCGAAAAAATGAATTTACAATTAAAATAGGTAAATTTACAAGCAACAATGGAATTATTAAATTTTCAGCTAAAAAAAGACTTTTTAACAAAAAAGATTAATTTTTAATCAAGAAGATTAATTTTCTACTAAAAAAGACGGTTTTTTAAAACGAAATACAGGTATTTTTAACCAAATACAGCGAAACTCTTTAATAGCGCCAAATTGGGGCTGCCGGTGGGTGGGAATTAACTCATTATAGCCCGCTCCTCTTTTTTGTGTACGCCTGAGTGTTCGCCTGAGTTGCAACGCAGACCCCGTGCATGCCGCATAGCTCCTGATACATCTATCTGCGGTGTGGCGTCAATTCTAGGAAGGGCTATAGAAGGGAGGGCTATTAAAGAGTTTCACTGTAGTTAAATTTTTCACTAAAAACATCAATTTTGAACCTAAAAAGGAATACTTAAAATTTCAAATAGAAAATATTAATTTTCATTTAAAAAAATAATATTTTCAATAATAAAGTTAAATTTTCCACAAAAAAGTTTGAATTTTCAACCCAACAAGGATAGATTTTCAAAAAAATTATTGATTACGCTTTGACAAGTGGATCACTCTGGATTATATGTGGATTACAAGTGGATTTCTTGTATTACCTAAATTACTTTAAATTAGGTGGATTACAAATGAATTACTTTGGTGTAAACTGGATTACAAGTAGATTTCTCGTGAGTAGAACTGTATTGTATACTCCAGATTACAAAAGTGAATTACTCAAAAATACTAGGGTCTCTTTAAATTGCTTGAAGTAGGTAGGATTAAAAGTGGATTACTCCATGTTAAAACTGGATTAATTTTGATTAAAAGTGTATTAAACGGATTACATGTGGATTACTCCAGATTATAACCGTATTACCATGGATTACAAGTGTATTATAGCGGATTACATGTGTATCACTCCATATTATAACTGGATTACAATTGCTTACAAGTACATAACAATGGCTTGCATGTGGATTGATCCAGATTATAACTGGATTACCATGGATTACAAGTGTATTACATCGGATTACATGTGGATTACTCCAGAATATAACTGGTTTACTATGGATTACAAGTTTATTGTTCCTAATTGCTTAAAGTACTGTTGATTT
>NC_046661.1:137161059-137189891 GCF_010883055.1 Belonocnema kinseyi
CTAGATTATCTTGGATTACAAGCGTATTCCTCATATTTAATTGAAGTATTTCGGAATAAAAGTGGATTACTCCATGTTAAAAAATGGATTGAAAGTGTATTATATCGGATTACATGTGGATTACTCCAGAATATAACTGGTTTACGATGGATTACAAGTTTATTGTTCCTAATTGCTTAAAGTACTGTTGATTTGAAGTGGATTACTCCAGGGTAGAACTAGATTATCATGGATTACAAGTATATTGCTCGTATTTGATTGAGGTATTTCGGAATAAAAGTGGATTACTCCATGTTCGAATTGGATTAAAATGGATTGCAAGTGTATTACAGCGTATTACACTCAGTTAGAAATTTTATAAAATCGAATTAAAAATCTTGATGCTCAAGCTGAAAACTATTTTTCAAACGACTTATTTCCAAGATGCTAATTTAATTATAACTTTTTTTTTACTGTTTTAGGTGAGTACCTTGATATTGAAATCTCATCTTGAAATCGGTGCATTTGCGTCGCTTATTTTTATCGTAAGTAACACTTCCCATTTATATAAAATTAATTAATCACATAAAGTTTTAATAAATTAGTTGAATTCATTATTAAATAATGATTATATTATTTAATTGTTTATAACATATAAGTGGATGGGCAACAGCTTTTCTATAAGCGAATTCCTACCTTACCGACTTCAAGAATATTCTAGAATCTTAGCACAGGCACGAACCACTTAAGCTGTGAAACCGGCTCGATGTCGGTAATGTAGAAATTTATGTTTAGAACCAGCTTTAGTTGAATGATCAACAAAAACAGATTTTCTACAGAAAGAGATGAATTTTCAACTACAAAAATTAACTTTTGACCAAGCGGTTGCATTAGAACCCAAATAGTTTAATTTTCTAACAAACGAATATTCAACAAAATAGTTGAACTTTTAACTACATAGTTAAAATTTTCAAGCCTTAATTATAAATTTATCCGAAGAGAGTTGAATTTTCAACCAAAAAATATTTTCTACAGAAAGAAAAAAAAATCAATAAAAGAGTTTAACATTCAACTGAATAGTTGCATTGTCAACCTAAAATATGATTTTTCATTAAGAGGATAAATTTGTTCCCAAACAAGACGAATTTTCACTCAATTATTTTGTTGAAAATGTGTCTTTTTTGTATGAAATCAACTGTTTTCGATTTAAGGCCATGTAACGAGTGGGTCACGTGACCAGATTCCTACCTTACCGAGTCTGGTCCTAAATTCTAATAATTATGAAAAGAGCGAAACAAAATTATTTACAAAAAAAACTTATTTCATGATTATAAAAATCTAGGACCGCACTCGTCACATTGCCTTAAGAATAAAAATCTTTTTCGATTAAAATATTAACTATTACATTTTTTGTCAGGAATTTATCAGCTTTGTTTGTCCATTCAAGTGTTTGGCTAAAAATTAACTTTTTCAAATTAAATTTTTTCTGAAAAAAGATCTCATTTTGCTCCGCTGGAAATTGAACTTTCTGAGGAATCTATATTATCATCAGAGAATAACAGAATTTCCTAATGTCTTTACAGACTAGATGGACCTATGAATTGAAAAACCGGCAATTTGAAGTTCTGTGGTTTGATTCCCAACGGACGAAAGGAGAAGATCTTTTTCATAAAAAATTTAATTTTAAATTTTTTTATATATAACTCCATCTAGTCTGTAAAGACGTTAACAAATTCTGTTATTCTCTGATGATAATGAAGATTTCTTTGAAAAATTTGACTTGCAACACATGGCATAATAATGCGTGTATTTCTGAGAAAAAAATCTTTTCTCGATCTCTCTAGTAATTTAATGGGAAATCACTCGACCGGCAATCGAAAGTTTTGTGGTTTGATTCCCAGCGGAGCGAAAGAACACCTTTTTTTTAAGAAAAAATTTAATTTGGAAAATTTTTAATTCAAGTATTTGGTTGAATATTCAAATTTTTCGTTAAAAAATCGTTTTTTTTTTTGTATAAAATTAATCCTCTTGGATAAAAATGCATGCGTTTGGTTGAAAATTAAAGTATTTTATTGAAAATTAACCGTTTTTGGTTAAGGGTTCAACTAATTTGTTAATTTGTCTTTTTTATGAATTCAACTGTTTTCGATTCAAAATAAAAATCGTTTTGGATTCAAATATCAACTATTATTATACTGTTCGTTGTGAATTTATCTTTTTTGCTTAAAAAATTAACTATTTGGTTGAATATTAAAAAATTAATCCTCTTTATAGAAAATTCATGTGGTTAGAAATTCAAGCATTTTGTTGAAATTTAACTTGTTTGTTGAGACTAGTTTTTTGTTCAGCAGGTTGAAAATTAACATTTTTTTTGTTAAGGATTCAACTATTAAATTTGTATTTCTTTTAACTCAACTGTTTTTTTTTCAAAATAAAAATCATTTTGGATGAAATCAAGTATTTCTTATTCAAAATAAAAAACTTTTTGGATTGCAATAGTTAATAAACTATCAAATTTTTCGTTCCAAATTTATCTTTTTGTTTTAAAATTGAACTATTTTGTTGAAAATTGACTTTTTTGTTCGAAATTTATATTTTCGGGTTAAAAAATTGCGATTAAAAACATTAACTGGTTGAAAATTAACTTTTTTCTGCGGGATTAAATTATTTTTTTGAAAATCTGTTTGTTTTTTATGGATTCAACTGTTTTCGACTTAAAATAAATCCTCTTTATAGAAAATTCATTTGTTTGCATGGAAATTAACTTTTTTGTTGAAACTTATTTATTTTTGAACTTGTTGAAAATTAACTTTTTTGTTGAAACTTCTTTACTTTTGAACCTGTTGAAAATCAACTTTTTTTGCTTAAGGATTAAAATATTTTGTTAATTTTGTGTAAATTTGTCTTTTTTTATGAATTCAACTGTTTTTGATTCAAAATAAAAATAGTTCTGGATGAAATGAACTATTTTTTATTTGAAATAAACATAATCTTTCGATTAGAAAATTCGCCTCTTTTGTTAAAGATTTAGTTATTTAGTTGGTAATTCCACTGTTTGCTTGATGATTCAAGTATTTCGTTAAAAATCGGTTTTTTAATGGATCGATTGGAATATAAAATATTATAATTTGCGTTGAAAATTGTTCTTTTTTTTTTGTTAAAAAATTGAACTATTTGATTGAAAATTAACTTTCATGTTCGAAATTCATATTTTCGGATTGAAAAATTTGGATTAAAAATATAACTGGTTGGAAATTAACCTCTTTCGATTAAGGATTCAACTATGTATTTTTTTAACTTCTGAATTTTTTTTATGAATACAACTGTTTTTTAATCAAAATAAAAATCGTTTTTGACAAAAAAATATCAACTATTACATTTTTCGTTGGGAATTTAACGGTTTGGTTGAAATTTTTTTTTCCGAAATTCATATTTTCGGGTTCAAAAGGTCGGATTAAAAACATAACTGATTGAAAATTAACTTTTTTGTTGAGGATTCAAATATTTTATTCAAAGTTTTTTTTTTGGGTTGAAAGTTAATCATCTTGCTAGAAAATTACGTATTTGGTTGAAAATTAAAAATTCTGGATGAATTCAACTGTTTTTGATTAGAAATAAAAATATTTTTAGATTGAAATATCGACGATTACATTTCTCGTTAAAAATTTTTCTTTTTTGTTTAAAAATTCAAGCATTTGGTTAAGTATCCATCATTATAGAGTTAAAAAATTTTAATGTTTTGTTAATAATTTGTCCTTTTTGGAATAATTTAACTGTTTTTTTATTTAAAATAACAAATTTTGGATTTATCTTTGTTTGAAAATTCGAATATTTGGTTTAAAATGAACTTTTTTGTTGAAAATTCATATCTTTTCTGAATTAAAATATAAATGTCTTGTTGAAAATTCATATCTTTCCGTAAATATTTAATCTGTATTGGTTACAAATAAAACTGTTTAAAAATTAAGCTTTTGGTTGAGGATTCAACTATTTTGTTAATTTATTAATTTGATGTATTTTCGTCTTTTTTATGAATTAAACTGTTTTCATTCAAAATAAAATTCGTTGAAAATGAAGTTTTTTGTTTAAATTCATATTTTCGGGTTAATCAATTGAAATGTTTTGTTTAAAATTGGTCCTTTTTGGATAAATTCAACTGTTTTTTTATGTAAAATAACAAATTTTGGAGTTATCTTTTTTGTTTGAAAATTCGAATATTTGATTAAAAATTAAGTTTTTTGTTGAAAATTCATATCTTTGCTGGATTAAAAAATAAACCGTCTGGTTGAAAATTTGTCTCTTTCGGGAAATATTTAATCTGTATTGGTTAAAAATAAAACTGTTTAAAAATTAAGCTTTTTGTTAAAGATTCAACAATTTTCTTAATTTAGTAATTTTGTGTAAATTTGCCTTTTTTTAAAGAATTAAACTGTTTTGATTCAAGATAAAAATCGTCTTTGATTGAAATAATCAACCATTTGGTTGAAAATTAACTTTCTTGTTCGAAATTCATATTTTCGAATTAAAAAATTAGGATCAAAAATATAACTGTTTGGAAATTAACCTTTTGAGGCTATGGATTCAAATCTTTTGTTGAATTTTTTCTTCTTGGATGAAATCAACAATTTTTGATTTTAAATAAAAATCATTTCTCATTGAAATATCAACTATTGATTTTTTTTTCAAACTTTGGTTTGAAATCTGAAGTTTTGAAAAGTCATAACATCTGATCACGTCAACTATTTTTTGAAGCGTCCCTTACTTGATATTCCTCCAATTTCCCGTCAGGCTAAAAAAGCTCAATTTAAAGACAAGTATTCCTCGACGCGAGACTGTATCTTTTCCGCCTCGTATTTGCTAATTTAATTCGTTCGGAAACCGGAAATCGCTTCCACGAAGCATTAGCCAGTGGTTCTCAATGTTGCTCTCTTAGCAATGCAATGACTGGAAACAGCTGAGCAGCAAAAAACGGTGGATTTTGCTGCCTTTATGGCTACAGCCTCTCAAGATAAGCAAAACCGACTTATCCGTCAGCCAGACGGACAGACGAATGGACACGTTTAAGTTTATCTATGTGTGTTTGTTGCGTGTCACGTGTCTATGTGTGTGTATCCATGTACCTTATATCGTCCCGAAGGGGAGAACATGTGTTCTTCTTCGGGGATTCTTCAAGTCCACTATTCTTCAACCAGTAGCGCCTTGAACACCCGTCGCGAAAGAAGTCGCAAGATTTTATTTAATCGATTTAAAAAAATTTTTATTTCATTATAAATGTGCCGGGGCCGTCGAAACTGGATACGCGAAGCCGAAATTTAAAGGTGATGTGGTGACTTTTCCCGATTGGGAAAAACATGTGCTTCGAACCTGGATTAGAAAACTTAGCTATCTAGTTTTGAAAGAAATATTGTAGTAAATCATTTTTAGGGGTCTTGGAATGCTCTCGAATTTTCGGATAATTTTAGTCACATGAATACTTTTTGGTTGGTTAATGTCTATAATTATCTACCTGCTACCATTCATTCATTCTCTGCGTCTCCAGCGACCTTGGAAACCTTGAGAGGCTAGAAATACCCTGGAATCTTTAACGAGAACCTTGAATTTGAATGTTTTTTTTTTAAATTTTAAAACAGTTGATAAAACTAGTATCAAGAGTGATTTAGGTCTTTTAGTATTCTAATAAATCTATTCTAATATATTATTATTATTATTATTTATATTATAATATATATTCTAATAAATCTATAATTATTATAAATAATCTATAATCTATAATTCTAATAAATAATAATAAATCTGGTTTTAATAAAATCTTGATACTGAAAAGGTTTTTATTGATCACGATTTAATTTATCTTTTGTTCATTGCAAAATAAGTAAAGATGCTTTATGGCTTCTTTGTAGACTTTACTTATTATTTTATGGATTGTAATGGACAGACTTTAGTATTGTGAATAATTTTATACGTTTCTAATTTCTTCTCGGCTAATGTAGAATGTTAAAGGATACATGTCTTGTGATATTCAACTTAAAAATTATAAATATTTCAAAAGATTTCACAATATTTTAAAGATTTAAAAATATTTAAAAGGATTTTGACAATTTTACAAAGATTTAAAAATGGCGGGCAAAACCGATTTCAGAGATTTCACAACACTTTAACGCAGATTTAAATATATATTGAAAAAGTGTTATACCAGGGCAAATCAGATAAAGGGTGCACCAGATTTTAAAAGATTTAAAAAGATTTCACAAATTTTCACAAGGATTTTAAATAATTCAATTATTTAACGAATAAAAAAGATTTCTCAAAGAAAAATTTAATAAAGATTTCACAAATATTTTTAAAGATTTCAAAGATTATAAACGGTTTCAATTTTTTAAAGAATAATTCAAAAGATTTGAAAAAGACTTTAAATCTTTCAACTATTTCAAACGAATACAAAAGATTTGAGAAATCTTTTTAAAAATATGTTCATAAACATTTATAAGGGTTTCAGAATTTAAAATATTTCAGAAAGTTTTCATATTTTTTAGAATGATTCTGAATTATTTCATACGAATAGAAAAGACTTCAGAAAGAATTAAAAGAATTTATAAAGATTTAACAAGTTTCCAAGATTTAAAAACCTTTCAATGATGTAAAATGTTTCAAAATTTTTAAGAAGATTTCAAAAGATCTTATAAAGATTTTAAATATTTCCATTGCAAACGTACACCAGATTTTAAACAATTTCAAGGATTTAAAAGATTTTAAAAAGGAATTTTTAAAAATTCTAAAATTTCAAAACTTTTCGAAGATTTGAAGCAATTGAACAAATTTTCAGAAGAATGGCGTCAAACAACTAAAAAAGATTGTAAAAATATTTTTAAAATTTCAGATTTGACTTTCGAAAGATTTCAAAAGATTTTTAAATTTTTTAAAGGAGCATGGTAAAACATATTTAGAAAATATAAAACATTTCAATTATTTTAAATGATTTCTATTTTTTTATAAGATTTCAAAAGATTTCACAATGATTGTATTTATTCAAACGAATACAAAAAGTTTTCAGAAAGATTTTAAAAAGTATTTCAAAGAATTCATAAGGATTTAAACAATTTGAAAGATTTCAAATTTCAAATATTTCACGGATTCTAAAGATTTTTATAAGAGCATAATAAACCAGAATTCTAAGATTATAAAACATTTCAAAGATTTGAAACGATTTCATAATTGTTTAGAAGATTTTAAAAGATTGCAAAAAGTTTTTAAATATTTTAGTAATTTTAAGCGAATACGAAAAATTTTAGAAAGATTTTACAAATATTTCAAAGAATTCGTAAGGATTTTAAAAGATTAAACAAGAATTTTAAGATTTCAATAAGGGTTACATTAAATCAGATTGCAAAGCTTTAAAAACATTTCCAAGTATTTAAACGATTTAAAATTTGTTTACAAGATTTTTCAAGATTTCACGAGTATTTTAAATGCTTCAAATATTTCAAGTGAATGCAAATAGATTTCAGAAAAATTTTAAGGAGATTTTAAAAAATTCATAAGGATTTCAAAACATTTCAAAGATGTTTTCAATGATTTCAAAATTATTTCGAATATTTTCAAAAAAAAAAGTTGATCTTCAAACAAATAATTGAATTTGCAAAAAAAAATTTATTTTGTTTTTTTATTTTCTTTAAGGTTATATAAATATAATCTTCATAGATTTCTCGAGAAAATAGAAGAAGATGTTTAAAGATTTAAGATAAATGTAGAGAAAGCATCTAGGAAATTTCAAAAAAAAAATGTTTGTATTTTGTATTTAATAAATGTTTGAATATCTCTTAAAGTTTTGAAATATTTTTAATATTTTAAAAAACCCGAAAACCCCTAAAAATCTTCTAAACGTACTCTAATTTGTTGTAATTTTTGTTAATTAATAATCAATTTCAATAGTCCTCGGCATCTCACGAATTTTCTTTATTATCTTGAAACTTTCCAAAATAAAAAAGAGCTTAGAAGTTTTATTTTGAAATCTTCAAAACTCTCAATTTTGTTTTAAGTTTTTAGAAATTCTTTATTATTTTTGAAATTTTTGAAATACTTCTAAATATCTTTTAAAATTATTAGAATTTTTCCAAAAATTAAAAAAAATGATTTAAAATTAATAATATTGATTCAGATCTTCCAGATTATTTTTGTGTAATTTTGAACGAATAATAATACTAAAGAAAGTGTTCAAATTAAATAATTTTAATTAAAAAGTTTAAAATTTTCTTGTTTAGAGTCAACATAAACAAGAATTAAACTATCTGAAATTGATACCTCTGTAATTATTTTTATTTAAAATTTTTGGCGACTAAGATTTTTACATTTTAAGCGGTTAAAATAAAGACGGATTTATTTTTTGATTGTAGACAAATCTGTCTAATCAATTTCAATGTTTTAAATATAATAATAATTTAAAATTGTAGAATCTCAGCAGCTTTGAATAATTCAATTTTTTTATTCTAATCTGAAAATATTTTCATTTTGAACGTTTATAAATGTCCATATTTTTGAGATTTTATACTGAAATCATGAAATTTCAATTCCATTCGTAATATTGTCCTTTTTGAAAATATTACCCATTCTAAAATTTTTTGAATAAGGACCTTTTTAATTTAAACAAAATGTTAAATAAAATACTTTGATTTCAAAGGCTTTAAAATAGAAATCATTAATTATTAATTATTGTTTCAGACATTAAAAAAACTATTACAAATTAAAAAATGTTTTGGTAATGGACTTTTAGTTTTTTGTTTACATTTTTAATGTTAGGAAGTAACAAACTAGTAATTCAACAATAAATTTCATCTATCTCTCTGTTACAATTCATGAATCTTTGAATTCGAGTCACGTATCGAGAAGTGTTTTAGGCAGACGAATGCTTCAATTTCCAAGTACCGAAAGCGGCGTCTTTAATTTATAATTAGTGGATGTTAGCCAAATATTAATCAGCTTCCGAAGAACACAATAAGATGCCTGAAGACAAATTAAATGAGCAGTCCTCTAAAAAGTTAAGATTCATTCATTATCGAGAGGCTACAATCCTTAGAATCAATCAGTAGTTCAGCAGCAAGAATTTTTGTACAATTAAAGTATTGCGTATCAAATTCGACTTCATTTTCCCACTAATAATAATTAAACCACGCCTTGCGCTCCGACCACTAAGCTCCGCCTTAGAAAGTAACCATGTCCATTAACAACGTCCATCAATTTACTTTTGCTTTTGAGACTAATTAGGTTGTTCAGTACCAAGAATTTTTGTACATTTAAAGTATCGAGTGTCAAATTCCTCTGGATTTTCCTCCCACTTATAATTAAGTCACACCTTACGCTCTCTAAGATCTGCCCACTATTAATAAGGCCACGCCTACTTTCAACTTCCAACAACTTTATTTCTCTTCAGATTCTAATTAGGTAGTTCAGTACCAAGAATGCTTGTATACTTGAGTATCAAGTATCATATTCTCCTTTGTTATCCTTCCACTAATAATTAAGAAACACCCTGCGCTCACTAAGATCCGCCTTATAAATTAACGACTCCCACCATCAACTTCCACTAACTCAATTCTGACTTAGAGTCTAATTAAATATTTATGTACCAAAATTTTTCCTTGCATATAAAGTATCGAGTATCAAATTCTCCTTTGTTTTCCTCTCACTAATTATTAAGCCACGCCTTACGCTTAGTAAGCTCCGCCCCTATTAATAAGACCACGTCTTAAGAGCACCAATGTTCGACCTAGGATTCAATAAGTAACCATAGCTTCTGTCGACTTCAGATAACTTAATTCTTCTTTAGATTCGAATTAAGTAGTTCAGTACTAAGAATGTTTTGTACCTTTCGAGTATCAAGTATAAAATTCCCCTTCGTTTTCCTCCTAATAATAATTAAGCTATGCCCTACGCCTGCTCTAACTTAGATCCGTCTTATAAATTAATCACTCCCACCATCAATTTCCACTAACTCAATTCTGACGAGTCTGATTAACTATTTCTGTGCAAAGAATTTTTTGTATATATAAAGTATGGATTATGAAATTCTCTGTTGTTTTTCTCCCACTATTAATTGAGCCACGCCCTGCGGTCACTAAGATCCGCCTTAGAAATTAACCACGCCCACTATCAACTTTTGACAAACCCAATTCTGACTTAGTCTAATTAAATAGATCTGTGCCAAGATTTTTTTGTAAATATAAAGTAACGTGTATTAAATTTAAAGTAGCTTTATAAATTATAATTTAACCTTGCTCACTTTAACTTCATGTTCCGACTAAGCTCCGCCTTATTAATTAACCACGCCCACTTTAACCCCTTCTATTAACTTTTCTCCACATTACAGGGTAGCCACGTCTACTCTGACTCTAATTATAAAATTAACTTCGTCCTAAAAAATATTCGTGCCAAATTGGAGTATAAAACATGGTGTAATGATAATACTGAAATTATTTTGAGCATTTTCTAACAAATTTGTGGGTTGTCATCCGAAAAAAGTGAAAAAATTAAATATTGGTAGAAAAATTATGGCAAAAAAAATGTCGAACCAGGAATCTCTTTAGTTTGTACCAAAGAATGTTCAAATTTTGTTTTTCGGAATTTGTTTTTTTGTTTTTTATTTGTTTCAGGAAGTTTGGGATAAAAAATGTATTTTAATTTTTTTTCAGATATCAACCCACATATTTTTTCCATCGACTCAAATAATTCGATTAATTTCAACATTTTCACTTCGCACTATTTTATGTACATTAATTTTATTATTTTAAGAATTATTTATTCAATTTTTTATGTGAGAATTTTTCTTCGTGTTGTTTCTGGTTTGATAAGAAATTCAAGTTTATTTCAGATTATTTATGATTTTCGATTGCCATTGGAAGCACGTAGGAAAAAAAACGTACCCAGAAACATACACTTCTTAAACGATTCGACCGCACATTTTAATTATTGTTGAACCTCTTTTAATATTCAGGTATCGTTTCACGTTTCAGTCATTGTCAAAAGACATGTTCCACTCACTCTCACGATCTGCACATTTTTCAAAGCCTGAGTGCGATTTTAAAATCGTTAGAAAATCTCCAGATCAAGTTTGAAACTCATGAAAAATAATGTTTTATTTAACTGACAATATTTAAATAATTTTATTAAGAATTAATTAATTAATTTTATTTCAATTTTTTTTAGTGTTAAGTTCAGTTATAAATTTTTGATTATAAATTTTTCGTTTAATAAACTGTCAATAAAAATTAATTAATGGTTTATAAAATTGAATTGTTTTTTAATTATTAAAAGTGATAGAATAATATATTTTACAAGGAGTTTTCATTCAATTTCAAATTTATTCATATATTGTTTTATTCTAAAAAATGCAATTTTTAAACCATGTATGTTATTTGAAATTTTTTGGTTATAAAAAAGAACCAATTTCAAACAATGAACAATATTTTACTGGGATGATTAAACCCCTAACCCCCCAAGAAAAAAATTGGTGAAACTATGAAATTCCCGAAAAAGAAAATAATCAAAATAGAAAATAATCAAAATAGAAAATTTCTGAAAGTATAAAATGAACGAAATATATAAATTCCGATTTGGAAGTTTCCTAATCAGTTTATTATATTACCAAATTTGAAGATTCCTAAATAATTGAATTCCCACAGTTTATAAAATAACCAAATTTGACAATTCCCGAATAATGAAATTTCCGACACTAGAAAATTCCTGAAAAAGAAAATTCCCGAGTTATAAAAAAATAAAAAAATAGCTTATTTATCAGTATTATTTATTCACAAAAAATACAATAATTAAATTTTTTGATAAAAGAAATTTTTTGTAAGTCTTGGATGTTTTATTATCTTGCAATTTTCGGTCGGGAATTTTATTCTTTGGGATTTTTATAATTTTGGCAATTTAAACTTCGAACGTTAAAATTTTAATTGTTTCGTTTAAAAAATTCAATTTTTGATTGAAATTGTTGATTTTTTATTTGTTAACAACAGTTGAAAAAATTATAATTTGAAACGACTCAAAATTAAAAGCGTCGATTTATATTTTTTAACCAAAAATCTTCGAACTGTTCAATTTTTGAAAGTTTAAAATAAAAAAAGAGTTCGTATTTGAGGGTTTTAATTTTATGTTTAGTTTTTGTTACTTCAAAGGAAAAAAATTTCAGCCTTAGAGGTCGAATTTTTTTATTTCAAGAGCCCCGAAAAATTTTTGGAAACCGGAAAAAAGCCTCGAAATTATCGGGATTTTGTTTTCTTTCTTAAAACTGCCGCCCTGTTCATGAAAGTTCGTTGAGCATTCTAAGACTTAAAAGGTCAACAATTGAGGGTTCGGATTCTAAAACGCCTAGAAATATTTCAAAACTGTTTCGAATTTTTATTTTATTTTTATTTAATTTTCACATTATCATAGGAAATTCAATTGTTTATTTTTTTCTTTGTATCCAACATTTCCCCTTATTTCCCCTACCATAATTTCCTTCCCTTTCCCTTATCTCCCTTCACTTGCCCTTCTTTTTCTCCTCTCATTACCCCTTAATGCACCTAGCTGCCCTCCCGTGATTTATCCTCGCTTCCGCTACTTCATTTGCCCGAATTTCCCCTCTCTCCTTCTATTTCCCTTTCATCGTTTTCCCTACTTCCCTTGACTTATTGCCCCCACTGCTCCCTCATTTCATTTATTAGGGACAACGTAGAAGCGGGTTATAAATCAAATATAAAAACTACACTCTTTTCTTTGAAAACTGAAAATAAGTAACAATTTCAAATCACAAAATATAAGATTAAAACAGTCAGCATTCTTATTCGATAGGATAGGCGAATGCATCTTTGAATTTCCCGCTCATTTAACTGACTTGAGAGTGGTGACATACATTAACGACTAATCCAGATTCCTATTTTTCCGACTGAAGACAATTAGGATTCCGCTACTATAGACTGTGGGTACTACAAACTTCTACCTTACAATCGGTCGGTAATGCAGGCGTGTAACCTACCATCGGTCGGTAATGTAGATTCTTAACCTATCATCGGACCATCGAACCAAATGATCGAATTTTCAAACAAAAAAGATTAAGCTTGAATCAGGAAGAGTTGCATTTTCAAACATAATCTTTTCTAACAATTGAGGATTTTTTAACCAAAAGGATTTATTTTATATCCAAAAATACAAGTGTTTAATAAATCAAATGAAATCTTGATAAAAAATATTACTTTTTAAGAAAATTGTTGAATTTAGATTAATTATAAAATAAAAATCGAATTTTTTTCAAATAAAAATAATTAGCTTTCAATCAAAAAGAATCAATTTTGAACCAAAGAAGATAACTTTTTAACAAAACAGTTGAATTTAGATAAGATTAATTCTGAAAAAGAAATATAATACTTTTTTTGTTTGTTTTGTTTTTGATAAAAAGAACTAACTTTCAATCGAAATCGATTTTTTGAACCAAGAGGTTAATTTAAAAAAAGTGACTTTTTAAGAATCTAGCTCAATTTTCAATAAAATAAATTAACTTTCAAGAAATTTGTAGAATTTTGGAACTGAACACCAAAAATACAATAGTAGACTTTTCAATAAAAATGATTAACTTTCAAATATAAAAGGTGAATTTTCAACAACTAAAAAAAATATGTTTTTACCAAAAGATAAATTTTCAACAAAAAAATATGGATTTTCTACAAAAGTATAAATTTTAGACCAAAAACGGTGACTTTTTAAAAAAAATCGTTGAAATTTCACAAAAAGTATGTTTTTTAAGTAAAACAGATTATTTATTAAACAAAAATACAATAATAGACTTTTCTAATAAAAGAATTAATTTTCAATAAAAAAAGATGAAGCAAAGTTTTGAACCAAAAAAATTATTCATTAAAATTTCCGCTCCTTGGTTGAAAATTGAACGAATTTTTCTTAAATTTCATTTTTTTTGCGTTGAAGATTTATAATTTTAGTTGAAAGTTCGTTTTTTTTGGTTAAAAAATGTAATTAAAAATTCTTTTTGTTATAAACAAGTTTTTTAAAACTACAAATTCAAATATTTTGTTAAAAAAGTCAACTGATTAATTGTAAATGAACTTTTTTGTTGTTATTTCATGTTCTTGTTTTTAAAATTAAATTGTTTGATAGAGTATTAGGCTTGAAAATTCAACAAATTCGTATAAAGTTAAACTTTTTTGTAGAAAATTCATTTTTGTTTTTATTGAAAATTCATTCTCAATGAAAATTTATCTACTCCATTTTTGGTTAAAAATTGAACATTCTGGTTAAAAAATGATGTTTTTTTGTTGAAAATTCGTATTTTTTTTATATAAAATCAACTTTTTTTGTCGTGGTTTTATAGTGGAAATACCATCTATAACATTTTTTTGATAAACATTAATCTTTTTTGTTGAAAATTCAACAGTTTGCTTAACATGAATTTTCATTCTTGACTGAAAATTTCTTCTTGGTAGAAAATTCACTTTTTGGTAAAAATTTCACCTCTTTTTGGTTAAAAATTCAACTTCGTAGTTGAAGATTTATTTATTTTGGTTGAGGATTAAACTATTTTGTTAAAAATTTAAAAATTTGGTATAAAATTCAACTTTTTTTGAGAAAATTCTTTTTTATCGTTGTTGTTTTAATTGACAATTAATTTTTCTCTGTAGAAATTCATCTGCTTAATTTTTTGGTTAAAAATTGAACTTTTATGGTTTAAAAATGCAGACTATTCATCTTTTTTGTTTAAAAAATCAACAATTTGGTAACTAGTTGAACTATGTTGTTAGCAATTAAATGGTTTTGTAAAGAAATAGTTTTTTTCAAATTGAAAATTAGTTCTCAGTGGAAATGTAAATACTCCATTTTCAGGGTGGCCGTTTTAATCAAAGAAAACAACTCGTGAGCATCTCTCGGTTTACAACAAATTACAACTTGTTTGTCTTATTCAACATTTGTTTAACACCTATTTGTCACCTTTTTTAGAAGAAAAATGTGACCTATTCACCTTTTTTGACAACAATAGGTACTGTGATGACTGAATAGGTGGTTATAGAATCCGACCCCTCAATTTTTGCTAAAATTAAAAAAAAAATGTGTATTTACGTAGGCTTGATAGCTATGAGGACTCTCGGCAGCAGTCAAGTCGGTAGATCTACTCTGCTATAAAGTGCAATGGCCAAGTGCTGTGGTTGTCGTGAAGTTTGTAACGGGCTTGAAACTTATCAACCCCTGCAACAGACTCAAAATTGCAGCACCCTTAAGCTCTTCCGGGAGGGAGCCAATAGAGAGGGTTGTCGTACTCCCAGAGATCATACGAGAAAGCTAAGCCTTCGCTATGATGCTGTTAGGATAGTGGGAAAGGAAAGGTAAGCAACTAGGAATTAGACCAACATGTCCCTCCAAATTTTAAAAATAATATTTTACAAGGAATCTGTATTATCATCAGAGAATAACAAAATTTCTTAACGTCTTTACAGACTAGATAGAGCTATGAATTACAATTTTTTAAATTAAATTTTGTTTGAAAATAGATTTTCTCCTTTCGCTCCGCTGGCAATTGTAGTGGCCTAGTGGGAAGTTATGTGGTTCGATTCCCAGCGGAGCGAAATGAGAAGATCTCTTTCACACAACAAAATTAAAATTGCATTAATTCATAGCTCTTTCTAGTCTGTAAAAACGTTAGAAAATTCTGTTATTCTCTGATGATAATGTAGGTACCTTGGAAAATTTGACGTGTAACATCTGTCATAATAATGCATGTATTTCTGAAAAAAGATTCTTCTCTCGATCTCTCGAGTAGCTTAATGGGAAAGCACTCGACCGGCAATCGGAAGTTCCATGGTTTGATTCCCAGCGGAGCGAAAGGAGAAGGTCTTTTTTCACAAAAAAGATTTAATTAAATTTTTTCTAAATTCATAGCCCTTTCTAGTCTGTAAAAACGTTAGGAAATTATTTTTTTCTCTGATGATAATACAGATTCCTTGAAAAATTTGACTTGTAACATTTAGTATAATAATGCTTGTATTTCTGAAAAAAGATTCTTCTATCGATCTCTCTAGTAGCTTAATGAGAAAGAACTCGACCGTGAATCGGAAGTTCCGTGGTTCGATTCCCAGCGGAGCGAAACGATAAGATCTCTTTCACACAACAAAATTAAAATTGCATTAATTCATAGCTCTTTCTAGTCTGTAAAAACGTTAGAAAATTCTGTTATTCTCTGATGATAATACAGGTTCCTTGGAAAATTTGACGTGTAACATCTGTCATAATAATGCATTTATTTCTGAAAAAAGATTCTTCTCTCGATCTCTCGAGTAGCTTAATGGGAAAGCACTCGACCGGCAATCGGAAGTTCCATGGTTTGATTCCCAGCGGAGCGAAAGGAGAAGGTCTTTTTTCACAAAAAAGATTTAATTAAATTTTTTCTAAATTCATAGCCCTTTCTAGTCTGTAAAAACGTTAGGAAATTATTTTTTTCTCTGATGATAATACAGATTCCTTGAAAAATTTCACTTGTAAAATTTAGTATAATAATGCTTGTATTTCTGAAAAAAGATTCTTTTCTCGAACTCTCTAGTAGCTTAATGAGAAAGAACTCGACCGTGAATCGGAAGTTCTGTGAGTCGTTCCCAGCGGAGCGAAAGGAGAAGATCTTTTTTCAAACAAAAATTTAATAAAGTAATAAGAATTTATTTTGATATTAAAATATTGACTTTAAAAGTACAATTTGATAAACGGTGTTTACTCACTTGCAAAAGATGAAATTGTCAAGGATTTTTAATATACTTGTAAAAAAACCTGGAAATTTATAATGAATGTCACGGAATTTTTTTTAAGTCAAGAATTTTTTGGAGAGCGTGCTTACATTTTTTGAAATTCTAATATGCAATTAAATAACAATTTTTTTATTTGTAGAAGCAGATTTATATGACTCGATTAAATTGATTTTTTCAATTGAATATTGAAATATTCTATTTTTTTGTTAAAAACTGATCTTTTTTAGTTTCAATTCGAGTTTTTGTTGGAAAATTCATCTTTTTTGTTGAAAGTACGTCTTTTTTGTTAGGAAATCAATCTTCTTACATGAAAATTCATTTTACTTCAAAATTCAACAGTTTGTTTGAAATTATTTGAAATTAGTCTCGCCGTACCGAAATTCGGGACTAGTCCATCCCCTTTTCCAACTCCCCTCAATTTTTCGTGACTACTAGACACAGCCTTTTTTTAATAATAATTTATTCTTTTTAATAGAAATTTAAATATTTAGTTAAAAAAGTATCTTTTTTAGTTGAAAATTCTTGTAATTGATTAAAAATTGGTCCTTTTATTTTAAAATTTAGTTATTCCAGTTAAAGATTAATTTTAAAGATTAAAGCTTTCAACCAAATGTTTAAATTCTTAACCAAGAAAATTACTTTTCTGTAACAAAGACGAATTTTTAACAAATTGCATACATTTTTAACCAAAAAGTTTAATTTTAAGTCTAAAAAGATGGATTTTTAACGTCAACTGTAATAGGTAATATTTCAACTAGAATCTTTTAAATTTTTAATTAAAAAAAGCTCAATTTTCAGCCAAAAAACTTTTCAACTGAAGATATTAATTAAATAGTTGAATTAAAAGAAAAGTACAAGAAGTTTAATTTTCTACTAAAAAAAGAAGATTTCTCAACTAAATTGGCGAATCTTTAACCAAGTAGTTGAATTTATAGACAAAAGAGCAACAAATATAATTAAATTTTCGACCAAAGAAATAATTTTTTAACCCACATGATAAATCTTCAATTTAAAAAATTCATTGTTAACAAAAGTATTTTTTAATAATAAAAATTAATAATTTATATGAGTAGACACCGTGTGCATGGTTTTGCGTTTTTCTTTTCGAAGGAAAAAGTAACATTCTGAAAAGGAATTTTTTCGATTCGTACTTTTTTGCTTGATTCTGCAAAAAAGAAACGAAATTATCGTCTGGTTGTAACCGGCGATGGAATGGTTGAGAGTATGAATTGCAGTCATTAACGAAATGAATTGCCTTGAATTATGCTACAAATTACGAGCCCCCCCCCCCCCCCCCCCCCCCCCCCCCCCCCCCCGCGCTTTCTGCATGAAAATGCTGGAAAATGCCGCGAATTACGTAGCTTTAAATGAGAATTGTTGTCAGTGATAAAATTTTTAATATAATTATTCACTGTACCTGAATATTTAAGATAAATAATTGGTTAATTGGTTAATATCTTCTATTCGGTTTTTAGATTTAAATCTGTTTAAAAATAATTAAGTGTATAATGGTTAATGTTTTAGTTCAAAAAATTAATTTTCAACAAAAACCAAATTTTTTGCAACAAAATAGTTCAGTTTTCTACAAACAAAAATTAATTTTTTTAGCAAAAGATATATTTTCAACCAAACCATTTGCAACTAAAATGTAGAATCGTAAATCAGATAACGAGAAGATTAATTTCTACTAAATGAGACGAATTTCAAATAAAATGGATAAATTTTCAAAAAAATAATAAAATTTTCAATGAAAGAGATGAATGTTCAACCAAGATGGTGAATCTTGAATTCGATTAGTTAAATTTTTAGTTTAAAATAAATTTGCAACGAAAAAGCAACGATTTTTTAACAAAATAGTTTAATTCTCAACCAAGTTGTTGAATTTCGGATCCCGAAGATTAATTTTCTACTAAAAAAGATAACACAATAAATGAACTTTTCACCAAATAGTTAAATTTTCAACTAAAAAAGATAAATTCACAATGAAAATAGAATAATTCAAGTATCATTAAAAAAAATTAATAAAAAGAGAATACTTTTCAACACAATAGTTCAGTTTTTAATAATAAAAAAAAGAATTTTCACGCAAAAGATAAATTTCCATCTAAACTATTTGCAACTGAAGTCAAGATGAACTTTTTACAAAATACATGAATTTTCAATAAAAAAATAGTCAAATTTTCAACTGAAAAAGATAAATGTGCGATCAAAAGTGGAATAGTTCTAGTGTCAGTTTCGAAATTTAATTTAAAAAAAAAACTAGTTTTCTACAAAAAAAATCGAAACAAAAAAAACGAATTTTCAACCAAAGTGTAAATGTTTAAATGGAAAAAATAATCTTCTACCAAACAAGATGCATTTTTAGCAAAATACATGAATCAAAAATGTTCAAATTAAATTTCCAACTAAAAATATTAATTTAAAAAAAACAACTAATTTTTAACAAAATGGTTCAGTTTTCAATCAAAACAAATTGTTCAAATTATGATTTTTTGAAAATATGCATAAAACTTGTTTTTCTTTTGATGGTTTAAACAAAAACTTTTTTTGAAAAAAGTTGAATATTTCGAAACTGAAATTCATTTAGCTTCAATCGAAAAAACATGGAATCATTCTGTATTTACAAAAAAGTGTATCACGATTATTGAAACTGAAGTCTTGCTTTCCTAAAAGTGATCACCACAATGTTTTTTTTTTAAATTTACAAATTAAATATTTAGCTAAAAATATTAATTTGAAGAAAAAAAATATTTTTTAACAAAATAAACCTTTTTTCAATTATGATATCATTCAGTTTTCAATGCGTAATTCAAAAATCTTTTAAATTAAAAATGCTTCATTTTAGATTTTTATTTTTAAGCGTATATAATTAATTTACAGAATTTTAAAGTGGAGTCTTGAAGACTTACACAATTAGAAATTAAAAGCTTTTGAAGTTAAAAATTTTTGATAAAAAACAGTATTATTTTATCAACCTTAAATATAAATAACTAATTTTTAAAAAGGATATGTACTTTGAGTATTAAAAACTACGGAATAATTTATTTGATAAAACAATTCTAAATTCGTTCAAATTTAAAAAATTTCCAGATTGTTACGGTTTTAATTCGGAAGTCTTAGTGATTAAAAAATGTGAAGGTGCCATTTAAACTTTATAAATTATTTTCAACTTAAAAATAACCTAATAATATATTCATAATTAGTGGATTTTATTCAATTAAAAATATTGTTTCAGTTTAGGTTTTGTATTTTTAAAATTTCGAAAAGCTCTCAAACTTTAAACGTCAAAATTTGTATTGTTCTTTTTAAAAAAATTTTAATTTCAAGCGAAATTGTTCTTCTAATTTAAGAACTTTTAGTTTAAAAAAAATTATAGTTTTTACATTTTTCATGTTTCTAGCCTAAAATAACTGAAAAATATATTTTTGAAAATGTGCAAAGTTTATTGCTTGATTCTTTAATTTAGAATATTAAAAATGTTAACGTGGATTTATATTTTTCGAACTTAATCTACATTTTTGAACTCTATAGTTTATGAATATTCAAAATATTGACTTTTGCAGTTTATCTCCATTTCATTGAGGATTTGAAAACAAAATTTTTGAATTGAAAAACTTTCGAACTTCAATTTTAAAAGTTTAAAATTCAAGGGTTCTACTTCGAACGGTTCAATTTGTTGTTTATTTTTTATTACTTTAAATGGAAAAATGTTTAGAATAGAGTTCGATTTAAAAAATTTTATTGACCGGAATAAATGTTTGCGAACCGTGAAAAAACCAGGCAATGGTCGGGAATTTTTTTTCAATTAAAATGGTCACCCTGATTGCGCCTTTCAAACTCCGAAGAATTGTTAATTATTTAAAACAATTTTCATAGACAAATTTAGGTCTTTTGACTAATTTTCAGCAAAAAGGCTCTATTTTTTACAGAATTAACCAAGGAGATTTTTTTAATTGTTCTTTTTTATGATGCTTTGCAAATTTACAAGGACCTTCAATTGTTTAAACAATTTTCATAGAAAAATTCAGATTTTTGCTATTTTTTAACAAATACGTTCAATTTGTTTACATAATCAACTAAAAATCTCTCTGATATATTATACCAAAACTCTGAACTCCAATGAGCTAAAAATTTTCAATACCGAAAATAACTTTTGTTATTTACTTTGTTTATCACGTAATACATTTTTTTATAAATTATTTTAAGCTACTAAACATTATTTTTTGATAATTTCAGCACACACATAAGATCTTCTTTGATAAATCTTGATAAAAGTATATAAAAACGCTTAGAACTGTTTATCTTTCGTCTGCCTATAATCTGTCTGTCTGTCTGTCTGTCTGCAGTCTGTAGGCACGATAAATTTCGTGAGAGTGATCAGATTGGATTGAACTTTGGCACACGTTTTCAAAGCATAAAAAGAAAGAACAAGTTCGTTAATCATTTTGACCAACGGTTTTAGTTTCATTCATCGAAAATGCTTTTTAAGAAATAAAAAATTCCATTTTCCACGAAAACTATACGAGATGAAAAAAAAATTTTAAAAGCAATATTGTAATCAGATTTTTTTTTAATTTCAATGGTTCAATGGGGTAGAAATTGAGTATGCCTATTCAGCATCCTCACGCGCTACTTTTTTACAGACTTCTGTTTTTGATTTTGAGATTGTTGAATGTTCATGTATTAAAAAAAGTTTTTTATTTGTACAAAACTATTTTTCCAGCTTTAAAATTCATCTTTTCGATTAAAAATTTATCTTTTCAATTAAAAATTCATCTTTCTTGGTGAAGAATTATTTTTTTAATTGCAAATTCTATTTTATGGGCAGTGCATCCTTGCATTTTTATTGAGTGCATGCGCACTGGGGTTCCTGGTCCACCTCCAGGGGTGGTGCACAAATTATTGTCGAGCGTTACCGGTTCAGTGTCAGTCGCGACTTGGCTGCCGCATCGCGGATTTTCCTAGCGATCGTTCATTCTAAATTTTTGCAAAAAAAAAAAAAAATTATTTACGAATCCAAATTTATTCACCCCTTGAGAAATTGATCAAAAACTGTAAATAAATTTGAAGTGTCTCTTTCTATCTATTTACATCTCGTTTTGGATCCAAGTTTAAATTTTATTATTCAATGTCAATAACTTTTATAAATAAACCTTTAATTAACTAAATTTAACTCCCTGATAATTATTTAGTTTCTTTGTTTTTAATTCAAAAGTCTTTTTCCCAAAGAGATGAATCATGCCGAAATCCACGCGACAAACTCGTTTGTATTTCACCTGTTTACATTGTCTCATAAATAATTCCTTTGCTCGCAGAGAATTTTTTTTGGGTATAAATATTGTGGTGCAGTAACAAAATAGTGGCTCGATTGTTCGCGAACGTTCGGTCGGTGAGTGAAAGTGAAAAATTGCCGCCCTTGTGTGATTTCCAACGACTATGTCCCTATTTTTATTTAATAATTTAAAAAAAAATTGTTATTCAGCTCCCTGATCCTGACTTGATTCAGAGATTGCTTCCCACGCGTGTCTGACGCATACGTAAATATAACGCAATCAGTATCGCGAGTGCGTGTTTGTAAACCGTGTGGATTAATTTGCCGAGGCCTAATCGATCCTTCGATCGATTATCTGGGACGTAAGCTGGATACCAGGCTGAGGTCAGTTCCGGTTGAGTATTTTTTTTTTTTTTTTATTCAAATAATTAATCTGGATTTCGTATTTTAATAAATTTTACAAAACTAGGATCGTTAATCGCGCTCTGTACGCACTTGTAGTTTTTCCTTTTCCAAGCAAAAATCATTTTGAACTAAAAATAAAAATTTATAATAACTATTTATTTGGTAAAGGTTCTTGAAAAATTTTAACAACATTTTAAAGATTTCAGATATTTAAAATCGAAATTTCAAGAAAAAAAGTTCATTTTCAACCAAACATATTCATTTTCTATACCAAAGAAAATGATTTTTTAAACTAAATAATAGTTGAATTTTCAAGGAGAGAATTAAATTTTCAACCAAATAGTTGAATTGTTAACCAACAAAAATTTTACACTCTAAAAAAAAACTTTCAACAAACTATAAATCTCGGATAAGTATTTATTTTTTGAATTTATTTATTTTGAAGCTATATAAACATAATGTTTCAAAGATTCTTTAGAAATTCAGGAGGATTTTTAAAGATTTCGGATATATAAAATCAAAATTTCAACGAAAAAGTTCATTTTCTATCAGATAGTTGAATTTTCATCAACAACAAAATTCTCAAAGAAAAATGTAAAACATAGTTTATATTTAAATAAAAAGGTAAATCTTTATTACAAAAAATTAATTTTTAACAACAAAAAATAAAGGAATTTTCAACAAAAGATGAATTTTCAACCAAGAAAGATTTTCCTGCCAATCAAGAAAAAGGATTTCATCAAAGATGTTAAATTTTCAAGCTAAAAAGACGAGCTTCCTACAAAACTGTTAAAGTTTAAACTAAATCATTTTTATTTTATACAAAAAGATACATTTTCAACTAAGGAGATTAATTTTGCATAAAAAAGAGAATTCTCAAAAAAATAAATCAACTTTGAACCAAATACGTGAATTTTCTACCAATATTGATTTTCTATCCAAAAAGATGAATTTTCAACAAAATAAATATAATAGTTAAATTTTGAACAAAAAAAAAAAAAATTTTCTATAAAAAAGTCAAATGATGAAGAAATTACATAAATCGTCAACCAAATAATTAATCACAAGCTTTGAGCGCATATATATTTTCTCTATTTTAAAGCCAAAATCATTTTTAATTCAAAATCAAAATTTCTGATAACTATTTATTTGGTAGCGCTTCTTGAGAAAATTTAAGGTTTTTAAGATTTCAAATATGTAAAATCGAAATTTCAAGGAAAAAGGTTAATTTTCAGCCAAATAGTTACATTTCCAACCAAATAGTTACATTTCCAACCAAATATATTAATTTTTTACCAATGAAAATAATTTTTCAAACTAAATAGTTGAAGTTTCAAGAAAAGAATTAACGTTTCAACCGAATAGTTAAATTTTTAACCAATCAAAAATTTATACTATTTATTTTGTCAGTTTATTTATCTTTACACGTATTTAAATGTCACTTTGCCAAGATTTTTTAGAAATCCAAAAAGATTTTTAAAGATGTTATACATGCAAAATCAAAATTTTAACAAGAACGTTTATTTTTAACAAAACTATTAAAGTTTTCACTGAATAAATGAATTTGTAACCAAAAAGATGAATTTTGAACAAAGAAGAATAATTTTCCACGACTAAGGAGAATTCTTTACAGAATAAATCAATTTTTACGCAAATATTTAAATTTTCAACCTTGAACATTGTTTTTCTACAAAAAAGGAATAATTTTAAAGAAAAAATATTTTTAATTGAATAGTTAAATTTTCAACCAAGAAAATTAATTTTCCAGAAAAAAGGCGAATTTCAAGAAATTGCATAAATTGGCTACCAAATAGTTGAATTTTTAAACTAAAAAATTTCAACTAAGCCGTGGAATTTTCAATAAAAAAATGTACATTCAACGATAAATGTAATAAATAATTTATATTTAAACCAAAAAGTATTCAAATTTTAAATAAAAAGGAGTTCAATTTATTTAAAAAGACTAATTTTAAACAAAATAGATAAATCCTCAACCAAAAAAGATTAATTTTGAGCTAAAATTGTTCACTTTTAACAAATAAGGATTAAATTTTTCCCAAAGAAAAAGAAAAAAAGTTCAAACCAAAAAGACCAATTTAAAACCAAATCGTTAAATTTCCATTCAAAGATATGAATTTTTAGTTAAGATAATAAATTGTCAACTGGAGTAGTTACATCTTCAGCAAAAAAAATTAATTCTTTTCCAAAAAACATTGATTTTATAACAAACTAATTAAATTTTTCAACAAAAAAGATAAATTTACAATAAAAAACCGAAGAGTTAAAGTTTTACTTCGAAAAATTAATTTTTATCAAGAAAAAAATAATTTTTCAAGAAAATGGTTTGTTTTTTTTATAAAAAAGTAGTTTTCAATTTCAACCAAAAGGTAAATTTTTAACCAAACCATTTTCAACTAAAATCAAGAATCGTGAATCTAAAAAAAGGAATTTCTAACCAGGTAGTTTAACTCTGAAACAAGCAGTGGACTTTGTAACTAAAAAATTAGTAAATTTTCAACTAGAAACAGAATATTTCATTTTTCAGTTTAAAAAAATGCTACCAAACAAGACTAATTTTCAAAAAAATACATGAATTTTCAATCAAATCGTGAAATTTTCAACTAAAACAGATAAATTTACAAAATTCTACCAAAAAAGATTATTTTTAAATTAAATAGTTGAACTTTTAAGAAAGGAATTAAATTTTCAACCGAATAGTTGAATTTAAAAAAAAAACAAATTTTCAGTCTAGAAAAGAAAAACTTTCAACCAAACTATAATGTAAGGGGAAAAATAATTATATAATTTCCTACAAGAGATGAATTTTCAACCAAGAAGATTGATTTTCTACAAAAAAGAAAGAATTTTCAACCAAGAAAATTGATTTTTTATAAAAAAGACCAATTTTCACGAAGTTACATACATTTTCACCTAAATAGTTGAATTTTTTAACTAAAAAAGATCAATTTTTAACCCAAAATAATTGAATTTTCAATTTTCAATTCAAAGAATTAACTTTAAACAAAATAATGAAATATTCAACAAAGTGGTGGAATTTTTCATGTAAAAAAATGAAATTTTCGCGATTAGTTTAATACATAAATAATATTTAAACAAAAGCATATTTAAATTTGGAACAAAAAAAGAGTTAAATTCAACATAGTTCAATTTTCAACAAAAAAGATAAATTTACAATAAAAAACGGAATAGTTCAAGTTTTGCTTCAAAAAATTTATTTTCACCAAGAAAAAAACTGTTTTTCAATAAAATAGTTTAGATTTCAATAAAAAAAAATAGTTTTCAACCAAAAGGTAAATTTTTAACCATATCATTTGTAACTAAAATCAAGAATCGTTAATCTAAAATTGAATTCCTACCAGGTAATTTAACTTTTTTAGTTGACTTTTCAACAAAAAAAAACCAATAAATTTTTAACTAGAAAGGGGATAGTTTATTTTCATTAAAAAAAAATTAATGTTAAAAAAAATTTTAATAAATGATGAATTTTCGAAGGAGAAGATTAATTTTCTACCAAACTAGACAAATTTAAAACATAATGCATGAATTTTCAACCAAACAATCAATTTTTCAATCAAAGAAATCAATTTTCAACCAAGATAATGAATCATTAACTTAAAATGTTTAATTTTCAATTAAAAAATAAATTTTTAACAAAAAACATGAGATTTTATCTAATTAGTTATTTTTTAATTAAAAAGAATAAATATACAATAAAAAATAAAATAGTTCAGTTTTCTGTTTAAAAAATTAATTTTCGAAGAGAAAAACGAATTTTCAACCATAAGATAGATTTTCAAACAAGAAGATTAATTTTCTACCAAAGAAGACTATTTCTGAACAAAATACACGAATTTTCAACCAAATTGTTAAATTTTCAACTAAAAAATATAGATTCACAATCAGAAATGGTGTAGTTGAATTTAAAGTTGAAAACATTAATCTTTAACAGCAACAAAAGAACGAATTTTTAACAAAAGGGTTGAGTTTTGAATAAAAAATAAACAAAAATTTTAATCCAAAAGTAAATTTTGAACCTAAGCCATCTTCAACTGAAGTAAAGAATCTTCAAAGAAGTAGTGGATTTTTCAACAGAGAAAGATAAATTTGGTCAATTTTAATTTAAAAATAAAAAGTAATTTTCAACAAAATAGTTCTTTTTTAACAAAAAACAAAAGAATTTTTCAGCAAAAGATAAATTTTCAACCAAATTATTTGCAACTAAAATCAAGAATCTTCAACCAGAAAAATTAATTTTTGCAAAGTAGTTCAACTTTTAATCAAGTATTTGAATTTTGATCTATGGAAGATAATTTTTTACCTAAAAATTAAATAGTTAATTTTTCAATAGAAAAAATCAATTATCAACAACAAAAAAACAATATTCAACCAAAAGATAGGTTTTCAAACAAAAAGAATAATTTTCTACCAAACGAGATAAATTTTTAACAAAATAAATGTATTTTCAACCCAACTAGAAGCTCTTACGCGCGCGACCCACTACTTTCATTGTGATTATTCTATTTGGAAATTAAGTTCAAGAAAATATCTCAATAATCTTTTTTACTTTAATAACTTCTATTTATACACGAATTCGCATGGGTACCATATACGACGAAAGACCGGGTTGTGTATTCGAATTTTGAAAACCCGACTCAACTCGGGAGGTGGTTTTCTGCAGTTTTCCTCTCATCTGACCAATTGTTTAGGCAAATGAGAGTACTTCGACCAAACACGTATGTAGCTGCATTGTAACTAAACCTTACTAAAAAAATGACCCTATTCGTTAGAAAATAGCCAAATTCTAAACGTTTTATGAAACTTCTTTCAATAATTAATAATTAATAATTCTGGTAAATTTAACAAATAACCTAGAAAAGAAACATCACAAAGACAATCTTAGTTAACTTCGTAAACAAATTTGAATAATACCCAACTCTCAATATGTTTATGAAAATTGTTTTAATGATTAATAATTATTATAAATTTACAAAGTAACGTGAAAAAGGATCATCGACAGACATTCTTAGTTCATTCCGTGAACAAATTATGCCTCTTCCTTGAAAAATAGCCAAGCTATAAATATGTTGATAAACATTTTTTAAATAATTAATAGTTTTAGATTTTCAAAGCATCAGAGAAAAAAAATCATGGAAAAGATATTTTTAGATAATTGTGGTAAAAAGTGAAGCCTACTCGTAGATAGAAAAGCAAACTCTTAATTTTTCAATTTAACTTCTTTCAATAATTAATAGTTCTTGTAAATTTACAAAGCAACATAGAAAAGAGTCATCGAATGGGCATTCCTAGTTGATTTCGAAAACAAATTAACTTGTAGGATAAACGTCAAACTCTTAATTTTTAAAATCAAATTGTGTAAATAACTAATAGTTCTCGTAAATTTGCAAAGCAATATAGAAAAGAGTTACGATAGACATTCTTAGTCCACTCCGTAAACAAATTGACTTGTAAAAAAAGGACAAACACTTAATTTTTTATTTAAAATTGTTTAAATAATGAATAGTTCTTGTGATTTACAAAGCAACATAGAAAAAAGTCATCGGATAGACATTATTAGTTTAGTTCGAAAACAAATTGATTCGTAAAATAAAGACCAAACTTTAAATTTTTAAAGAAAAAGTGTTTAAATAATTAATATTGTTTGTAAATTTGCAAAGCAAAAAAAAGATTTTCAAAAGCAAAAGAATAAAAAATAGATATTGTTAGTCGACTCCATAAACAAATTGACTTTTAGAAAAGAAAGCAAACTCTTAATTTTTTAATTAAAATAGTTTAAATAATTAAAAGTTCTTGTGAATTTACAAAGCAACATAGAAAAAAGTCATCGGATAGACATTATTAGTTTAGTTCAAAATCAAATTGATTCGTAGAATAAAGGCCAAACTTTAAATTTTTGAAGTAAAATTGTTTAAATAATTAATAGTATTTGTAAATTTGAAAGCAAAAACAAAGAAAATAAAAAAGCAAACGAATAAAAAATAAAATTCTAAATTAACTCCGTAAAAAAATTGACTTGTAGAAAGAAGTTCAAAAACTCTGAAAAGAGTCATCGGATATACACTCTTAGTTGACTTTATAAACAAATTGATTCGAAGGACAAAGGCCAAACTTAAAAATTGGAAATTAAAATTGTTTAAATAATTAATAGTTCTTGTAAATTTTGCAAAGCAATATAGAAAAAAGTCATCGGATAGATATTCTTAGTTTAGTTCGAACACAAATTGATTTGTAGGATAAAGGCCAAACTTTAAATCTTTAAGTAATATTATTTAAATAATAAATAGTGTTTGTAAGTTTGCAAAGCAAAAACAAAAGAATAAAAAATAGACATTCTTAGTTAACTCCGCAAACAAATTTACTTG
>NC_046661.1:137189991-137216031 GCF_010883055.1 Belonocnema kinseyi
AAGGGTCAGTTGCCTCCGTGAACAAATTCTCTCGTATAAAAAAGTTAAACTCTTAATTTTTAATTAAAAATTGTTTGAATAATTAATAGTTCTTGTAAATTTACAACGCAACATAATGAATTAAACTTATTCTTTAAAGAAGAGACATTCATGAAAATTGTTTTAATAATTAAACTGTTTGAAGATTAAATAAATGCTAAAAGCCATAAATGAGCTCCTCTCGAATTCGGCACGATCGCTGCAACTTAATCGCTAGGAATATTTACATCCAATAATGTAAACAGATACCTCGAACGCGAGCTCGAATGTGCCTGTTTCACTTTTCTATCACTCTATGGGAAGCTGCGACCTGCCTTCAACTATAGGATAATTCAATTTTAAATTAAAAAAGCGGAATTTACAATGGAATAATTAAGTAAAACAGAAAAATTAATTTTTAACAAATCAGTACAACTGTTAACCAAGCAGTTGAATTCTCTAGTAAAATAGATAAATTTCTAACTAGAAATGCAATAGTTCAATTTTCAGTTAATATAATTAATTTTTAACCAAAAAAATCTAATTCGCAACAATAAAGTCGAATTTTTAATTAAAAAATGACTTTATCTAAATTTTTGAACTTCCTATAAAGTAGATTAATTTTTTTACTAAATAGTCGAATTTTCAACCAAAAACATTAATTTTCTAACATGAATTTTGAATTAATAAAAATCAATTTTTAACAAACAATAAAATACTTAAATTGTCAGTTAAAAAATTTATTTTTCAACAAAAAAATACAACAAAATTATTGAAAAAAATTCGGATAAACTATGTAAATCACTCCGAGTTACCTGGAGTACTCTAAATTAAAAATTAAATTAATTAAATTAATTAAATTAAATTAATAATAATAAATTAAATTAATTAAATTAATTAAATTACCTAAATTACTTCGATTATCTGGATTAAAAATGGATTACTCTACACTAAAAGTGTATTAGTCCGAATTATCTGCATTAAGGTGGATTACTCTGCTTTACAAATGGATTACGCCGGACTAAACTGGATTACCGATAGGTTTTCCCATCGCAAGTCTTACAACTTGAAGCTTTACTTATTAAATTTTTAAATACAATTGTTTATGAGATAAATTTGATTTTTTACTCCCGAAATTTATTTTTCCCAACAAAGTTAGTTAAGGACTAAATAATAACTTTTTTTTTTAGTTATTAATGAATTTTTCAAAATGTTTATCGAAACCTTTGAAATTAAATTGTTATCCAAGATTAAAATGGTAAATCAAATTAATTTCGAGAATATTTTTCATTTCCGCCAACAATTGACGACGGCCTCTAAATTCGGAGGCGATGCAATTTCGCGGGTAATTCGATAGCAATGCGCGCATGATTCGGCCTTAATTAAGAGCCCATTTATACGCCTGCGCGTGATGCACGCTTGTTCCTCGATTAAGGAAAGTGTAATTGAATTACGCTGTCCAGAGTGGCAGTGCTCGAGAATCGATTAATTAATCTGGGGGGTTTCATTTTCGCCCGAGCCACTTTGAATGTACCAAATTATTATATTGTACCCCCCCCCCCACTCCATTTCTCATTTTCTCTTGCTTTTTATATAATTATTTTTCCCTCTGTTTTCAAGCAACTTCTCCTTTTCCTGATTTTTTTCGCTTTAATTCCAACTGAATTAATATATTGTGACCGGCAATCGGAAGATCTGTGGTTCGATTCCCAGCGGAGCGAAGGCGAAGATTTTTTTTTAGAAAAATTTAATTTTTATATTTTTGGTTGAAAATTAAAATATGTGCTTTAGAAAAAATGTTCTTTGTATAAAATACAACAATTTCGCAAAAATCTATCCTTTTTTGTCGTTGAAAATTTCACAATTTTGTTGAACATTTGACTGTTTTGGTAAAAAGTTTAAATTCTTAGTTTATATTGCAACTGCTCAGTTTAAAATTAAACTCTTAGCTTGAAAATTTAACTATTTTGTTAAAAATGCAATTTTCTTTGTAAAAAATTTAATTTGTTAATTGAAAATCTAACTTTTCTATTGTTGCTCGAAAATAAAATTTTTTCTTTGGAAATTAAACTAATTCGTATAATATTTATGTATTTTGTTAAAAATTCTTTTCTTTGGTGAACATATAATTTTCTTCCTTGAAAATACCTCGTTTTTGTTAAAAATTGAATTATGTTTTAAAAAAAGTACTTTGTATAAAATCCAAAAATTTGGCAAAAATTTATCTTTTTTTTGTAGAAAATTTCATTCTTTTGTTGAAAATATCTCTATTTTTGTAGAAAATAAATTTTTAGTTCAAAATTAAATTCTTTGCTTGAAAACTGAACTATTTTGTTGAAAATCCGTTTTTCTTTATAAAAAAAAATTTTTTTTCATTGAAAATGTAACTTTTCTATTCTTGGTGGAAAATGAATTTTTTTTTTTGAAAATTCAACTAATTCGTCTAGTATTCATGTATTTTGTTGAAAATTTGTCTGTTTTATTAGAAAAATAATCTTCTTGTTTAAAAATTGAACCATTTTGTTGAAAACCCGTTTTATTTTTCTAAAAAATTAATGTTTTAATTTGAAAATGTAATTTTTTCGTGGAACATAATTTTTTTTTTAGTTGCAGATTGAATTTATTCGTCGAAAATTCATGTATTTTGTTAAAAATTATTCTTTTTGGTAAAGAATTTTTTTCGTTAAAAATTCATCTTTTTAGTTAAAAAATCAACTATTGGGTTGAAAATCGAACTACTTCATTCAAAATTCATTTTATTGGATGTAGGTTTAACTATTTCGTTAAATTTTTGTTTAGTTCTCATTGATTAAAAAATAAATATTTTCACTTAAAAATGTAACTTTTCTATTCTTTGTGGCAAATTAATCTGTGTTTTTTTTAATTTCAACTACTTCATCTAATATTAATGTATTTGGTTAAAAATTCGTTTCTTTGGTAAAAAATGAATTTTCTTCGTTGAAAATTCATCTATTTTGTTGAAAATTTTAATGTTTCAGTAGAAAACTAAGATTCTAGTTAAAAATATAACTGTCTAGTTCGAAATTAAACTATTTGTTTAAAATTTAACCATGTTGTTGAAAACCCGTTTTTCTTTGTAAAAAATTAAGTTTTTCATTGAAAATATAACTTTTCTATTCTTGGTGGAAAACAAATATTTTTTCTTTAAAAATTCAACTAATTTGTCTAATATTCATATATTTTGTTAAAAGTGCTTTTCTTTGGTAAAAAATAAATTTTATTCCTTGAGAATTCAACTTTTTTATTGAAATTGAATTGTGTGCTTTAAAAAAATGTAATTGGTATTAAATCCAATAATGTTCTAAAAATGTATATTTTTTGTAGAAAATTTCACTATTCTGTTGAAATTTTGTCTGCTTTGGTAGAAAATTAATCTTCGTGGTTGAAAATTAAACTATTTTGTTTATAACCCGTTTTGATTTTCTAAAAAATTACTTTTTTTAAATACATCTTTTTGATTGAAAATTAAACTATTTTGTTAAATATTTATTTTTGATTGTTTCTTTATCTTTTTTCTTGAAAATTTAAATATTTCAGTTGAAGATTTATAATTTTAGTTGAAATCTCTTCTCTTTGATTAAAAAATGAAATTTGTCAATTAAAAATTTATCTATTCCATTTTTTGTGGAAAATTAATATTTTTTTGTTAAAAATAAAATAATTTGGCTGAAAATGATTGATTTCTTTTCAGTTGAAAATTTAACTGCTTGATTGAAAAGTAATTTATTTTGTACATGATCTAAATTACGTGGTTCAGAATATAATTATCTACTTTGTATAACGCTAAGAAATTGGTTACAAATACAACTATTATGTTGAAAATTCGTTGTTTTTTTTTATACAAAATTAATTGTTCTTATCGATAGTGTAAAACATTAAGTTTTTTTCCTAAAAATTTAAATTTTTTGTTAACAATTAAATAATTTTGTTTAACATTCTTTTTTTATGTTGAAAAATAAATTTTTATAACTCACATATTAAGCAATGTGTTGTTTATTGTGAATTTATCTTTTTAGCTGAAGATTCAATTATTTGGTTGAAAATTGAACTACTTCGTTAAAAGTTCATTTAATTGGTTTTAGATTTAAATATCTTGCTAAAATTTAGTTTTTTTTTTTTAATTTATTGTTTACTGAAAATCTAGCTATTCCAGTTTGAGAATCATCGTTTTAGTTCAAATCTTACCTCTTTGGTTGAAACAAAATTTTGTAACAGAAAATTTATTTATTCCATTTTTGGTGAAAATTTGATCCTTTTAGTGGAAAATTCTTTTTCGGTTGAAAATTAATCGTATAGTTTGAAAATTCACGCTTTTGGTGAAAAATTCATATATTTAGTTCGAAACTAAATTATGTGGTTTAAAATATTCTACTTTGTAAAAAAATCAACAATATTTGTTAAAATTTCATTTTTTTGTTGAAAAATTAAACCATTTTGTTAAAAATTCGTCTTTTTTGTACAAAACTATTCTCCTTATTTTTTAGTTAGAGATGCATAATAGTGGTTGAATAATAGTGGTTGACCTCCTTTCTTAAATTTAACTATGCTATTTGTGTTTCAAAATGTTGTTGACAATTGGTCTTGTTTTTTAAAAAATTAGATTGGTTTTGATTCCAAATTAAAATCTTTTTTAGTTTAAATGTCAAATATAACAAGTTTAAACTTCATCTTTTTTTGTTAAAAAATCAAGTAATTAGTTGAAAGTTGAACTGCTTTGTAAAAAATTATCATTTTGTTAGTTAAAGATTCGTTTCTGCAATTAAAAGTTCATATTTTTGGTTTAGAAGTTCAAAACTTTGAAAAAATGTAACTATTTGGTTTAAAATTAATTTTTTCTTAAAAATTGATATTTTCGAGTTGAAAATTTATTTTTTTTTTGTAGAAAATTCGTCTTTTTGTTTAAAAATTCAATTATTTGGATAAAAAAAAACTAAATATTCGTCCCCTTTGGTTAAAAATATATAGGTAAAGTGTTTGGTTGAAATTAATTTTTTTTTCTAAAATTCAGTTATTTTTTAATAAAAACTTCATTTTTTTTATTAAAAATTCTTGCATTTCGTTGAAAATTTAACTATTTGATATGAATTGGCATTTTTTGCTTCAGAATTTAACTACTTGGTTGAAATTTTAACTACTATACTAAAAATTTATTTTTTATATTTTTCTATTTGGTTGAAAATTTAAACCGTTTTGAGGAACATTTTTTTTTGTAAATTAATTTTTGTAGCTAAAAATTTAACTATTCCATTTTTATTTGAAAATTTATCATTTAAAAGTTGAAAATTCAGCTATATATTCGGTTAGAAATTAATCTATTTAGTTGGAAATTAAACCATTTAGTTGAAAATGACAATATATTGTTAATAATTAATTTCATTATTTTTTGAAGATTGATCTTTTTATTTCAAAATTTATCAATCAGTTAAATTTTCAAATTTAAAAAACGACTTTTTAACAAATTAGTTGAATTTTCAATGGAACATAAAACCATTTATTTAAGTCAAAGAAACTTTTTTTCGGCTGCAATACCAAACCAAAAAAAATCGAAAAATTGAATTTATCCAAGAATTAAAGTCCATAGTGAATTCGATGCCCTTTAATTCCACGCTATCAGATATAGGAAATGCGAAACAATGCATCCCGAAAATCTAGAATCAACGAGGTAATTGATTTGCGACCCAGATTTTGCATTTTCACGACACGGAAAAGTTTCTCTACACACACGTGACATTCTCGTCAATATTCTCGCGGTTTCCGGTCGCACGAAATCGAACTGTTAAATGTTAAATGTTGGATGCAACATTTCAAATTTAACAAACAATTGAACAAGATATATTTTCAGAAATTCTGGATCATTGAACGATTTACTAAAATAGCTCCCAAAACGATATTTCCGATATAAATCAAAAATTAAATTCGACACTTTGAATACAATAAATTAAAGAATTTATAAAAAATTTTCCTTTTTTAAAATTAATGTCTGCTTTTCTTTCCTCTTCGCGTTTTTTCGATTAAAAGGAAACTGAAATAATAGATTTCAATCAGAGGTCATCCAATTTTTAAATTTTTGACCGCAAAGAAGGCTTTTTAAAAATGTAGTTGAATTTTCAACAAATTAATTAAATTTCTAAGAAAATAGTTGAATTTTGAACCAAGTTCAGTCCTCAAACAGAAAAGATGAATTCTCAAAGAAAGATTTTATATTTTGTATTTGAACGAAACAAGATTTAAATCTTGAATTTAAAATAGAAAAATATGCATTTTTAATCCAAAATGACGAATTAAAAAAAAGATGATCAAAAAATATGACTCAAGAAAGAATGTATTTTTTTATCAGAAGAGATCAATTTTCAACCAAATAGTTGGAATTTCAACCAAAAATGTAATTTTTTAACCAAGAACGGGATAGTTAGATTTTCAGTTTAAAAAATTACTTTTTAACAACAAAGAAACTAATTTTCTTCCAGTTAAATTAAACCAAAATAGATGAATTTTTAACAATATCTATAATTACTCCATTTTTAGTTAAACAAATTAATTTAAAAAAGTATTTTCCACCAATTAAATTAAACCAAAAAAGAAGAGTAATTTTTTACCCAAAAAGACGAGTTTTCAACAAAATAGTTGAATTTTCAAATAGAAAATATTTATTTTTAAATCAAAATATAAGTTCAAAAAAATGAAATAGTTGTATTTTCAGTTAAAAAAAAGTTCTTATTAACTTCTTACATTTTTCCCTATAAAGATGATTTTTTCAATAAAAAATGTAAATTTTAAACAAAATAGTTGAATTTATCCTTTATAAGTTGAAAATTCAACTATTTGGTAGAAAATTCATGTAATCTTTTAGAAATTATTCTTTTTAGTTGAAAATTCGGCCATTTAGTTGGAAATTCCTTACATTGGCTTGAAAATTTCTTTTTGTAGGTTGAAAATTCGTGTTTTTTGCTTGGAAATTCCACTATTTGGTTGTAAATTCATAGGTTTGATTGAGAATTAATTTTTGAAAACCCAACTATTTGCAAGAAAATAATCATTTTTGTTGAAAATTTCGATATTTAGTTGAAAAATCAGCTTTTATAGTAAAAAATGCGTTCTTTTGGATTCAAAATTCATTTTATGGTGGAAAAGTCATGTTTTTAAATTAAAAATTTATCCTTCTTCGTTGAAAATTAACTTTTCAGTTGAAAGTTCAACTATTTTTGTAGTTATATTTTTTTATTGAAACTAAATTTTTTGTTTCTATGCGTCTTTCTTGAATGAAAATTTGCCCTTTTGCATTGAAAATTATTCTTTTTTGGTATGTTCATCTTTTTTATTTTAAAATTCATCGGTCTCGGTTGAAAATTAACTTTTTTGTTAAAAATTCAACTATCTTCTAAAAAATTCTACTATCATCTTTGTGCTTAAAAATTTATATTTATTAATTTAAAAATCAAATATTTGGTTGAAAATGTATGTATTTTGTTAAAAATTCATATTTTTTTTGTAGAAATTAAATTATTTCGGTAAAAATGCAACAGTTTTGGTTGAAATTTAAACTGTTTTTAATGTACAATAAAATCGTTTTTAGTTCATTTGATAACTGTTTTATTTCTTTTTGAAAAATTAATCTTTTGAAGTTGGTAATTCGTTTTTTTATATGTTAAAAATTAATTTTTGTAACTAAAAATCTAGAAATTTGGTTAAAAATTAACTTTTTGTTAAAATGTTTATTTTAGGGTTGAAAATTCAAGTCTTTTGTAAAAAGTTCAACTATTTTTAGATAATTAGTTTTTTTTGCTGAAAATTAATTTTTTCAAACAAAATTGAAATATTTTCTTTTTGTAAAAATTGATATTCATTACTTTAAAAAGTCAATTATTTGGTTGAAAATTTATGTAATTTGTCGAAAATTCCTCTCTTTTTGAAAATTAGACTATTTGGTTCAAATTTTATGTATTTCGTTGATAATTCCTCTTTTTGGTAGAAAATTCAACTGTTTCTTAAAAAATTCTTTTTTTTTGTTGAAAATCAATTTTGTTGAATAAAAATTTACCTATTGCATGTTTGATTAAAAAGTTATATTTTTTAGTTTGGAAATTCAACTATTTGGTTATAAATTTATATGGTCTATTGAAAACTCGTCTTTTTATTAAAAAATTAATCTTCTTGGTTGAAACTTCATTTTCGTTTGCAAGTACAAGCGTTTAGTTAAAATTTTAACTGGTTTGTAAAAAGCTCGTCTATTAAGTTTGAAAATCCAACATTTTGGATAAAATTTTATTTCTTATAAATTCACGGCTGTTTGAAACTTAAAACTTAAAACTTAAAACTTATTTTTGTATGAAAATTCGACCATTCAGTTAAAAATTCCTCTTTGTGAGTTGGAAATGTAACTATTTGTTTAAAATTTTTAATATTTTGCTCGAAATTTAATTATTCCTTTGAAAGTTCAACTATTTTTTCAATATATCTTTTTATTGAAAATTTGTTTTGTTTATATGCGTTTTTTATAGAAAATTCGTTCTTCTGGATTACAAATTAATATTTTATGGTAGAAAAGTAATCTTTTTATATATAAATTTATCTGTTTATTTTAAAATTAAATTTTTTGTTAAAAATGCAACTCTCCTGTAAAAAATCGGCCTTTTGTCACGAAAATGAAACTATTGCATTGAAACTTCACCTTTCTTGGTTAAAAATCAACTTTTTTGTTGAAAATTCATCGTCTAGTGTTTAAAACCTGCCTTAATTAATGAATGTAGAGTTTATTTGCTTATTATATTATATTGATTCATTTCTCCGTTTTCAGCGAGACTTTCTTTCATATTTATGCGGAATAAAAATCTCGTTTTTTTAGAGACTATTCTCGTTCAAGAGTTTCTGAAATGCCCATATTTGTCTCCACTAGCACCAACGTCAGACACGCTGTATTCAACCCAAGAGAGCCAAACGAGAAAACTCGTAGAACTCTGCTCCTCCAGACGAGGACAAATGTGACAAAAAATTTTAAAAAAACAGACTGAAAACCGTATTAATTTTCTAGTCGAGTTTATGCTGGTAAAAAGACGCCTCACTGTTTTCTCTCCGCAAGAAAAAATTATAGCTTTCAGAATTTTTTCTGTGGCCCCGATCTGGCCCCGATTTGGCAGCCCTAAATACGGCATTAAATGCACGCCCTGATCAGGGACGAATCGGGTTGCCCAATTACCGGTCGGGGCTCAACATGGGCACAACCTGGCTAGATCGGGCCCTGATCAGAACGTGTATTTCATTCCCTATTTGGGCCAGATCAGGAAATTTCTGCATTCTACATAGGATAAATTGTGCCACATGCACACCCTGTGGATAAATTTCGGTATTTGATCCAGATTCCCGACGTGGCCCCGATCGGGTTTCCTCAATGTGGCCCTGATCATGGCTACAGTGGGGGTGATAGTCAGGGCCACATCGGATTAACCTCTGTAAATAATTTCTTTTGACAAATTAAATTTAAAAAAATTGATTACTTTCTATTTGTTTTATATTTCTACATAAAGAAATTCAAAAACTAAAAGTTAATAAAAATTTTTTAAGTTTAATAATACCAGCTAATGCTCACTTCTTTTCAAAATATTTAGATATGGTTCATTATTCAAATCCTTTTAAACTTTCTGTAAAACCGATGATAATTATGTTTAAACATTTCAATAATAAAGTTTAATATTATTAATTAATTGTTCACTTTTTTATGGAATAAGAAATTATTTTATAATATTTTTATAAATAAAAATTAGAAGGGGCCTGATCAAGGCCAGGTAGGGCTTTTCTTATGGATATCCCAGTCTGTCCCTGATCGGATTAAGCATTTCATTTCTAGCCTGGCCCTAACTGGTTTGCCCGGCCGGGTCCAAATGAAAAAAGTTGAATATGTCAAACCTGAAATTTCTTCAGTTTGAGCCAAAGAAATTTATTTTGTTTTTTTAAAGAATAAAATTGTTTATAATTTAGGCATTTTTGATCTTTTTTGTGTTTTTGGAACTTTTTTTTTTACTTAATTTCGGTTGTTAATCAACTTTCAGGATGGCAGAAAAATCCGGAATCTTAATAAATAGAAAATTGTTTAAATAATGTAATAAAAAATTCATAAATGAAATAAAAATATTGTCATCAACTAAAAGTATTTTATTTGATTGATTGGTTATTATTTTATTATTAACATATTTTCAGTTTTGTAGAATTGCGAATTTTATAATGGGAGAATTTCCTTATGTTGGAAATTTTACAATGGCGGATATTTTACATCCGTCATTTTTTTCGGGAATTTAAAAATTCGATAATAATTGTCATATTTTGCTTAAAAATTCAACTGTTCTGTTGAAAATTCTTTTTTTTGAGAAATATTTTTTATTGATAATTGATCTTTTTTAGTTAAAAATTCAACTGTTTTTTATTTCAAATTTAAATCTTTTTCTTCTGAAATCTCCTCTTTTTGGGCTAAATATGCAACTTTCAGGGTCAGTTCAACTGTTTTTTTTTTTTGGGAAATTAAAATATTTTTCTTAAAATTATCACTGTTACCGAGACTATTGCATTATTTGTTGAAGATTACACCACTTTAAAAAAAGCTTTGTTTTTTGTTGAAAATAAATTTTTAAACTGAAAATGTAACGAATTTCTTCTTTCTTTCGGCTTTTTTATTTTTATTTCTATCAAATTACAATAAAATAAAATTCAAAATAAAAATAAGAAATAAAAATAATAAAATTTTATTGCCTTTATTACTTTTTTTGCATTATCTTTAGTATAAAAATTAATCTATTTTAGTATAAGTTAAATCTTTTTTGGTTGAATACCGCTGTTTTTTTACTATGAAGTAAAACCTTTTTCCTTGAAATATTTTTATTAAATTATTCGCTGAAGATTTAATTTTCGGGTAGAAAATTAAATTGTTTCATAAAAAAATGTGTTTTTTGGCTGGAAGTCTCATCAAATTAGATGAACTTTTTTTCTATCTGAACTGAAACATCTTTTGTTTAACATTTGTATTTTCAGTTAGAAAATTCATTATTTTATAAGAAAATTCATGTTTTGATTCAAAATATGTCATTTTTTGTAAAAATTAATTTGAATAACTGAAAAATTGAATATTTTAATTAAAGACTTATCAACTTATTTAAAAATTCATCACTTGTCCTGAAACTGTTTTTTAAATCAAAATTAATTTTTTTTAAATGAAAATGTAACTTCCATTTTTGGTTGAAAATATTGATGTTTTTATTTAAATATTTGACTTTTTTATTGAAAAAAAATCTTCTTGGTTTGGAATTTCCTCATTTGGATTTTAGAATGATATTTCTTGGTTGAAAATTCAACTGTTTTGTTGAAAATTAATTTTTTTTTTTGGTTCAAAATCCAACTATTTTGTAGAAAATTAATTCGTTTTTTGAAAATTTTTGTATAAAAATGCATCTATTTTAGTAAAAATTTTATATTTTGGTTGACTTCAATTGTATTTAATTTCAAATTAACTTCTTTTTCACGAGATGTGATTTTTCTTTTTTGACCGTAAAGTATTTATTTATTGAAGGTTTGTCTCTGTGGTTGGATAATTCACTATTTTATAATTTTAACCATGTTAAAAATAAATTATTTTTTCTAAAAAAATTTATTTCACCATTTTTTATTGAAAATTTATATTAATGTTTGTCCATTGAAAATTCAAGTATTTGATTAAAAATTAATTTTTTTCGCAGAAAATTTCACTTTTCCATTTTTGATTGAAAGTTTATATTTTTAATAAAAAATCCAAGTATTTATTAGAATATTTATATATTTGGTTAAAAATTCGTCTTTTTTGTTAGGAAATTAATCTTCTTGTTTAAAAATTCGTTTTTTAACATTTTTGAATCCATCTCATTTTTGGAGATTTCATTTTTTTAGGTTCAAAATTCCACGATTTATTAAAAATTTATTTTTTCTTTGATAAAATATGATGTATTAAATTTTTCTTCTGGCTGAAAAAAATCATCTTTTTATTTTGAAAATTCAACTATTTGCTTGTAGATACAACTTTTTGGTTAAAAAAAAAATATATTTTTTTTAATTCATCCATTTATTTGAAAATTTATCTTTCCTGAATAACAATTCATCTTTTCAGGTTTAAAGTTTAAATGTTTTCTATTACATAGACATTCGTCGATTTGTTGAAAATGTAGGCACAATGAAAAATTAATCATTGAAAAATCAGGGGAAAACGAGGTAATTTTGAAAATGAAGTATTGGGGCCAATCTGTGATTAAAAATTCTTGACATAAATGTCCTTAGTTTAATTTTAAACAATTTTCAAATTAGTCCTTTTTCAAATTTTGCCTCGGAAAATTAAAGTGATTGCGTAGAATGGAAAACGTGAATTTATTTTCGCACCTCATGTTAAGAGAACCAATTACCGATAATTACTCCATAGCGTCAGTTTCTATGCCAATTACTTTCTTGTGTGGGAAAGTTTTCATCGACGTAGGCAGCAGTCACTTGAAATATTTTTCACCTCGTTAATAACCTTGTTTTACCTTTTATAAGCACATATTATACTTTATCGACTATTTACATTAAAATTTCTCTCTATTTTATGTTGCAGGTGAGTTGAGAGTTTTATTTGCCGAAGAGCTGCCAAACAGTGAGAGATTTCTTTTTTATTATAACGTAATTTTTACAAATAAAACTATTCTTAATTAGCCAGCTTTAAAAACTGGATCTTTTCCAATTGGTAATTTTCAAATAAGCCAAAAATTTATTTTCTAAACCTAATAATAATAATTTCAAATTGTTTAAAATATTCCCCTGTAGAAAATTATTGGGGAACTATTCGGGGCCAGGATAGACCGTTCTTATTATGGCCTGTATGGTCCTTTTTCATTTTTTTTTATTTTTCAACACACCCTGGCTCTTTATGAAAATGTTAAAAAAAATATTGGAATAAGACAACTTGAAATTTGTTTAATCCCGAGGAGCTACCTAGCACCCGATTAGAGCCTGAGAGGTCTGACTAAATGATGAGGAAAAAAGGCATATTTTAATGTTCAGTTTTCATTTTTGGTACTTTGGTTCTTTGGCTCTTTTTGAAAATATACCACAAATATATAAACGAGATACTTGGCAATTTTTTGGTATGTTGAGGTAGCTAGTGCCCGATTAGGGCCCCAAAAGACTGACTAGAAGATGAGGAAACCATGCATTTTCAAATTATAATTTTTAAATTTTTGTACGTTTAAACACTGGCTTTTGTGGGAAATAAGCAAAAAAATTGATTTAGACATTTAAAGAAAGTTTGATTAGGACGGGACAGCCAGCACCTGATAGGGGCCCGAAAAGAATGGCTAGATGAGGATGAAAAAAATCCATTTTTTATACTCTCAAAGACCATGGCTTATTTTGAAAATTTTCAAAATAAATTTAGGCTTGATATTTGGCAAATTTTTTGGTTATGACAGGCTAGCCAGCACCCGATTAGGCGCTAAAAAGACCGTCTAGAATAGACGTTCGAGAGAATGTCCTAATTGGACTTAAGTCTGTCCCGATGATTTTCTAAAAGCGTGAATCAGTTTCTACTTTTTTGGAAAAAGAGGAAATCTCTTATCAGGAAAAATGTGGAAAATGCCCGGGATTCAGGAAATTTCTGTAAGAAGCTATTTAATGTCAAGAAAATTAATCTATTTGGCTAAAAATTAACTTATTTTGGGGTTGAAACTTTTTTTTTATCTCATAATTAAGGAATTCTATTTTTTATAGAAAATTAATTTTTTTAGTTGAAAGTTCAAGTATTTGTTTGAAAACTTAACTAATTTGTTGAAAATTCAGGCATGTTTTTAAAAATTCATCTTTTTTGGTAGAAAAATAATCTTCTTGTTTATAAATGTATCTTTTTGGCTAAAAAATATTTTTTTTTTAAATAAATAGTTTTAATTGAAAATTTAACTATTACATTGTTCAATGTAAATTTATCCTTTGTGGTTGTAAATTCAACTATTTTGTTGCGGAATCGTTGTTTTTCTGTTGAAAAATTAATTTTTTATCTGAAAATGTAGTTCTTCTATTTTTGGTTGAAAATTGATTATTTTAGGATGAAAATGCAACTTTTTCCTGAAAAATGATCTTTTATTCTTGAAAATACAAATTGTTGGGTGAAAATTCATTATTTTTTTGAAAATTAATCTTTTTTAGTCAAAACTTAATTTACTTTGTAAAAAATTAAACAATTTTTTTGAAAATGTATCCTTTTTAGTTGACAAGTCAACTGTTTTGTTGACAATTCGTCTTCTTTGGTTGATTCCAACTGGTTTTTATTCAAAATTATAATATTCCTTGATCGAAATTTCATCTCTTTAGTTTACAATTTAAATATTCTATTGAAATTTTTTATTTATTTATTTTGTTTCTAATGAATCTCATAAAATCAATCTTTTTGTTGAAAATTCATTTCTTTTATTAAAAATTTAATTATTGTGTTGAAAAATTATTTTCTCAACTGAAAACTTGAATATTCCATTTTAGGTTGAAAATTTATATTTTTTATTAAAAAATTTATCTTTTTAGTAAAAAATTTAACTATTTTATTCAAAATTTTAACTTTGGGTTAAAATTTAATTGTTTTAATATATCAACTGTTACTCTTTTTGTTGAGTATTCATTTTTTTAAAGATTTATCTATTTGGTTCAAGATGGAACTATTCAATTGCATTTTTTAAAATTAATCTCTTCAAGTTGAAAAATCAACTACTTGGTTCAAAATTCTGCATTTTTTTTATAATTGGTGTTTCTGTTGGAAAATTAATATTTTTAATTCCAAATTCATTAATTTCGTTGAAATTTAAACCATGTTGGTGAACATTGTTTGTTTTTGTTAAAAAATTAGTTTTAAACTGAAAATTGAAGTTTTCTATGTTAAAACTAAATTATTTCGTAGAAAATGCCTCTTTTTGTCTTAAAAATTCAACATTTTGGACTACTTTTTTTCTTTAAAGCCTGAAAGATCTTTCATGATTTAAAACTCATCTCTGTTTTTCAAAATTAATTTTTTTAATTGATTTTTTTACGGAAACATTAAATAACTTTTGTTGGAAATATCAACTTTTACAATTTTTTGGAAAATTCATTTTTTAAAATATTTAATCTGTATGGTTGAAAACTTAACTGTTCTATTGATTTTTTAAAAATTAATCTCTTTGAGTTAAAAAATCAACTACTCAGTTGAAAAACCCTGTATTTTGTTGAAAATTCGTCTGTTTTGAAAGAAAATTAATCTCATTGGAAAATTAATCTTTTTAGTTTAAAATCGATTTCTTTTGTTAAATATTTAACAATTTTGTTAAAAGCAGTTTTTTTTTGCTTGAAAACTTATTATTTAAATTTAAAAATTAAGTATTCTATTTTTGGTGGTAAATTTTTTTTATTTTTAACTTAAAAATTTATATTTGTGTTCGAAAATTAACTTCTTTATTTACATTTACGGGTCGAACTCAATTAAACTCTGTTTTTGAGAATTCATTTTTTTAAATTTAAAAATGAGTTTCTTTACTGAAAATTAAAATATTTTTTGTTGGAAATATTAACTTTTACGCTTTTTGTTGAGAATTCATTTTTTAAAGATTTTTCTCGAAAATTTAACTATTCTATTGGATTTGTCTCTTTTGGAAGAAAATTAAACTCATTAGAAACTTATCTTTTTAGTTGAAAATTCATTTTATTTGTTGAACATTTAACTATTTTTGTTGAAAAATTATTTTTTAACTTGAAATTTAAGTATACTATTTTTGGTTGCAAATTTTTTTTATTTTTAACTTGAAAATTTATATTTGTGTTCGAAAATTAACTTCTTTATTTATATTTTTGTGTGAAAACTCATTTTTTTTTAAACATTCAACGCTATTTTTGATAATTCGTTGTTTTGGTTTAAAAATCAGTTTCTTGACTGAAAATTAAAATATTTTTCGTTGGAAATATCAACTTTCACGCTTAGTGTTGAGAATTGATTTTTAAAAATATTTATCTCGAAAATTGAACTATTCCATTGGATTTGTTTCTTTTGGAAGAAGATTAATCTCATTAGAAAATTATCTTTTAAGTTGAAAATTCATTTATTTTGTTGAACATTTCACTGTTTTTGTTGAAAAATTATTTTTTGATTTGAAATTGAAGTATTCTATTTTTGGTTGCATTTTTTTTTTATTTTAACTTGAAAATTTATATTTTTGTGTGAAAACTCATTTTTTTTAAAGCATTCAACGCTATTTTTGAGATTTCGTTGTTTTGGTTTAAAAATGAGTTTCTTGACTGAAAATTAAAATATTTTTTGTTGGAAATATCAACTTTCACGCTTTGTGTTGAGAATTGATTTTTTAAAATATTTTTTTCGAAAACTGAACTATTCCATTGGATTTGTTTCTTTTGGAAGAAGATTAATCTGATTAGAAAATTATCTTTTTAGTTGAAAATTCATTTATTTTGTTGAACATTTGACTGTTTTTGTTGAAAAATTATTTTTTGATTTGAAATTGAAGTATTCTTTATATTTTTGTCTAAAACTTCAATTTTTTGTAGAAAATTTAACTCTGTTTTTGAGAATTCATTGTTTTGGTTTAAAGATGAGTTTGTTCACTGAAAATTAAAATATTTTTTGTTGATAATTCATTTTTTTAAATATTTATCTCGAAAATATAACTATTCTATTGGATTTGTCTCTTTCGGAAGAAGATTAATCTCATTGGAAAATTATTTTTTTAGTTGAAAATTAATTTCTTTAGTTGAAAAATTATTTTTGAACTTGAAATTTAAGTATTCTATTTGTGGTTGCAAATTTTTATTTTACAATTGAAAATTTATATTTTTGTTGTAAAAATTAACTATTTTATTTATATTTTTGGGTAAAAACTCAATTTTTTGTAGAATATTCAACTCTGTTTTTTGAAAATTTATTGTTTTGGTTTAAAAATGAGTTTCTTGACTGAAAATTAAAATATTTTTTGTTAGAAATATCAACTTTTACGCTTTTTCATTGAGAATTCATTTTTTCAAATATTTATCTCGAAAATTGAACTATTCTATTGGATTTGTTTCTTTTGGAAGAAGATTAATCTCATTAGAAAATTATGTTTTTAGTTGAAAATTCATTTCTTTTGTTGAAAATTTAACTGTTTTTATGGAAAAATTAATTTTTATCTTGAAATTCAAGTATTCTATTTTTCGTTGCAAATTTTTATTTTTCAGTTAAAAATGTTTATTTTTGTTGGAAAATTAACTATTTTATTTATATTTTTGGGTCAAAACTCAATTTTTTGTAGAAAATTCATTGTTTTGGATTAAAAATGAGTATCTTGTTGATAATTCATTTATTTAATATTTATCTCGAAAATTGAAGTATTCTATTGAATTCGTCTCTTTTGGAAGAAGATTCATTTCACTAGAAAATTATCTTTTTAGTTGAAAATTGATTTCTTCTGTTAAACATTTAACTGTTTTTGTTGAAAATTTATTTTTTAAATTGAAATTTAATAGTTCTATTTTTGGTTGCAATTTTTTTTATTTTTTAGTTGAAAATTAACTATTTTATTTATATTTTTGGGTAGAAACTCATTTGTTTTGTAGAAAATTGACCTCGATTTTTGAGGCTTCATCACTTTTTTTTTAAATTAATCAATTTTGTTCGAGAATTCACATTGTATGTTAATAAATTGTATAATTTTTTTGGTTTAATTCAACTGGTTTTGATTTCAAATGAAAATATATTATTGGTGGAAATACCAACTGATTAAGAATATAAATAAAATATCGTTTAAATATCACTTGGTTAAGAATTCATTTTTTGTTTATATTTATTTCTTTCGTTAAAAATGGAACTATTTTTTGAAATTTTGTTTATTTAAAAAAAAAGATCTCTGAGTTGAAAAATCAAATACTTGGTTAAAAAATCCTGTACTTTGTTAAAAATTTGTTTTTTTTTTGGTAGAAAATTAATGTTGTTGGTTGAAAATTAATTTTTCTGCTTAAAAATTCTTCATTTAAGTTGATTCTACGGTTTTTTGTGTTCTTAGGATCCCTGAATATTCTACTTTTAACGATCCTAATATCTACATTTCTATGCAAGAATAAAAAATTGAAAATTATTATTCCATGTAAGAAAAGTCACTTCGCTAACAAGCTCAACTTTCCATATTTTCCCTGAAAATGAACTCCCTATTGAAATAGGAAGTTTGCACATAGCTGCAACTATAAGATATTCCAAGTCGTTACCCGAGAATATACAAAAAAAGTGAGTAAATATGGGGAAGGGGTAAAAAAATGACCGACTTTCGCCTTCCGCAGAGGCATCATAAATATTTGAAAATTTGCACTCTTCCTTGAAAAAAGTACGAGATGGCTTACGTATTTTTATTCGACCTCTTTACAGTTTTAGCACTTCACACTCGTATTTTGTTCTATCATTTTTTTTCCTTGAAGGTCCCCTGGCTTAGAAAGTCGCAATTGAAAAAAAAGAAGCAACGATTTTGAAAAGGATTTTCCTTATAGTTTAGCCTAAGCACCCTTACTGAGAAAAATTGGCTCACCTTTTCAGATATTTTAAACCTGCTTTCAGAAACGAGGGCAAAGTGGAGGAAAGCTGACCTTCTGAATTTTGATTGCCAACTGAGCCCTGTTCTTCAAATATGACATCTATGGTTCCTAAAAATAATTTTCAATCAGTTTTTAAAATAGAGACAGGTTTCACTTTTTTTTTTAATTTTGAGTGATCACATTAGGGTGGTCCATTTTTTCTCTCCCGCATTTTTAAAGAAAAGAAAAAACCGAATTTTCAATTTAAAAAATAAATTTTCAAAAAAATATTTTTATTTTTGACTAAAAACTTTAATTTTTGCTAAGGTCATTTAGTTTTTAACCAAAACTATGAATTTTTCACAAAAAAGTTAATTTTGAACCAAATAATTTAATTATCTAACAAATTGTTGAATTTTTAAGTCAAAAAGACGAATTTTCAACAAAAAATTAACAAATTATTGGTGTTTTTATCTAAAAATATTAATCTTTAACAACGACAAAAATGGACTTTTTACAATTAACGTAACTTTGAACTAAGTGGTTGATTTTTTACAACAACAAAAAATAAATAAAGTGAATTCTTAACGAAACATGCAATAGTTAATATTTCAACAAAGATTTTAATTTTATATCAAAAACAGAGTTCTAAACCAAGAAGATTAATTCTCTACCAAACAAGACGAATTTCCACCAAAAATGGAATAGTCATATTCTCACTGAAGAAAATTAATTCTAAAAAAAAATGTTTAGAGAAAAAGTTAAATTTCAAACAAAGAGATAAAATCTTCAACTAAAATTATGAATCTTTAAAAAAAAAATATATTTTTCGTGAAAAGAGTTTAACATTCATCCAAACAGTTGTATTTCAATAAAAAAGTTTATTTTTTAACAATTGCGACTAATTTGCTACAAAAAAGATTAATTCAAAAAAAAAAATACATGAATTTTTAACCGATTGATTGTATTTTCAGCTTCATCAAGAAGATGAATTTTCAAGCAAATAGTTGAATTTTGCAGTTAAAAAAATAATAATTTGCAAGCAAAAATGAAACAAATTTTCAACAAAATAGTTCAATTATTAATCAAAGAGGTGAATCTTTAACAACAAAAATGTCACATTGTTAAACGTTCTACCAAAAAGTTAAATTTTTGACTGAAAAAGGTCAATGTTTGACCGAAAAAATTTATAAACAAAGCAATAAGATGAATTTTCAACAAAATAAATGAATTTTGAACCAAAAAAGGATCAATTTTCAACCAAAAACGAAATATTTACATTTTTATCGAAGAAAATTAATTCTCAAAAAAAAAGAAACAAATCTTTATTGAAATAGTTTAATTTTTTAACAAAAATGTTCTTTTATCTAAAAAGATTAGTCTTCTACCAAGCAAGACGAATTGAGAAATAAATAATAAAAATAATATGAAACATAAATAATAATAAATAAATAACCAAACGAAAAAATACATAAATTTTCTATCAAAAAAGATTATCTTCAACAAAAAATAGAATAGTCATATTTTTAGCGAAGAAAATTATTTCTCAATAAAAAAAAAACGATTTTTTAGGTAAATAGTTTTATTTTCTAGAAAAGAGTTCATCATAAACTAAATAGTTAAATTTTTTAAACAACAATTTACTTTTTTATCAAAAAAGATGATTTTTTTATTTAAAAAAAACGAATTAGGAAATAAATAATAATAATAATAAATAAATAATCAAATGAAAAAAATACATGACTTTTCAACCAGAAAAGATTAAGTTTCAACCAAAAAGGAAAAAGTTTAACATTTAACCATATAGTTTTTTTAAGTAAAAAATGTACACTGCTTTGTTAAAAATTCATATTTTTCAATTGAAAATAAGTTAATTTTCAGTTCTTTTGAATTTTCTTGAATTTGTTTTAATTTACTTGAAAATTAAGTTATTCAATGGATTTTTAAAATATTTTTGATTTGCTTTCAATTCACCAGAATTTTTTAAAATCAAACTTGAATTTTTATGGATTTCATCGAATTTTTCTCATTTTCCATGAACTTCTTTACATGCACTCGAATTCTATTTAATTCGTTAGTTTATTTTTTATTCATTTTTTAAAATGTTTTTTGTCATTCATATTTGGAATTTAAACATTAACTCTCTCGAATCGTTTCGAAACCCTTCAAAAGCTTCTAATTTTTGTTGTTGAAAATCTCATCGTAATAAAATTCAAAATTCGTTTTCTAAAATATTTGCATCATGCTTAGACCTTATATTTCTGGACGGATGTCCGACGTACTTTTTTCACGAGACTCGAGACAATATTCGAGACTAGACCCGACACAATATTCGAGACTGGACTCGAGACAATATTCGAGACTAGACTCGAGACAATATTCGCGATAAGTTTCGAGACGAGATTCGAGACGAGGTGGTGTAAGTGATAAAGGAGAGGAGAAAAAGAGGATAGAGGTGGTTGATTACTGGGGGGGGGGGGTATACGACTTGAACCATGGGTTCTTCTCAAATTAGATATTAGACCCATTTTTCTCAAAAGAAGAACGTAAGTCTATTTTTTGGCTTAAAATAAGATGTTCTGGTTTTAAAACAAGACCGAGGTTCTTATTTCACGAGATTGGCGGTGAACTTGTGCACCTTTGCAGTAAAATTAAAGCCACTCTGGTTTCTGTTATTTATAATGAAAACAGATATTGCACCGGACGCGTTCGTACTCGTTCTTTGGCCGAGGGCAAATTAGGGAAATCCAGGAAGACAGGACGAGATCCCGAGGGTTTCGCAGACCCTGAGTAATCGAGGATAGTCCATTACGATAATGTAATTTCACGCCACCCTAGGGTCAGCTAGTACAGAAGTCAACAACGTTCTCAACTTCTATTCCGTTGCAGTAAATACACCGTGAAGGCTCATTATTCATTCTGCTTAAGATGCAACTCATTACCATTAAAAAAAAAGAAAAAATAGTTAATGAAGCTAAATTTGTCTAATTTGCATTCTTCTCTCAGCGCCTCATCCCTCTTTTATAAATCCCTATACCCCTCTCCTTTTATTAAGCTTCTCCTCATCAATCACCATTCTTTTAAACCTTCCGTTTTCTTCAGTTTTTCCTATTACCTCTGATAATCACACTGACCTCTTAACCTCAATTTTTTTCAATGCATCTCTACACTTGCATCCCATACACATACCCCTCGTTTCGCTATTTATTTATTTCCTCTCCATTTCGTTTCTATTACTATTATTTTTGAACTTCTGTTACCACCTTTTTAAACTTCTATTATCCCACCTTTTCGTTCAACCTACCTCCTTCCCTTGTTTTTCTTTCTACACCCCCCCCCCCCCCCCCCCCCCCCCACCTACCTGCTTTTACGTACCCCCGATCCCTTTTCTTACTTATTTTACCTCCATAGCATGCTTATTACTATTACTTTAAACCTTCTTTTTAGCTTCATTTTTCACTATCACCTCTCTTACTCATACCGACCTTCTAACCTCAATTTTTTTAAAGCATTTTAACCCACTTATTTCCCTCGCGACATATGCCTTGTTCCTCTCTTTACTTCTTTCCTCTACATAACCTTCCTACCACCATTCTTTTAAACTTTCCTTTACATCCCTTCTTTTAAACCTTTTATTACCCCATATTTTACTTCAGCCTACCTCCTTACCTCTGTTATCTTTCAACGTGCCTCCTAACTTGCCTCCTCACACATTCTCACGCCGCCCGTTACTTATTTTTCCTCTATAACGTTTCTATCACCATTCTTTAAAACCTTCTGTTGCCTTAATTTTTTCCATTACCGCTCTTAATCACACCGACCTCCTAACCTGAATTTTGTTTCAACGCATTTTAACCCACTTACCCCCCTCGCATATACGTCTCGCCCCTCTCTTTACTTCTTTCCTCTCCATAACTCTTGTTCCACCAATCTTTTAAACTTTCTATTACATCCCTTCTTTTAAACCTTACGTTACCCACCTTTTACTCCCACCTACCTCCTCACCTCTATTTTGTTAACGCGCCTCCCCACTTTCCCCCTCACACACACTCACCCCTGCCATTTCTTCTTTCACCTCCATAACGTTTCTATCACCATTCTTTTCAACTTTCTGTTACCTTAACTTTTTCCCATTACCTCTCTTACTAAAAACCTCTCTAGTCTCCATGACGTTTCAACCACCATGCTTTTTAAACTTCTATTTCCTCACCTTTTACTCCCGCCTACGTTCTTACCTCGTGTATCTCCCGACACCCCCGCCCCAATTTCCCCCTCTTACATACCACTGGCCCCTTTCCTAACTTATTCCCTTCAATAACTTGCATATCACCATTCTTTTAAATCTTCTGTTATTTTCATTTTTCCAATTACTTCTCTTAGTCATCCCAACCTCCTTAACTCAATTTGCTTTCAATGCACCTCTCCACTTTCCTCCCTTACACATATCCTTCTTCCTTTTCTTTACTTCTTCCCTCTCTGTATTTATTTTATCTTTATAATGTTTCTACCAGCATTCTTTTAAAACTTCTATTACAAACATTCTTTTCAACCTTATATTAGCACCATTTATCTGAATATCCCTCTAACTCCCGCCTTTCTCTCAACCCTTTTTTCTTGCAAAGCCCCTCTAACCGGCCCCCTTTTATTCTATTCTTTCTACTCCATTGCAGTAAATAGGGGGGGGGGGGCAAGTACTAAACGGATTATAAGGAATTACCCTGGATTACCTCTATATACAAAATTACATTGGATTACCTAAGATTACTCCGGATTGCATATGATTACTCTGCATTGCAGAGAATTACACTGGACTCACTTGAATTTTCAACCAGAAAGCATTATTTTTTAATAAAATTCTTGAATTTTTAAAAAAATGCATGAACTTTTAACCAAATAGTTAAATTGTTAACCCAGATTAATTTCCTATCGAAAAAGATGAATTTGAAATAAAATAAATCAGTTTTTCAACGAAAATGAAGAATGTTTAACCAAAAAAATGTATTAAAATTTTTTTAAATGTTTTTTTGTATAGAATAATTTTTAACCAAAAGTTATAAATTTTCAACGACAAATATAATAGTTGATATTTAAACCAAAACTAATTATACTTTTAAATAAAAAACGGTTGAAGTCAACCAAAAAAGATAGATTTACAATCAAAAATAGAATAGTTAAATCTTAATTAAAACATATTAGTTTTAATTTTTGACAAAAAACACGAATTAAAACAGGTAAACTTTTTATCTAAATAGTACATTTTTAACCAAAAAGGTGAATTTTCCAAAAATAAGATTAATTTTTTCCTGAGAAAAATGATTTTTACAACATACATTCATTTTTAAGGCAGAATCTTTATTTTTTACAAAAAAAAAGAATGAACGAAATTTTAAGAATAGCTATGAAAGATAAATTTTCACAAAAAATGAAATAAATTTGTAGCTCAAAAATTTAATTTTGAACGAAAAACTTTCAACCCAGTAGTTAAATTTGCAACTAAAAAATTTTAATCTCCGACTAAAACTATTGTAGTTAAATGTTTGGTTTAAAACAATAATTTTCACCAAATAAAAACAAATTTTTATTTTAAAAAACGAATTTTCAACAGTATAGTTACATCAACCATAGAATTTTTTATCAAAATATATCAATTTTCGCCCCGAAAAGACAAGTTAAAAAAAAATTTTATTTTCAGCATACAAAAAAAAACACTTTTCAACAAAATTGTGGAATTTTCTACGACTTGGAATAATTTTTCAGCAAGTATTTAAATTTTCACCTCCAAAATAAAGACATTTGTCTTTATTATTTTTGTCATTTTGTTCAGATTTTTCTCGTATTTATGAGTAGAAGATACAGCTCTCTACCCTGTGAATTTTTTATTCAAAGAGACTCTTCAGAATGATAAAAATATATTTGTTGATGTAATTTGAATTATTTTATTAAAAATAATTTATTGATAAAATTTTTATTTTATATAGTATATAAATAACATTTTATTTCCTATAAAAAATTTAATCTAAAATATATTTTATTTATTACTTATTAATTAATTTATTCCGTTTACCATTTTCTATTCATCTTTTTTAATTGTAATTAGTTTTTTAAATTTTTGGTGTTGAGATTTCTTTAATTTTTCTAATTATTAAATTTTTAATTGAAAAAAACTCAAACATTAAGCCCATTTTAGTTTCGAACCCTGAAACGCCCCAAATATGACCTAAAATACAAAAACTACATTTTTGAGTATTTTTGAATTATGTAAACAATTATATAGTTCCCAAAAATGTAAAAAATAATCGTATTTCTTATTGAAATTCAATATTTTGTCATTGTTTGGAGTAGTAAATTCTTCTAAAGGCATTATGTAATTATTTAAACAATTAATTATTGTTTATTTTCAAAATGTCTAAAAATTAAGCCAGAGGTGTCCACTTTTTTAAAATTTATATCCTGTGCTACTTTTTGTTGAATAATTAGATAATTTTGATACATTTCTTCTAAGGTTTAGCAAATTTCTGTTTGTTTAAACCATTTTTATTTGCTCAAACAGTTATTTTTCGATAACTAAAAAAAAATGAACAAGAAATTGAAGACATACAATTAATAACGATTTCAAAAGTATTTTTGGATAAGTAATTATTTAAACAAAATATATTGGTTCAAACAATTAAAAAATGATATATTTATTCTTTCTATACACTATATAGTCAGAAACATATTGCATGTATCCTATTTTATTTAAGTTTTTTTATTCTCGAAAAAAACTGCTTAAGGAAAAAAGATTGTTCAAACGAAAAGAAATTTATTAAACATTAAAAGAAATGTATCAAAATTATGCAATTATTCAAGAAAACTTAGCATAGGATACTGAATTAAAAAAAGTTGACATCTTTGGCTCAGTTTTTAGAAATTTTGAAAATAAAAAATAATTAATTATTGAAATAATTACATAATGATCTAGAACAATTAACTACTCCAAACAGTGACAAACAATTACATTTTAATCAGAAAATATGATTATTTTTTTCACATTTCTTGGGAATAAACAATTGTTTAAATAATTTACATCTGTTTAAACAATCGAAAATTCTTTAAAAAGTCATGGTAAATATTCCAATTGTCCATTAGTAATAATTTGTATGAAAAAGAAGACGGAAATTGCTAAAAAGTAACAATAATACGTAAAAATGTAGTTTTTTATTTTTTGGTCATATTTGGGGCGCTGCTGGGGGCTGGGGGAGAATTTGAAATAAAAATTATTATTATGGTTTTATTTCGTAGACACTTCTCTTAAATCCATAGAATATGAGTTAAATTTGTCTAAAATTCCAAATTTCTCCAAATTAATGAAATGGGATTTCGAAGTGCCCGGTGATGACACGTGTTAATATTGGAATTTCGAAAAACCAAAAATTACGAATTTTTTTCTCTGGAAATGGAAAATAATGAGGGGGG
>NC_046661.1:137216041-137227928 GCF_010883055.1 Belonocnema kinseyi
TGTAGCTCGAAAAGTATTTGTTGAACCACCCTAGTGTCTGTAGCATAAAACGTCCCGCTCGACAGTAGTTAAAAGCGAACGGTCACCCATCCGAGCTGTCGCCATGTCGGTACAACTTATTATAAAAATCTTGAATTTTTCTCTACAGAAAATGTTAAAAATCGAGGAAAATCCAAATAACCGTAATTTTTCGCAAAAAATTGTCTAGCAGAGTATCTGAGATTTATTTTTTTTAGCATTTGCCTTTATTTCTTACCAATATTGTCCCGATTTTTTCCGGTTTTACGAGTAGAAGATGCAGTTCTCTCTTCCGTGAAATAGTGATCGTTCTCCCGAGAATTATCCGGATCTCTGCAAGTATTTGCGCGAGTTTCAAGTTTGGCTTTGTTTATTCGAAGCTCGAGGAAACGCAGTCGGGGAAAAGCTTCCTCTTGGGAGTTTCGAACAGAAGCCCGATGCGAACGCAAAACCAGAGTCGAGTCAAAGGAAGCCCTGCAAACTCCACAGTCGACCCAGGACTTGTGGTTGACTTGTCTACAGAAATTTTACGGAGACAGGCGACAAACTTTCGTTTTTCATTTTTTTCTTTTTTTTTCTCTCTAAAGTTTCCATTGAATAGAGAGGGTGTGTAGCAGGTTGGTCCAAGAATTCGACTTTTGATTTTTGGTGATCGACCCCCGCCCCCCACTCCCCACAAAATTTGTTATTTTTACGGTAAAAGAAATTCCCTATTTTTCGATTGTTTATTTAAAATGAGCAATTATAAATTAAATATTTAAATTTATAGTGCTCAATTTGAAATTTTACATTTTTTGCTAAAAATAATCTTTTTTAGGTCGAAAATTGATCTCTTTGGTTGAAAATTGAACTAATTTGATAAAGTTTTTTTTTTGTTGAAAATTAATTTGTTTAAGTAAACACTTAATAAATTGATTGACAATTCAAATGTTCTGTACAAAGCTATTTTTCTACTTAAAATTATTTTTTTCAAAGGAAATTTCAAATATTTTCGAATATTTTTTAAGTAGTTGATCTTCTTAGTTTCGAAACTCAACTATTTGGTTCAAAATGCATCTCGTTGAAAATCGTTCAGATTAATTTTCTCAAGTGAAAATTTAATTAGTTGGTTGAAAATTCAACTGTGTGGTTTAAAATTCATCTCTTTTTCTTGAAGACTAAACAATATTGTAAAAAATGGAACTGTTTTGTAAAAAATTCAAATGTTTTGTAGAAAACTATTTTTTTATTGAGAATTATTGTTTTTTTTTTTAATGAAATTTCAAATATTTGATCGTTTTAGTTTCGAAACTCAACTATTTGGTTGAAAATACAACTCTTGTTGAAAATTCTCTGTATTTATTGGAAAATTCATTTCTTACTTGAAAATTGAACTACTTTGATAACAAATTTTTTTTTCAAATTAGCTTTCTCAAGTGAAAATTTAAGTGTTTGGTTGAAAATTCATTTCTTTTTTTGAAGACTATTTTTCTGTTTAAAATGATTTTTTTTTGTTAAATTTTTTTTTAAGGAAATTTCAAATATTTGAATATATTTTCTAAGTAGTTGATCTTCTTGCTTACGAAACTCAACTATTTGGTTGAAAATTGAACTACTTTGATAAAAATTAGTTTTTTCCAAATTAATTTTCTAAAATGAAAATTTAATTAGTTGGTTGAAAATTCAAATTTTCTGTACAAAGCTATTTTTCTGTTTAAAATTATTTTTTTTATTGCAAATTATTTTTTTAAAAGGAAATTTCAAATATTTGAATATATTCGATAATTTTTTGATCTTCTTAGTTTTGAAACTCAACTATTTGGTTGAAAATACAACTCTTGTTGAAAATACTCTTTTTTATTGAAAAATTGATCTCTTGGTTGAAAATTGAACTACTTTGATAAAAATTAATTTTTTTTCAAATTCATTTTTTCAAGCGAAAATTTAATTAGTTGGTTGAAAATTCTACTGTTTGGTTGAAAATTCATCTTTTTTTCTAAAACACTAAACAACATGATAAAAAATTAAAATGTTTTGTAGAAAATTTAAATGTTCTGTTCAAAGCTATTTTTCTTGTTAAAATAATTTTTTTTATTGAAAATTATGTTTTTTAAAGGAAATTTCAAATATTCGAATATATTTTCTAAGTAGTTGATCTTCTTAGTTTCGCAACTCAACTATTTGGTTGAAAATACAATTCTTGTTGAAAATTCTCTTTTTTTATTGGAAAATTGATCTCTTGGTTGAAAATTGAACTATTTTGATAAAAATTAGTTTTTTTCAAATTAATTTTCTCAATTGAAAATTTAGTTAGTTGGTTGAAAATTGAATGTTTTTGTTGAAAATTTGTCTATTTTTTTTTTTTGATGATTTAACAATATTAAAGAAATTCAACTATTTTGTAAAAAATTAAATGCTTTGTAGAAAAATATTTTTTTATTGAAAATTATTTTTTTTTTTTAAATGAAATTTCGAATATTCCATATTTGGTAAATTGTTGATCTTGACGCAAACTGCTTTAAAAAAACCACAATTCAACGAGCAAATTTGGACACAAAGAACGAACAAACAAAAAAAATCCTATTGTAATCTGAAAAATATAAAAAAAAAATTAATTTTCGTACAAAAATAAAAAAGAGGAAAGAAAAATAAGATTTTTTTTAAAAATTCGCTTTTGTATTTGAACGTTCATCTCCTTTGGCAGAAAATTATTTTTTTTAATGAAAATTAAGCTATGTAATTTTTGGTTAATAAATTGAAATTTTTTATTTTCAAAATTCAACAATTTGGTTGAATATTGACATAATTCAAAAAATTATCTGTTCAACTGTATAGTAGAAATATTTTATTTTGGCAATAACAAATTCAACATTTCGGATAAACTTTTAATTATCTTTCTTGAATAAAAACTCTTTTTTTTCAAAATACAACTCTTGTTGAAAATTCGGTTTTTTATTTTGAAATTTATATATTTTTGTACAAAATTGAATTGTTATGTAGAAATTTATTTATTAATGTAAATTTAACTGATTCATTTTTGGTTATAATTTCTCTTTTTATTTTCAAAATTCAATTACTAGTTGGTTGAAAATTGATATATTTTTTAGAAAATTCATCTTTTTTGGTAATAGATCAATCTTTTTAGTAAAAAATTGATCTCCATGGTTGAAAATTCAATTAATAGGTTGAAAATTCGCTTTTTTATTTTAAAAAATGCATCTCCTTTGGCATAAAAGTCAACTAGTTTGTAAAAAATTTTCTTTTCTAAATTAAAATTGGACTAATTGATTTTGGGTAAATAATTGATCATTTTTATTTTGAAAATTTAACTATTTGGTTAAAAATTGTAATATTTTTTAGAAAATTTATCTTTTTCATAGATAATTAATCTCCTTGGTTGAAAATTCAACTAAATGGTTACAAAATGATGTGTTTTGTTGAGAATTCGTCTTTTTTAGTAGAAAAATACAAAAAATTCGATAAAATCTTATCGTCTTTTTTAATGAAAAATCTTTTTTATTTGAAAATACCATTGTTGAAAATTCGCCTTTTTAATTTGAAAATTCATTTTCTTTGGTAGAAATTTTCTTATTCTGGATATTAAATACTACATTTTTGTTAATATTTGATCTTTCTTAGTTAGAAATTCATCTCTTTGGTTGATAATTTAACTTTTTTGTACAAAAAAATTCTAAAACAAATTTGGTAGAAAATTTTACAGTTTTGTTGAAAATTATTTTTTAAATGAAAATTTAACTTAAAAATTCAACTTTTTTGTAAAAATATCAACTTTTCGCCATGAAAAATAAAATATTTTTTATGAAATTTTATTGTCTTTCTGGAATTAAAAATCTTTCTTGGATGAAAATATAACTCTTTTTAAATATTCGCCTTTTCATTTTGAAAATTCATCTCTTTTTGTAGAAATTTCATTTATTTGTTTGGTTCATAAGAATAAAAATTTCTTTTTTTTATGTCTGGGAAGATTTATAAGTTATAAACTTAGGTGAAAGAACTTATAAATTTTTTTTAGGTTTAATTGAACGATTTTTCTTTAAAATGAAAATATTTTTATTGTTCAAGTATCATCTATATTTTTAGGTTGAAAGTTAATCTTTTCGCTTGAAAATTGAACTGCTTTCTTAAAAATTAATTTTTTATTTGAAAATTTATAATTTTAGACGAAAATTATATATATAAAAAATAAATAAAATTCATCTTTCTGTTTGAAAATAGATTTACATGGATAAAATATAGTTTTTTAAAAATAAACATGTAATTACTTGGTCGTAAATTTATCTTTGTGGTACAAAATTCGTCAGAAAAGTGTTCTGTAAAATGCAACTGTTTTGTAAGAAATTATATTTTTTTAAATGAAAAATGAACTATTTCTTTTCCAGTCACAAAATTCAACTATTTGGTTGAAAATTCAACGGTTTGGTAGAAATATCATAATCTTGGCTCGAAAATTCAACATCTTGGATAAAATTCATTACTATTCTTGATTGAAAAAATTTTCTTGGTTAAAAATGTATTGTGTCCCATATTTAAAAAAAAAATTCCCGCTGAAATTTTCTTTATAATCTCGAGAAAAATGGTCTTGAAATTTTTTGAGTCACCCTAGTACACCAATGGTAAATTAAAAATAAAAATTTTAAGCTGCCTTTAAATTTTAAATTTTCGATCAGGATGTGGGTATGAATTGTAATAGAAAATTGCGATGAGCGCGAAAATACAAGCAGGCAATTTACTTTCGTATAACGAAGAGGCAAACCTGTTTTGTGGTTTGAACCAATCGACCTCTGTTAATCCACCAATTCCCATCTATTCACATAGACCGGTTAATTTTCGATTGCGCAATGCGTATCACGTACATATTCGAAAGTTCAAATTTTCTGACCCTGTTCGATAATTAACACCTGTTCTGCATATTCCGAATCCATTATCGACATTTCACGAATCTGGGAAAAACCCCCATTTTAACCTAATTTTTCCAAAATCTTTGTCTCCTGTTTTACAAAATTGCTTTTTCTTTCAAAATTCAAACCTGTTTACGTAATACGATGCAAATTCATAAAGAAACTTCAAATCTTGGCAATTAAATAATTAATAATATTAATTTTTATAAAAATGCTTGAATTTTAATAATTTAATATTAATAAAATAGATTAAACTAAAAAAAACTCGTCATATGACGCCTGAAAATTCAGTACGATAATTTTCCACCAAACATGGAAGTGACATTTTGAATTTAAAAAAATTATTTTTAATAAATAAAGAAAGAATTTTTAACTAAGTAGTTACATCTACAAACAATAAAATGCATTTTAAACGAATTAGTTTCATTTTTAACCAAATAGTTGAATTCACAAGTAAAAAATATAAATTAACGACTTAAAATGGATTATTTAAATTTTAAGATATAAATTTATTTTTAAAAATTAATTTAAACAAAATAGTTCAATTTTTTACCAAAAAGATAATTTTTCAAGGAAGAAAATTAATTTTTTTACCCAAAACAAGAATTTTTAACAAAACACATGAATTTTCAAAAAAAGTCTTGAAATTTCAATTGAAAAACATTAGTTTTCAACAAAAACATGGAAAAGTCATATTATAAATTTTTAATATTTATTTATACAAAAAAAGGGGGTACTTTCAACTACATAGTTCAACTTTAAATTTAAAAAATATTATTTTCAACCAAGAAGATTCATTTTCCACAAAAGAATGTTTAACAAAATAGCGAAATTTTCCACCAAAAATTACATTTGCACAAATATTGTTGAATTTTCTACAAAGCAGATTTTTTTAACCACATAATTCAGTTTCAAACCAAATATATGAATTTTTAACAAAAAACGTCCATTTTCAAATTATAAGATTCATTTTCTACCGAAAAAGAAATTTCAACTAAAAAATATCAATTTTTGACCAAAAAGGGAATAAATAATAATTCTTCTGTTACAATAATTTTTTTTCAACCAAAGAGGTGAGATTAAAAAAAAATTAAACTTCCACTGGAATAGCTAAATTTTCAGAAAAAAATAATTCTAATCAAATAAATTGTGAACGAAGTAGTTCCATTTTTAACCAAATAGTTTGATGTTTAACTAAGAAAGATAAATTCGCAATCAAAAATGCAATATATATATATGTTCAATTAGAATTTTTTTAACAAACAAAAAAAGAATGTTAAAAAAACAGTTTAATTTTCAACCTAAAACTTTAACTTTTAAGGAGGAAACTTAATTTTTTACATTTTCGATTAAAAAATATTTTTTGCCAAAAAATAAGAATTTTTAACAAAATAGTTAAATTTTCAATCAGAGATTAATTTTTAGCAAGAAAAGATCAATTTTTATCCAAGAAGATTAGTTTTCTATCAAGATAGACGAATTAAAAAAAATAGTGAAATTGTTTTACCTAAAAAATTACATTTTCACCTAATTGTTAAATTTTATAAAACGTAGATGATTATATTTTTAACCACATAATTCAGATTATGTGAAAAATAAATTACTTTTCAAAGAAGTAGAAAATAAATTTCTAAACAAGTAAATTGCATTTTTTTAAGTTAGTTCAAACTCCAATCCGATCAGTTGATTTTTTAAACCAAATAAGTTGAATTTTTAATGAAAAATTTAATAGTTGAAGTTTCAACAGAAAACAATCCATTTTTAACCAAAAGCGTAATGGTTAAATTTACAAGTAAAAAAATGAATTTTTAACAAAAAATTTGTGATTAACTTAATAGTTCAAGGTTCAAACAAAAAAGGAATGTTCAAGCAAGAAACTTAATTTTTAAATAAGTAGAAATGTTTTGAACAAAACGCATTCATTTTCAACTAAGAAAGACAATTTTTCAGGAAAAATGAAATGTGTAGTTAAGTTTCGAGTTAAAAATAAAAAAACAATTTAACAAAATAGTTTAATTTTCGACGAAACCATTTTCAACTAAAATTAAGATTCTTCAAACGAAAAAATGAATATTAAAAGAAGTATTTCAACTTTCAAACAATGACTGAATTTGTAACTAAAAAAGATCAAGTATAATAATTTTTGACCTAAAAGAAACATTTTTGACAAAAGACATGAATTTTAAACAAAAAATTCAGTTTTCAACCAAATCGATTTCTCAGTTAAAAAAGTTAATTTTTAACAACAAAAAAATGAACTTTTAATAAAATAGTTCAATTCTCAACCAAGCCATTGTCAACTAAAATAAAAAATATGCAACAATTCAATAATAATTGAATTTTCAACTAAAAAAGATGAATTTGAAACTAAAGATGGAATAGTTCAATTTTCAGTTAAAAACATTATTTTCAGCTAAAACAAAAAGCAGAATTTTCTTCAAAACGGTGAAATTTTGAATCAAGAAAATTTATTTTTGATTAAGCTTGTGAACTTCCTACGAAGTTGAAACTCCATATCTTTTGTTGAAAGTTAAACTATTTTAACGTCTATTATGTAGAATTTCGATTTTAATTAAAAATAATTTATTTCAGCTGTTAATTGAACTATTACTGTTTAAGATTCATAATTTTAGTGGAAAATTTATTTCTTTAGTGCAAAATTTAACTAATTTTGTTTTAAAAAAATATATAATTTTCCTGGTTGAAGATCTATTTTGTCCATTTGGGTAAAAAATTAATATTGTTTGTTAAAGATTCACCATTATGGTTGAGGATTCAACTATTTTAATAAAAATTCTTCTATAAGTTGAATTTAACTGGTTTAAAATTATTTTTTCTTTATTTGTTTTTTTTCTAATAAAAATTTTAAAATTGTATTTTGGTTCACACGTCATCTTTTGTAGTCGAAATTTCAACTCTTTTCATAAAAATTCTTCCATTTGGATTGAAAACTCATCTTTTATGATAGAACAGCCATATTTTTTGATTGAAAGCTTATTTCTTTTGGCTGAAAATAAACTGTTTCGTCGAAAATTCTTATGTTTCTACATGGATTTATGATTTATTTTCTGTTCAGAAAATTGTTTAATTTATTCATTTTTTCTCATCCTGGTGGTATTTTCAAAAGGAAAAAATTCTTGATAAAAAAAATCCTTTTCTGTCGAAGAAAAATTGCCCTATTTTTCCTACAATTGAACTGCAACTGCTGAATCACTTTGTTCAAGGAATCTGTATTATCATCAGAGAATAAAGGAAATTCCTAACGTCTTTTCAGACTAGATGCTATAAATTAAAGATTTTTTAAATATAATTTTTTCTGAAAAAAGATCTTCGGTCCGCTGGTAATCGAACCACAGAACTTCTGATTGCCGGTCGGGTGCTTTTCCTTTAAGCTACTAGATTCTAGGACGAAGGATTCTTTTTTCGGTCTCTCTAGTAGCTTAAGGGGAAAGCACCCGACCGTGAATCGGAAGTTCTATGGTTCGATTCTAAGCGAAGCGAAGGAGATATTTTTTCAGAAAAAAATTAATTACAAAAAATTTCATTAATAGCTCCATCTAGTCTGAAAAGACGTTAAGAATTTCTGTTATTCTCTGATGATAATACAGATTCCATGAAAAATGATAATGTAACACTTGGCAAAATAATGCGTTTATTTCTAAAAAAATATTTTTCTCTCGACCTCTAAAGTAGCTTAAGAGAAAAGCACCCGACCGGGAATCCGAAGTTCTGTGGTTCGATTTCCAGCGGAGCGAAGATCTTTTTTTTTCAGAAAAAATGCGATTGAAATAAATGAACCACTTTTATCAACCTTAAGTACACTCAACTTTCAACCTTTGAATTATTAAGGTATTTCTCTAGAGGATCAATAGAAATCCACTGAATAATAAATAAAAGTCACTGATTTATTTTAATGAGACTCTTTTCACTGATTCCAACTTTGAGAGAAATATATAGGAGAAAGTGGTTTATTCACGAATGTGAGGTTTCTGGAACATCTGGGACATTCAGATTGCGAATCCTTTGGGATGCGGAATGTCGTAATGGAAGTTTGGTGAAATCCGGCGTAAATGAATTCAGTCCTTAATTTCGTTATTTTCGCATCCTTTCGTCACTCTACTTTTGCTTCCTGGTTTCTATCAGTCGCCAACCACTCACTTTTCCCCTACCTATTCTCTCGAGTTTCCCTCTTTTTCCCTTTTCTCTTTAAACATACTAAATTATTCTATTATAAACTGAAATATATTGCATTTGCCTGAAAGTTTGGCCAGGGGAGAGGAAAACTGCAGAAAACCGCTTCCCGAGTTCAGGTGGTTTTTTGACAGTCGAGTTTGAAGGTAGATATTCGATGAAGCCTATCTAATGCACACAGTGTAATTTATCTTTTTTAAATTTTACTAATTTCAAGCTTATTAATTATTCACATTGGATTTGAATACAACTTTTTTTGGACTTCAGTTTTAATTTTATTCGCAATGAAAGTTTTAAAATTGAAATTTAAAGCGATAAAAAATGGTACCAACTTAATGGAGAATACCAAAATTTGAATAATTTCTAATTAAAGCTTCATATTTAGACAAATTTTAATTAATAGCATTTGAAATTACCGAGTCTATGGTGGTTTGGATCCCACTTCAAACTGTAGGTTCCCTCAAAAGAGTTTAATGGCATCAAAGATATTAAAAATTCAACTATTTGGTTCAAAATTTGTATTTTTTGGATGAATTTAATTGTCATAGATTTAAATTTTTTTAAATTTTGGTTGAAATATCAGCTATTACATTTTGTTTCTTGAGAATTCATCTTTTATATGTTGAAAATTCCAGTACTTGGTTGGAAGTGTAACTTCTTTATTATAATTCATTCTTTGGGCTGAAGATTTATTATTTAAGTTTAAGATGTTAATTTTTTTTTGTCTACTTGGTCCTAATCAATATTATTATAGTATTGATTAATTTTTTAAGATCGTGAAAAAAACGCTCTCTAGCTCCGCTGGGATTTGAGCCCAGGTCCTTCAGATTGCTGGTCTGATACTCTGATGCTCCTTAAGAATCAGACCGGCAATCAGAAGGACCTGGGCTCAAATCCCAGCGGAGCTGGAGAGCGTTTTTTTCACGAGCTTAAAAAATTAATCAATATTATAATAATATTGTTTAGAATCAAGTAGACAAACAAAATTAACATCTTAAACTATTAATTAATTTCCCTTGTTAAAATAAAACCTGCATCAATAATAAAAAATTTATTATTTAAGTTGAAAATTCATCATTTTATTTTAAATGAAATTTAACTACTTTGTTGAGCATTCGTTTTTCTATTGTTTAAAATTATTTTTTGTAAATAAAAATTTAACTTTTTCGTGTTAGATTGACAATTCATCTTTTGTAGTTGAAAATTCAATTTTTTTTATAATATTCTTTTTTGGTTGAAAATTTCACAAATTTTAATTCAACTTTGATATAAAAAATTTTCCAATTCAAGTTTGACACAAAAATTAACTTTTAATTTTCATAGAAAATTCTACTATCCTATAGTTGATAGTCTGTCAGCGCTTACCATAGAGTGATAGAAAAGTGAAACAGGCACGTTCGAGGGATCTGTTTACATTATTAATTGGATGCAAACATTCCTAGCGATTAAGTTACAGCGATCGTGCCGGATTCGAGTGGAGCTCATTTATGGCTTTTAGCATTTATTTAATCTTCAAACATTTCAATTATTTAAACAATTTTCAGAAATGGCTCTTCTTTAAAGAATCTGTTTAATTTATTATGTTGCGCTGTAAATTTACAAGAACTATTAATTATTTAAACAATTTTAATTTAAAAATTAAGAGTTTTCCCTTTTTTCTACGAGTCAATTTGTTTATGGAGTCAACTAAGAAAATCTAGCCGATGAGTCTTTTCTATATTGCTTCACAAATTTACAAGAACTTTTAATTATTCAAACAATTTTAATTAAAAGATTTTGTGTTTGTGCTTTTTCTAGAAGTAAATCTGTTTACGAAGTCAACCAAGAATGTCTAAACAATGACTGTTTTCAAGTTTTCTTTGAAAATTTACAAGATATATTAGTTACTTAAACAATTGTAGTTTAAAAAATTAAGAGTTTGACGTTTATTCTACGAGTTAATTTGTTTTCGAAATCAACTAAGAATGTATATCCGATGACTCTTTTCTATATTGCTTTACAAATTTACAAGAACTGTTAATTATTCAAACAATTTGAATTAAAAAATTTTGTGTTTGTACTTTTTCTAGAAGTAAATCTGTTTACGAAGTCAACCAAGAATGTATATCCAATGACTGTTTTCAAGTTTGCTTTGCAAATTTACAAGATAGATTAGTTACTTAAACAATTGTAATTAAAAAATTAAGAGTTTGACGTTTATCCTACGTGTTAATTTGTTTTCGAAATCAACTAAGAATGTCTAGCCGATGAGTTTTTTCTATATTGCTTTACAAATTTACAAGAACTGTTAATTATTCAAACAATTTGAATTAAAAGATTTAGTGTTTGTACTTTTTCTAGAAGTAAATCTGTTTACGAAGTCAACCAAGAATGTCTAACCAATGACTGTTTTCAAGTTTGCTTTGCAAATTTACAAGATATATTAGTTACTTAAACAATTGTAGTTTAAAAAATTAAGAGTTTGACGTTTATCCTACGAGTTAATTTGTTTTCGAAATCAACTAAGAATGTATATCCGATGACTCTTTTCTATATAGCTTTGCAAATTTACAAGAACTGTTAATTATTCAAACAATTTTAATTAAAAGATTTTGTGTTTGTACTTTTTCTAGAAGTAAATCTGTTTACGAAGTCAACCAAGAATGTCTAACCAATGACTGTTTTCAAGTTTTCTTTGAAAATTTACAAGATATATTAGTTACTTAAACAATTGTAATTAAAAAATTAAGAGTTTGACGTTTATCCTACGTGTTAATTTGTTTTCGAAATCAACTAAGAAT
>NC_046661.1:137228028-137243015 GCF_010883055.1 Belonocnema kinseyi
TTTGTGTTTGTGCTTTTTCTAGAAGTAAATCTGTTTACGATGTCAACCAAGAATGTCTAACCAATGACTGTTTTCAAGTTTGCTTTGCAAATTTACAAGATAGATTAGTTACTTAAACAATTGTAATTAAAAAATTAAGAGTTTGACGTTTATCCTACGGGTTAATTTGTTTTCTAAATCAACTAAGAATGTCTAGCCGATGAGTCTTTTCTATATTGCTTTACAAATTTACAAGTACTGTTAATTATTCAAACAATTTTAATTAAAAGATTTTGTGTTTGTGCTTTTTCTAGAAGTAAATCTGTTTACGAAGTCAACCAAGAATGTCTAACCAATGACTGTTTTCAATTTTTCTTTGAAAATTTACAAGATATATTAGTTACTTAAACAATTGTAGTTTAAAAAATTAAGAGTTTGACGTTTATTCTACGAGTTAATTTTGTTATCGAAATCAACTAAGAATGTATATCCGATGACTCTTTTCTATATTGCTTTACAAATTTACAAGAACTGTTAATTATTCAAACAATTTGAATTAAAAGATTTAGTGTTTGCCCTTTTTTTACAAGTAAATCTGTTTACGAAGTCAACCAAGAATGTCTATCCGATGACTGTTTTCTATTCTGCTTTGTAAATGTACAAGATATATTAGTTATTTAAACAAATGTAATTAAAAAATTAAGAGTTTGACGTTTATACTACGAATTAATTTGTTCTCGAAATCAACTAAGAATGTCTATCCGATGATTCTTTTCAATATTGCTTTGTAAATTTACAAGAACTATTAATTATTGAAAGAATTTCAATTGTTAAATTAAGAGTTTGCTTTCTTTCTACGAGTAGGCTTCGCTTTTTACCATAATTACCTAAGAATATCTTTTCGAAGATTTTTTTCTTTGATGCTTTGAAAATCTACAACTATTAATTATTTAAAAAATGTTTATCAATATATTTATAGCTTGGCTATTTTGCAAGGAAGAGGCATAATTTGTTTACGGAATGAACTAAGAATGTTTTTCGATGATCATTTTCCACATTACTTTGTAAATTTATAATAATTATTAATTATTCAAACAATTTTCATAAACATAATGAGAGTTGGGATATTATTTAAACTTGTTTACGAGTTTAACTAAGATTGTCTTTGTGATGACTCATTTATAAGTAATTTGTTAAATTTACCAGAATTATTCATTATTAATTATTGAAAGAAGTTTCATGAAAAGTTTAGAATTTGGCTATTTTTCAACGAATAGAGTCAGTTTTTTTTACTAAGGTTTAGTTACAATGCAGCTACATACGAGTCTTTCGTCGTATATGGTACCCATGCGAAGTCGTGTATAAATAGAAGTTATTAAAGTAAAAATGATTATTGAGATATTTTCTTGAACTTAATTTCCAAATAAAATAATTACAAGAAAATTGATGGGACGCGCGCGTAAGTGCTTCTAGTTTGGTTGAAAATTGATTTAATATTCAAGAAAATATTTGAAAATTTAATAATAATTATAATTCATTGAAAATTCGTCTTTTTTCTCAGAAAATTAATTTTATTAATTGAAAATTCATCTATTTTGTGAATGAATCAACTAATTGTTTCAAAATTTATCTTCTTTAATTCAGAATTTAACTATTTCGTTGAAAATTAATCTTTTTTTATTAATGTCGTTTGGTTAAAAACGCTACTATTTTTGGTTGGAAATTTAACTATTTTCTTAAAATTCGAAGTTCTTTTTGGTTAAAAATTATTTTTTTTTTTATTAAAAATTTAACTATTGCATTTTTAGTTGAAAATGTGTCTTTTTTAGTTTAAAATTGATTTCCTGAGTCGAAATATTAACTTTTTGTTTGAAACTTAAACCCTTCTTTTTAAATATATATTTTTTTGAAAATTCATTATTTTGGATGAAGATTCATCTCTTTGTTCGTAAATTTAAATATATTGCTAAGAATTCGTTTTTTTGTTATTTTTATTTTTTTTTTTTTGGTTGAGAATTAATTTTCCACACTGAAAATGTAAAAATTTATTTTTTGATTTAAAATTAATATTTTCAATTAATAATTAATTTTTTTGATTGAAATCATTTTTTTTATCGTCTCTTTAGATTGAAAGTCCAACTGTTTGTTTGTAAATTGAACTGTTTGGTTAAAAATTGATTTTTTATTGTAAACTCAACTACATGTTTAATTTTATCTTTTTGGGTAAAAATTTTCTTGGTTAAAAATTGATCTTTTTTGGTTGAAAGTTAAACTACTTAATTAAAAATTTATTTTTTAAGATTCGCCTAATGGGTTGAAAAATAAACTTTTTTGGTGAAAATTCTTTTTCTTTTGTTTGTTGAGTATTAATTTTCTTCATTCAAAATTTGACATTCAATTTTTGTTTGGAAATTTTTCCTTCACAAGTTTAAAATGAATCGGTTGCATTTAAAATTTCGTCTCTTTTGTTGAAAATTTAATTATTGTGTTAAAATTTTTTTTTCTGGTTAAGATTAATTTTCTCCTCTGATTCACCTAATGGGTTGAAAAATTAACTATTTTGATAAAAATTCTTCTTTTTTTTTTGTTTCTTTGGGAATTAATTTTCTTCGCTGTAAATTTACCTATTCCATTTCTGGTTGGAAATTTATCCTTTAAGTTTAAAATTAATCAGTTTTATTTGAAAATTCATCTCTTTGGTCGAAAACTTAACTATTTTGTTAAGAATTTTTTTTGTTAAGATTAATTTTCTTCACTGAAAATATGAAAATTTCATTTCTGGCTTAAATTTAATATTTTCAATTGTAAATGAATGTTTTTGGTTGAAAATTCAACTGCTTGGTGGATAGTTGGACCACTTTGTTGAAAATTAATTTTTTTAAAGATTCACCTCATCGGTTGATTTTTCTTATGATAGCTGTTTTTTTTTCGTTCAAAATTATTTTTTATATCAGAAAATTGAACTATTCCATTTTTTGTTAGAAATTTTTCATTTACAAGTTAAAAATGTATTTGTTTTATTGAAAATTTATCCCTTTGATTAATAATTTTACTATTTTGTTGAAAAAGTCGTCTGTTTTTTAGAAAATTAATCTTCTTACTGAAAAAAATTGATCCTTATTGCTTAAGAAGTACTAATGCAATTGCTCTGAACTGGGTAAAATCGAGGTGGCCTAAAAGCGCCTAAATCTAGCGACGTAATCAGTTTCGCTTCCAGCGCTAGCAATTATAATAAAATAGCTTCTCAGGACGTACGATTAATCGCTGTCCCCTTGGGCAAGTTAATCACTCGCAACGGCCGTTGCGAATCGTTACCAACGCCAAAACGGGCTTTATCCCGAAGAACAATGGATACGCGGCACAGGAGACAATTCGTTACGAGGATTAATAAACTAGCGCGAGACTATTGCTTCCCGCTATTAAATTTACCCTTTCCATGCCTTTCCATTTCCTTTTTCTTTCCTATCATTTTCAACAATCTCTGCTGACTTTATAGTTTATGGTAGCAGGTAGAGTCAACACTCTTTCCCCTCTTTTCCTTTTTTTTTTTAATTAAATTTTCTCAGTTTAAAAATAAATGTTCTTCAAAAAACAATGATTTATAAAAAAAAAATAGTTCAATTTTCGACCAAAAAGATGAATTTTTAACTCAAATGAAGAATCTTCATCCAGAAAAATGACATAACCAAATTGCTGCATTTTTTACAAACTATAATCATTTTTTGCCACAAGGAAAAATTAAACAAAAACGTTGAATTTTCAAACAAAAGAGGATACTTTTTAATAAAATTATTTAATTTTCAACAAAATAGATTAATTTTTAATAAACTAGTTAAATTTTCAGTTGAAAAATAAATTTCCTCCAAAAACAATGATTTTTTTAACAAAATAGTTCAATTGTTTAATGAAAGAGACAAATTTTTAACAAAATAGTTAAATTTTCAACCAAAAATATCAAATTTTAACTAAAATGAAGAATCTTCAGCCAAAAAAATAATATAACCAAATTGCTGAATTTATAATAAACTATAATAATTTTGTGCAAAAGGGCAAATTAATTAAAAAATTCGACTTTTTAACCAAAAAGGACACTTTTTAATAACATTATTTAAATATCAACAAAGCAGATTAATTTTTAACAAACTAGTTAAATTTTCATTCAAAAAGATGCATTTTTAACTGAAAAAGTTAAATTTTCAGTTGAAAATAAATTTTCTTCAAAAAACAATAATTTTATTAACAAAGTAGTTCAACTGTTTAACAAAAGAGACAGATTAAAAAAATAATTAAGTTTTCAACCAAAAAAATGAAATTTTAACTTAAATAAAGAATCTTCATCCAGAAAAATAACCAAATTGGTGAATTTATTACAAACTAAAATAATTGTTGGCTAAAGGCAAAATTCAACGAAGCAGTTGACTCTTCAGGCAGAAAGATAAATTTTTAATAAAGTTATTTAATTATCAACAAAGTAGATTAATTTTTAACAAAATAGTTCAATTTTCACCAAAAAAGATCAATTTTTTAACCAGAATAGTTAAATTTTCATTTCACAATAAATTTTCGCCAAAAGCAATGATTTTTATTAACAAAGTAGTTCAGTTATTTGACAATAGAGACAAATTAAAAAAAGTTAAGTTTTCAACCAAAAAGATGAATTTTTAACTCAAATGAAGAATCTTCATCCAGAAAAATGACATAACCAAATTGCTGCATTTTTTACAAACTAAAATCATTTTTTGCCACAAGAAAAAATTAAACAAAAACGTTGAATTTTCAATCAAAAGAGGATACTTTTTAATAAAATTATTTAATTTTCAAAAAAATAGATTAATTTTTAATAAACTAGTTAAATTTTCAGTTGAAAAATAAATTTTCTCCAAAAACAATGATTTTTTTTAACAAAATAGTTTATTTGTTTAATGAAAGAGACAAATTTCTAACAAAATAGTTAAATTTTCAACCAAAAACATCAAGTTTTAACTAAAATGAAGAATCTTCATCCACAAAAATAATATAACCAAATTGCTGAATTTATTACAAACTATAATAATTTTGTGCAAAAGGGCAAATTAATAAAAAAATTCGACTTTTCAACCAAAAAGGACACTTTTTAATAAAATTATTTAATTATCAACAAAGCAGATTAATTTTTAACAAACTAGTTAAATTTTCATTCAAAAAGATGCATTTTTAACTGAAAAAGTTAAATTTGCAGTTGAAAATAAATTTTCTTCAAAAAACAATAATTTTATTAACAAAATAGTTCAACTGTTTAACAGAAGAGACAGATTAAAAAAAATAATTAAGTTTTCAACCAAAAAAATGAAATTTTAACTAAAATAAAGAATCTTCATCCAGAAAAATAACCAAATTGGTGAATTTATTACAAACTAAAATCATTTTTTGCTAAAGGCAAAATTCAACGAAACAGTTGACTCTTCAGGCAAAAAGAATGCTTTTTATTAAAGTTATTTAATTAGCAACAAAGTAGAGTAATTTTTCACAAGTTCAATTTTCCTCAAAAAGATAGATTTTTTAACTAGAATAGTTAAATTTTCAGTTGACAATAAATTTTCGCCAAAAGCAATGATTTTATTAACAAAGTAGTTCGATTATTTGACAATAGAGACAAATTAAAAAAAGTTAAGTTTTCAACCAAAAAAATGAATTTTTGACTCAAATGAAGAATCTTCATCCAGAAAAATGGCATAACCAAATTGCTGCATTTTTTACAAACTATAATCATTTTTTGCCACCAGGAAAAATTAAACAAAAAAGTCGACTTTTCAACGAAAAAGGATACTTATTTATAAAATTATTTAATTAACAAAGCAGATTAATTCTTAACAAAATAGTTAAATTTTCATCCAAAAAGATGACTTTTTAACTGGAATAGTTAAATTTTCGGTCGAAAATAAATTTTCTCCAAAAATTAATGATTTTATTAACAAAATAGTTCAATTGTTCAACAAAACAGATGAATTTGAAAAAAATAGTAAAGTTTCCGACCAAAATGATTAATTTTAAATTCAAATGAAGAATCTTCATCCAGAAAAATGACATAACCAAATTGCTGAATTTTTTACAAGCTATAATAATTTTTTGCCAAAATCAAAATTCAACAAGAAAGCTGACTCCTTAGGCAAAAAGAATACTTTTTGATAAAATCATTTAATTTCCAGCAAAGTAGATTAATTTTTAACAAAGTAGTTAAATTTTTATCCAAAAAAGATAAATTGTTTACAAACTATAATAACTTTTTGCCAAAGAATAAATTCAACAAAAAAAGTTGACTCTTTAACAAAAAAGGTTACTTTTTAATATAATTATTTAATTATCAAGAAAGTGGATTAATTTTTAACAAACTAGTTGAATTGTTATCCAAAAAGATGAATTTTTAATTGGAATAGTTATTTTCAGTTGAAAATAAATTTTCTCCAAAAAACAATGATTTCCTTAACAAAATAGTTCAATAGTTTGACATAAGGGAAAATTAAAAAAAATTGAAGTTTTCACCAAAAAAGATTAATTTTTTACAAACTATAATAAGTTTTTGCCAAAGACAAAATTCATCAAAATAGTTGACTCTTCAGACAAAAGAAATACTTTTGAATAAAGTTATTTAATTATTAACAGAGTAGATTAATTTTTTCCAAAATTGTTAAAATTTCATTAAAAGAAAGATCAATTTTTAACTGGAATAGTTAAAATTTCAGTAGAAAAATAAATTCTCTTAAAAAAAACAATGATTTTATTAACAAAATGGTTCAATTGTTGAAAAAAGACAAATTTTAAAAAGATAGTTAAGTTTTCTCCAAAAAAGATGAATTTTCTACAAACTATAATAACTTTTTGTCAAAGAATAAATTCAACAAAAAAGGATCTTTTCAATATAATTATTTAATTATCAACAAAGTGGATTAATTTTTAACAAAGCAGTTAAATTTTCATGCAAAAAATAAATTTTTAACTCAAATGAAGTATCTTCATCCAGAAAAATAACACCAACAATTTGCTGAATTTTTTACAAACTATAATAAGATTTTGCCAAAAGCAAAATCCAACAAAAAAGTTGACTTTTCAGGCAAAAAGAATACTTTTCAATAAAGTTATTTAATTATGAACAAAGTAGACTATTTTTTAATAAACTAGTTAAATTTTCATTTGAAAATAAATCTTCTCCAAAAAACAATGATTTTATCATCAAAATAGTTCAATTGTTGAAAAAAAGAGACGAATTAAAAAAAATAGTTAAATTTAAAACTAAAAAGATGATTTTTCAACTAGAATATATAAATTATCAGTTTAAAAATAAATTGTAAAAAAAATGATTTTTCAAAAAAATAATTAAATTTTGAATTAAACAGATGCATTTTCAAGTAATATGAGGTCTTCATAAAAAAGTTACTACTTATTCAAATATTTGAATTTTCAGTTTAAAATTCAATTCTAACTAAAAAAATGAAACTTCCACAAAATAGTACAATTTTCAAAAAAAGAGTTGAATTCTGAACCAAAAACATGAATTTTTATCCAAGAAGATTAATTTTCCACCGAGCAAGATAACTTTTGAACAAAATGTATGAATTTCGGACGTAATAGTTTAATTTTGAAGTAAAAAAAAAAAACAAATATTTTTCTATACAGTTGAATTTTAAATTTAAAAAGATTAATTTTCTACAAAAGGTGGAATAGTTCAATTTTCAGTTGAAAAATTTAATTTGAACCAAAAAAAAATAAAACGAATTTTGACAAAGATATAAACGATTTTGTTGAGAATGGCATTTTTTTGTTGAAGACTAGTTTTTTTTTTAATGAAAATTTTTCCCCTTTGGCAGAAATTTAATCTTTTTTAGTTGAAAATACAACTGATTGAATATCATCTGTTTTGTTTAAAGTTTTAACTATTTTGTTAGAAATTAAGGTTTTTCGTGAATTTAATAGTTTTTTTTATTATTTAAAAATGAAGGAATTAGATATCAAATATTATATATTAAATTGAATAACTATATTTGGTTAAAAATAAAATTTTATTACTTGCTTGAAAGTTGATCTATTTTGTTAAAAATTACATTTTTGTATCACATAAATTCACATCTCACATAAATTTCATGTATAATATTAATTCGTAAATCTATCTACCTACAACCTCATTAATCAAATTCAGAAATTATCGCTGGCTCGAGTTCAAACATAGTTTATAGACTACGATTAGTAGTTAAATCGTCCGATTCGAATTTCATTTGGTAATTAATATTGATCCCAAGACTCCAAATTTAATTAGCGCTTGTATGCCGACGGAAATTAACGAATTTCCGGTTGCAATAGCGCTGATTTCTCACTTCATATACACTTCCGATTACCGTGAAGATATTTAAATCATATCTTTAATTTTTATAATTAATAATTTATTTACACTAGGCAACAATTGCGCACTTTGAGCGCGATTATTTCAAGTCCCCCACGCTTGGAAATTCTAAGTTGCGAAGGTCCTTCACCTCCCACTACTGTCCTTGCACAGTCCCCGGCGTGAGGGGCTGACCAATTAAAAAGACGCCCGAAGAGCGGGAAGCCCTCGTTTGTTGCTCAATGCAAGGCAGGGGCAGCCAATGAACGCCGCTTGAAAAATTCTCCTTACGACTCGCGGAAAATGTGGGGGTCCCTGTAGACTTTGAATATTCGAATGTTTACGTTTTTTCCGCCCTTGAAATAAGTGAGAATTGACTCTAATTTTAAATTTAAATCAGCCAGCACTAACTAATTCGAACTCAATTTGGATTGATTTAACTAAAGTGGATTCAACGATTGACAAATGAGTAAACAGTGACAGTTTTAATCAGTTAATTTAACTCACTTTTATAAACAATATTAATTTTGGAGACAAAAATGCACATTCAACTCAAGTGATGAGTTCTGACCCAAAAAAAGAACATTTATCAAAGTATTTCAACTTTCGACCACGTATTTAAATTTTCAACTAAAAAATATAATTTTCAATTAAAAAAAAATTTTTGGCAAAATAATTACTATTCAACCAAACTGAAAAAGCTTTAACAAGAAAAATGAATTTTTAAACAAAATAATTTAATTTGCAACAAAGTAGTTTAATTTAAACAAAAAAATTAATTTTCCGCCAAAATTAATTTTTACTACATACAACGAATTTTCAATAAATTTATATCCAGAAAGTTGAATTTTCAGCTAATAAAGATTAATTTTCAACTAAACAGATGAATTTCGAATTTTAATGATAAATCATTAAACAAAAAGACAAATTAATCTTTATCAAAACAGTTCAACTTTAAACCCACCCTAGCTTAATTTAAAAAAATTTATTTCCCGCCAAAAAGATTAATTTTCTACCAAGAATACGAATTTTTATCGTAATAAAGAATTAATCTTCAACCATTTAGTTAAGTTTGAACTGAAAAAAAATAAGTTTTCAGCCAAAAAAGGAATTAATAATTTTCCATTTAACAAGATTATTTTTACAACTATAAAAAAAACGAATTTAATTTTTTTATTTAAATTTTCTACCAAGATAAGATTAATTTTCAGCACTAAAAAACTTAAAACTAAAAAAATGTGTTTAATAAAAATCTATTTTAAACAAAGTAGTTAAATTTTCAACCAAACGGATGAATTTTAAATTAAAATGATACATCATTAACAAGAAGAATGCATTTTAAATAAATTAGTTCGACCAGGTTCAACCAGGAAAAAAATAATATTCCGCCGAGAAGATTAATTCTCTACCAAAAAAGATGAATTTTCAATTTTTTTTTAATTTTATTTTAAAAATTGTACATTCAACCTACCCTAGTAAGATTTAAAGAAAAATAATTTTTAACCAAAAAAATTATTTTCTACCAAAAACGATGAATTTTGAACGATAAAAAACATGAATCTTCAACCAAATAGATGAATTTGCAACAGAAAAAAATTAATTTTCTACCAAAAAAGGAATTATTAATTTTTTAATTACAAAATTAACTTACCGCCATAAAAGAACAATTAAATGTTTCTAAATCAAGTTTTAAACCAAAAAAGATGAATTTTAAGAAATCACTAAAAAAATGGAATAAAAAAGTTAAATTTTCAACTAAAAAAGATAAATTCTTAAACAAATAAATAAATATAAAAATTAAATAATGAATCATTAACCAAAGTTTGAACTATTTTGTTGAAAATAGTTTTTTGTTTTGTAGTTGAAAGTTAACTTTTTAAACTGAAAATTTAACTCTTGCATTTTTAGTTGAAATTCAACTATTTGGTTAAAAATTCATGTAAAAAGTTTAAAATTCATCTTTTCGTAAAAAATTAATCTCTTTGTTGACAAATTTAACTATTTAGTTTGAAGTTCGTTCTTCTTTGGTTAAGAATTATTTTTTAATTGAAAAATGAACTGATCTATTTTTGGTTGAAACAATCGTTTTCAGAAAAAAAATCAACGATTTAGTTGAAAATAAACTTTTTTGTTAAAATTTTATGTTTTTAGGTTGAAAGTTCAACTGTTTTGTAAAAAATTTTCTTTTTGGCTTCAGAATTCGAAGATGGTTTTTTAAATTTGCATTTTTTGGTTAAAAGTTCTATTATTCTGGTAGAAAATTTAACTTTTTAGTTAAAAATTAACTTTTTAGTTAAAAATTGTTTTCTCGCCTGAAAAATTTTTCTTGGCTGAAAATTGAACTGTTTTTTATTTAAAGCTTAAAGATATTTTCATTAAATTTTTAACTATTCGTTTATTTTGTTTAAAATTCATCTCTTTGTTTGAAAATTTAACTATTTTGCACGAAATTTGTTTAGTTTTTTTATAGAAAATTAATTCTTTAACTGAAAATGTGACTTCCGTTTTTGATGGAAAACTGATATTTTTTAATTGAAATTTAACTACTTTGTCGAAAACTGATTTATTTTGTTGAAACTTCGTTGCTTTTTGTCGAAAATTTATTTTTTATCTGGAAATCTAAATATTCCGGTTAGACAGTTATCAATTCACTTGAAAATTCATTTCTTTGGTTGGAAATTGATATAGTTTGTTAAAAATCCTTTGATCTGCTATTTAAAATTTCTATTTTTTATGGAAAATTGATCTTTTTTAATTGAAAATTCAACTGGTTGGTTGAAAATTTATTTTCTTTCGTTGAAAATTTAAATATTTGGTTAAGAGTTAAACTCCTATTATAAAAATTAATTTTTCTTTTATATTGGTCATTTTAGTTTGAAATTCAGCGCTTTGGTTACAAATTTAATTACTTTTTTGAATTTTTTTTCCATTTTGGGTAAAAATTTATCTTTGTGGGGTTGCAAATTCACCTGTTTTTAAAATAAAAAAAATTTTTTTTTTGCTTAAAACTTTTAAATATTCAGTTGCAAATATAACTATTTGATGGATAATTTTTCTTTAGTTTAATTTATCTTTGTAGGTTACAAATTATGTTGTTAAAATGTCAACTCTTTTTAATGAAAATTCTCCTTTTTTGTTCCAAAATTAAACTGTTTTTTTTCTTCTAAATTCTCTTTTATTGAGCAGTCATCTCTTTCAGTAAAAAAACTGAATCGAGTACGTGCATGAAAATTTTGAATTGACTACGAAGTCGGTTTATCTGCAGGATTATGACGAGGGATTTTCGCATTCTGAAGTTCACAGCGCTTTATGGACTCGTATTCAGTATTCCGTGACGACACATCGTACTCGTTGGCCAGCACTCAAAACTTTAATCTGTCCTAAAATTCCGGCGGAAGTTCCGCTCATTGCTGAGATATTCAAGTTTTCGGAAATTTCACGATGTGGGTCATAATCCTTGGTTAAAATAAGTCAATGCAAAATTAAATGCAATATCAAACGCAAAATATACTGCCATCCTGATACTTTTATTATTTTTCAAATTTTACGTGGTGACTTTATGAAGCTATTCGTCTGGGATGATTGCTAGAGAGATTAATCAGCGAACTAGGTCGGAGCAGTTTTGCGGAACGAACATCTTATTTAAATAGACATCCCGGGAATTCTAGATTAATCTAAAAATTACACCCCCCCCCCCTACAATGCCATTTTTAACTTTTCTTATATGATCTGCGTGATAGAACAGTGTGAGTCACGCTTACCCCGAAAGGGATATGGCCTAATGGTATAATAATAATAAAACACGCATACATAAATAAACTGTCATTCTTGGAAAATTCTATTTTCTGACTCCCGGGCTTGAACTATTTCGAAATATGTCGAAAAAGTAGATTTGAAAATTTAGTTAATTCAAAACCTCCCTCTATGAGGAAGAAAAAGTACCAAAAAAAGTTAAAGAAAGCGTTCGGAGCCATGAAACCTACCTTACCGACTTCTAGAACATTCTACAGCTGAAGTGGTTCGTGTCTGTGCTAAGTTTCTAGAATTTTCCTGATGACGTCATCAAATTGTATTGCGAAATTGTGAGAACCGAATTTTGCGTAAACAACTTCAGAGTTATTTATTATCTCAAGTTATCTATAAATTTCGTTACCAACTTGGCTGAAAAATCATGTCGTTTTAAAAATTCGTCTTTTTTTGTAGACAACTAATCTTCTTGCTTAATTTTTGTTATGAAAAATTGTTTGTTTTTTTTTTGTTGAGAATTTATTTTTTAACAGAAAATGTAAGTATTTTAGTAATTTACACACGCAATCTGAATAGTCTTAAATTATATTGTTAAAAAATTATTGTTTTGTTTTTGTTTTTGGAAATTAATTTTTATCACTGGAAATTTATTTATTTTCTTTTTCGTTAAAAATCGATCGTTTTCAATTGACAATTTAACTACTTGGTTGAAAATGTATCTATTTTCTTGATTGAAAATTCAATAAATGTAAATTTAACTCTTCTATTTTTGGTGGAAAATTGATTGGTTTTAGTTTAAAATTCAACTATTTGGTTGCAAATTATTATTATTTTTTTTTTTTAATTAAATATTTCCGTAGAAAATTCGTATATTTCGGGCTTCAAAACTTAACTGCTTTGTAGAAAAATTTCCTTTTTCAGATGAAAATTCTATTATTTTGGTAAAAAAATCAACTATTGGGTTAAAAAAATAACGTATTGGTTGTAAATTTATTTGAAATTATTTTTCGCTCTTAAATGTAAAACCTTTCTTTGTTGAAAATGTATCTTTTAGTAGACATATTATCTGAATATTTCAGAAAAATCCGCAACTTTCTAGCATTGTTTAAGGATAAAATTATGTAAACAATTATTTTTCTTAACTAGAATTAATTATTACCTCACTCTAAGTGAGCAGTTGACGAAAAATTGGATACTTTAGAAAAAACCGCAACTTTCGAGCATTATTCAAAGAAAATATTATTTAAAATAATAATAAATTTGTTTAACAATAATTTTTTATAAATAGAATTATGTATTACCTCACTCTAAATGAAAAGTGCACCAAAAGTGGAAAATTTTAGAAAAACTGCGACTTTCTAGCATTATTCTAAAAGAGTATTGTTATAAAAAAAATAAAATGGTTAAAAAAAATTAATATATTAAATTCAGTTGATTCTTGCCTCGCTATGACTGTAAAGTTGAAAAAAAAATGAAAATGAAGAAAAAACTCCAAATTCTAGTATTGTTTGAAGATAATAATATTTAAAATGTTAAAAAATTGTTTTAACAATTATTCATAACAACTAAAATTAATTATTATCGCACTCTGAGTAAAAGGTGGACTAAAAATTGAAAATTTTATCATAAACCGTAACTATCTAGCATTACTATAGAAGAAGATAGTTGTAAACAATAATAATTTGTTTCAACAATTATGTTCTTTAACTTGCATTCATTATTATCTTGTTAAGTAAAAAGTGGACGAGTTAAAAATTTCTAAAAAAACGGCAACTATCTAGCATTACTATGGGAAAAGATAGTTGTAAACAATAGCAATTTGTTTAAGTAATTATTTTCTCTAATATTTAATAATAATTATGTAACTCTAAGTGCAAACTGGACAAAAAGTTTAATACTTTTAAAAAAACCGCAACTTCCTAGCATTATTTGCAGGGAATATTACTAAAAACAATAATAAATTATTTTAACAATAAATCCTGTTAACTTGAATTCAGTATTACATCATTCTAATTAAGAAGTGGATAAGCAGCGAAGAAGTTTAGAAAAAACTGCAACTTTTTTAGCATGATTCTAACAGAATATTGTTATAGTTGATAATAAATAGTTTAAATAAAAAAAAACTCTTTGAACACCCTATCCATCACTTTTTAATTAAGGATTATGAGCCGTAGAGGTTTTATCTTCGGGATTACTTTTTAATATCGAAGTTTCTATCGCAATCTCGAGTCGGTTGTAAGAACCGAACGTTGTTACCACCTCGAGTTTGGTCCTAAATCACCCTGTTTTTGTTTCCAGTTATAAGGAGAGAAGTCTGAAAACAGTCGAACAATAGTCTTGGGTGAGAACTCTTCGGTATCAGGCAAACCAGCAAGGAATTAAAGGATTAATATATTAGTTTGCGAACAATGTCCCGTTTTCAATGGGCGTTAATATCCCTCGAATTTCAATTCGGCTTAGGAGTTTCTAGCGAAACTAAAATTTAAATTAGTCACAGTAGGCGTTGTGTTCCTACAAAAAAGGATTTTTAGCCTACTAAGATGTTAAGTCGTTTAAAACCTCTCACTTCCATACTTTTCCTCCTCTACTCTTCCTACTTTTCCTACATTTCGCTATTTCTTCACTTTCCCCCTCCTTCTCCTACCCGCACTTCACCATTTGTTTCCCCTCACTTCCCGAACTTTTTTATATACTCACTTCTCGACTTTTCCTACTTCCCCCACCCTCATTTTCACTATTTCTTCTCCCTTCGTTTTTCTTCATTTGATCTACTTTCGCTCCCATTGTTTACCCCAGCTTCTGCTACTTCTTCTCCTATCATTTTCCCTCACTTCTACACCCTAATACCCCCTCCCCACACACCCCCTACTTCTTCTCCCTTCACTTCCCCACCCTCTCTCACCTCTCCCCA
>NC_046661.1:137243115-137244959 GCF_010883055.1 Belonocnema kinseyi
AGCAATAAAAATATATGTGTCTCAATTTTTTCTAGTGTCGAATAGTCTTAGTTATTGGCCGTTGAAAAGCAGTGTCCCGGTAGTGGCGTTTTGGCCGTTTAATGATTAATTTTATTCAAAAAAATACCAATTTTTAACTAAAATGATAATTTCTCAACTGAAATAGTTTTATTTTCAGTTAAAATATAAATTTTCAACCAAGGAAATAAATTTTTAAGTAAAATGATGAATTTTCGACTGCAATAGTTAATTTTTCAATTAAAAAATCAATTTTCAGCCAAGGTTGAAGCTAAGGTTCTTTCAATTAAAAAAATTAATTTTTACCAAAACAAATAAATTTTTAATGAAATAGTTCATTTTTAACTAGTGATGAATCTTCAACTGGAATATTTAAATTTTTGGTTGAAAAATAAATTCTGATAAAAGAACACACAATTTCACCAAAAATAAAACAGCTAAATTTTCAGTTGAACAAATTAATTTTTAACTTAAACAATAAATTTTCAACCAAGTATTTGAATTTAAAATCACAGATTTGAACCAAAAATGGAATATTTAAATTTTCAGTTAAAAAAAATCATTTTAAACCAAAAAGGAAAAAAATAATCAAAGGTATAACTAAATTTTCTACCAAACTAGTGCAATTTTCGATCCAAAAAGAAAAAATTTTCAACAAAATAGACGATTTATGGCAGTAAATTTATAAAAAAACATCAAGTAAAACTATTGCATATTTTTGTTGTCGACAGTTCCTTTTTTTTTATTGAAAACTGAACTATTTGGCTAAAAGCTGGACTCCTTTTAAAAGTTCATTTTTCTTTAAGATTCGTTTATTTCGTTTAAAATTCATCTCTTTGTTTGCAAATTTAACTATTTTGTACAAAATTTGTTTAGTTTTTTTATAGAAAATTAATTTTTTAACTGAAAATTTGACTTCTAGACTAACTAGAAGTTAATTATTCGGATTATTTGAAGTGGATTATTTGCATTACCTAAATTATTCCAAATTATCTGGATTATACTGGATTACAAGTTAATTCCTTACATTAGTTAAATTACTTTAAATTATCCTAATTGCAAGTGGATTACTTAAATTACTTCTAATTATCTGGATTAATCTGGATCACAAGTTTATTACTTAGATTACTCAAATTACTTTTAATTATCCCAATTAAAAATGGATTACTTAAATTACTTCAAATTATCTGGATTAAGCTGGATTACAATTTAATTACTTGTATTATTTCAAGTAATTCGGATTATCTCAATTACAAGTGGATTAATTGTATTACCTAAATTAGTTCGGGATATCTGAATTAGAAGTTAATTACTCGAATTACTTAAATTATAACAAATTATCCCAATTACAAATGGATTACTTGGATTATCTGAATTATTCCGAATTATCAGGATTACTAGTGGATAACTCTCGATTATTTGTGGATTACCCCAGTTTATTATAGTGGATCAATCTCTATCACGAGTTGATTGAATCGGAATACTCTGAATTACTCGCATTACTCTTGATTATCAGTTCACATTATCGTCGGTCGTACTTTGTTCCATGGAGGGGAAGTTAGGGGAAGTTATCGGAGGGGAAGTCAACAGAGTGAAGGGAGTGGTAGGGGAAATTAGGGTGTAGAAGTGAGGGCACATGATGGGAGAAGAATTGGAGGAAGTGGGAAGAGGAGGTAGGGGAAGTGAAGAGAAAATAGTTAGGGGAAGTTTTGGAACGGAAGGTGGAGGGAAAATTAGGATAAAGAATTGAGGGGAAATGACTAAAGAAGAAATAGGGGAAGTGAGGAGAAAGGGTATGGGAAGTGAAGCGAGAAGAAGGAGGGGAA
>NC_046661.1:137245059-137256637 GCF_010883055.1 Belonocnema kinseyi
ATATATGTGTCTCAATTTTTTCTAGTGTCGAATAGTCTTAGTTATTGGCCGTTGAAAAGCAGTGTCCCGGTAGTGGCGTTTTGGCCGTTTAAGGGTTAATCTTCTTTGTTAAAATGTCATTTTTTTGTTAAAAAAAATTTGTTATAAAAAATTAATTTAGGTCTAATCTAACTAAAACTTTAATCATAATATTTTTGAGTCTTTTTTATTTTATTTTATTTTTTATTTTTTTAAATCGACCGTGTTGTTGAAACTTCGTCTTTCTGGATTGAAAATTCCTCCCGTTTCGGTAGAAAATTCACTTCTTTAATTGTAAATTGAATTATATTCTTGAAAAAATGCTTTATTTTTTGGTTGAAAATTAATTCTTTATTAAAAATACAATTAGTTTTTTTTAAAGTTAAACTACTGTCTTAAAAATTTATTTTTCTGGTTAAAGATTCTCCATTTCAGTTTAAAATGTCGAAACATAATAGATTTGATTATAATTTCGATTTTTTTGGAGATAATTAAAATTTTTGATTAAAAACTTAGTTGTTTTAATGAAAACTCAACCATTTGGTTGAAAATTTAATGACTTTGTTAAAAATAAATTTTTTGTTTAAAGATGCATAATTTTAGTTAAAAACTCATCTTTTTGTTTGAAAATCAACTATTTTGTAGTAAATTGGCTTTCCAGGTAAAAAGTTAACTTTTTTAATTGAAAATCTAACTGTTCCGTTTTTGGTGGAACATTTATCTTTTTTGGTCGAAAATTCAACTATTTGGATAAAAATTCGTCTTTTTCGATATAAAACTATTTCCTTGGTTAAAAAGTCAACTAGTTCTTTACAATGTTATCTTTTTTGTTAAGAATGTAACAATTTGTTAAATGTAATCCATTGTAATCCACTATAATCCAGAGTAATCCTATTTTATCCGGAGTAATTTTAAGCAATCCAGAGTAATTTTAATCATAGAAGGAATCCAAGGTAATCCGCTATGTTGCTGAATTATCCAACTCCGTTGGAACGCATTTTTAAAGTTATTTTTCTCCTCATTGCATGCCAATGTAAAAAAATGGAAGTTTCGCCTTGATAACTAAAAATTTGAACCAGTTTGTCAATGACACTAAAAAAAAAATTTACTGAGTACTCTTTGGAGATACCAAATCTCATTGGCAATGAGCCAAACCTCCTTTCATGCTATTAATGTCCGTTACACTCTCGGCCCTTTGCTTGCTCTGAACCTCACTCAACTCCCCACACTTGCTCTCAAAGCCGCAAAGGACACACTTCCGGTTAGTTCTTTGGCAAGAGGATCCTTTGCACTTTAATATTCATCTGGAAAAACTTTTTCGATTCTGGAAATTATTTTTATCTAAAAGATAAAAGGACGGTCCAAATTTTTTTTTTAGTTTTAATTTTCATACATATCGCCCGGAAATTTATTTGAATCGACTAAAAAGTTAATTCACTTTTTTCAAATTAAAATATTTCGAGCTTCCGGAACCCCTATGAAGATTAACAAGTATTTCCTATAAGAAAAAAGTTTTTGAAAATTTTATTCAGAATCGTCAACATTAAGTGAATCGACTTGAAACGCAACATTAATTTTGACAATTAGATATAACAATACAAATTAGTTATTATTTTTTAAATATTATAACCAAAAATATGTTTTATAGGTTCCCAAAAAGAAACCCACAAGTGCTAAAATTGGTTTTATGGGGTTTTGGCTCGAATTGTTATGATTATTTTACGGTTATTAAAATAAACATTTAAAACAAATAAAAATTGTTTATATTATATGAAATACTACTTTCTACTAATAATTATATGTTTGTATAAATTGTCTAAACAATTTATTATTGTTTTTGGCAATTTTCTTTTAGAATAGAGTTAGAAAGACACAGATTTTTCCAAATTTTGCAACTTATTTTCAACTTTTCAATTATATTAAAGTAATAATTAGTTTAAGTTAAGAAAAATAATTGTTTAATCAATTTGTTATGATTTTTAATATTATTGTGTTTCAATAATGGTAGAAAGTTTCGGGTTTTTTTTAAATAATCGACAATTTTCCATTTTTCATCCAAAGCGAGCTCATAATTAATGCAATTTAACAAACGCAATTATTTAAACAAATTATTTTTGTTCATAACTATCTTCTCCCATAGGAATGCTAGATAATTGCGATTTTTTCTGAAATTTTTAACTTTTTGTCAACTCTCTACTTGAGGAGATAACGATTTATTTGAGCTAAGAAGCATAATTGTTTAAACAATTTGTTTTCAAAAATAATATTCTCTTTCAATACTGCGATTGATTTGCAGTTTTTTCTGAAGATTTCAACTTTTTGTCCACTTTTCACTTAGAGAGAGAGAGAGAGAGAGAGAGAGAGAGAGAGAGAGAGAGATTAATGAAATTTAACAAACATAATTGTTTAAACAAATTGTTTTTAAAAATAATATTCTCTTTCAATACTGCGATTGATTTGCGGTTTTTTCTGAAGATTTCAACTTTTTGTCTACTTTTCAGTTAGAGAGAGAGAGAGAACAATGAAATTTAACAAACATAATTGTTTAAACAAATCACTACTGTTTATAACTATCTTCTCCCTTTGGAATGTTAAACAGTTGTGAATTTCTTCTTAAATTTTCCACTTTTCACGTAGAAAGAGATAACAATTAATTCAAGTTAACAAACTTCATTGTTTAAGCAGATTATTATTGTTTATAACTATCTTCTAATGATGCTATATAATTTCAATTTTTCAGAAATTTTTAACTTTTTGTCCACTTTTGACTTAGAGTGCGATAATAATTATGGTTATCATGCATAATTTTTAAAACAATTTCTTCGTAGTTTAAACAATATTATCTTTGAATAATACAAAATAGTTGCGGTTTTTTTTTTTAATTTTCCACATCTTGTCAACTTTTCATTCAGCAAAAGGTAATAAGTAATTCTAGTTAACAAATATTTTCTTCAGAAATTTTTGACTTTTTTCAACTTATTACTTAGTGATATAACAAATAATTCAAGTTAAGAAAATTCATTGTTTCAACAAATTATTGTTTATAACAATTATCTCCTATTGTAATGCTTAATGTTTGTGGTTTTTTTTCGGAAATTTTCCAAATTTTTCAATCAGAGTTAAATTCAAAAATGTTGTTAAAGTCATTTTTTTGGTTAAAAATTAAAGTCTATTGTTGAAAATTCGTTTTTTTCTTCGTGAAAACTAACGCCTTACCTCAAAATCTAATTATTCCTTTTTAGGTGAAAATTTTTATTTTGTGAAAATTGCACAGCGTCGTTAAAAGTTGAAACACTTAGTTAAAAATTCATTTTGTGGTATAAAATTAATTTTTTTAATTGAAAATTATACTATTCAATTTTTTGAAAAAATTTGTATTTCAAATTTGTAAATGTATGTATCTTTTTAACATTTCGTTTCTTTTTTCTAGAATATTAAGATTCTTGGTTCAAAATTTATCTTTTTGATTGATAACTGAATTATTTTGTGAAAAAATGAACTATTTGCTTGAAAATTCATGTATTTGGAATTCGTCTTCTTTGTTAGAAAATTATTCCTCTTGCTTCTAATATCGGTTTTTTTACAAATTAATTTTCTAATCGAAAATATAACTATTTCTTTCATGGTTAAAAATTTATCTTTTTTTTTTAATTCAAAATTCAACTACTTGGTTGAAGATTCATGTATTTTGTTGAAAAAAAATGCTTTATTTTTAGAAAATTGATTTTCATGGCTGAAAACCAATTTTTTTGTTAAGGGTTCAACTGCTTGTTTAAAATTTGAACTATTATATTAAACATTCTTTTTTTTGTTGGAAATGAATTTTTTTAGTTGAAAATAGATCTTTGGTTAAAAATTAATCTTTTTTAAAATACAAATTTAACTATTTCGTTGAAAATTAATCTTTTGTAGCCGGAAATTTAACTACTTGGTTGATAATTCATGTCTTTTATTTAAAAACTTTTTTTTTGTTAAAAAGTGTATCTTATTGGTCGAAAATAAACAATTTTGTTAAAAAGTATCTCTTTTGGTTGTACATTTTTCTTGTTAGTTCAAATTGATCTCTTTTGTTGAAAATATATCTATTATTTTGATAAATAATTCCTTGTCGAAATAGAAATTTTATTAAAAATGTTATTTTGTTTAGTTAAAAATTCAACTACTTGGTTGGTCACGATTCTAATTTTAAAAGAAAGGACAAAAATTTTATTATGAAATTTTCTCGAATTGGAAGACATTTTTAGAAACATTTTTTAAAAACTTTTGAAATTTTTTGATATCTTTGTAAATTTTGTTTAAACATTAATCTTAAATAATAGGCATTTAACATTTTCGCCGGTATTTTAAGAAATTTTTTTTGTTTTAATGAAACCTTTTAAAATTGTTAAGAAACGTCGACAATTTTCTTTGTAATTTTCAACCATTTCCATTTTGTTTTTAATTTTTGGAAATTTAAAAAAAATTTGAATGATATTTTCATCTTTTAAGAACTTACGAACCTTCTAAATATCTAAAAAATTCATTCGAAATTTGCCCCCAATTTTTTTATAGTTATAAAATTGGCCTATAATCTTTCAAAGTCTTTCTTAATTCTTAATTGTTCCATGAAACGAAAGAGGGTTAACATTTTTATTGAGCTGGAAGGGAGATTGTTTGGGTGTCAATTTTTTTAATTAGAATAGGCTTTTTTTTCTTTTTTAATGTTTTTATTGAGTTTCAGGGAAAAACATTTGTTTTGAAATTTTTGTCTGATCTGGAAGAGTACATTTTTTTCATTTGTATAGAGTTGGTAGAGAGGATTGGTTTTTAAAAATTGAAAATTATAGCGCAGATTTTTGTTTTTTAAGCAAATTGAACTGTTCAATTTATTATTTTTTTTTACTGTTTCAGGTGAGTAGAGATCTCAGTTTGAAATACGTGCATCTGCGTCGCTTATTTTGTTCGTAAGTAATTTTAAAAAATATTATATCTTTAATGCTTTCATATTATCAAAAAATATTTAATTTGAAAGAAGCAGCAATAACCAGTTTCGGATATCATCATAATTTTGAATTTTTTGTTCAGAAAGGCTGAAAATTAAATATTTAAGGTTTTTGATCAAGATTCCTACCTTACCGACATGGAAAAAATTCTACAGTTGAAGTCGATTGTGTCCGTGATAAGATTCTAAAATATTCTGGATGAATTTTGCTTGAACAACTCAAAGCTTATTTTTTTATCTCAATTAGTTTAGCTATAAGAAGAACTAGGATAATTTATTGCTTTCTTATAGGTCATATATTAATTTAAAAAATAGATCTCTTTATTTATTTAATGCGCAGAAGATACAGGTGTACATTTATAATTTTGTTTCAAATTTTTTTAATTTGTTTAGAAACCGCGCATTAAATAATTAAAGGAAGGCATTATTTAATTAAATGCATTATTTATAAAAACAAACAATAAATGATCCTTGCTTTTTTCATTGCTAATCTAATAAAAATAATAAATAACCTTGAAGTTGTTTACACAAAATATCGCTTCTCTCAATTGCGCAATTTCATTTCACGAGGCCTTCTAAAATATTCTAGAAAATTAGCACGGACACGAATCAATTCAGCTATAGAATGTTCTCGATGTTAGTAAGGTAGAAATCTCGACATAGAAGACAGATCTTGACCAAGACACTCACCATAGCGATATCGAGAACATTCTACAGTTGAAATCGGTTATGTACGTGCTAAGATTGTAGAATGTTCTCGATTACATCATAAAATGACATTGTACAATTGTGAGACACGAATTTTGCGTAAATTATTATCCCCATAGAAAATCCTAACTGTACAATTTTATCTTTTGCGAATTAAATAAATAAAGAAAAGAATTTATAATTAATGTACTATCTATATTCTATAAGAAAGCCACAAATTATCCTTGTTTTTCCCATAGCTAAACTAATTGAAGTAATAAATAACCTTGAAGTTGTTTACGCAAAATTCGTTTCTCACAATTGGGCAATATCACTTTATGTGGTCATCTAGAATATTCTAAAAAAATTAGCACGGACACGAACCGTTTCAGCTATAGAATGTTCTCGATGTTAGTAGGGTAGAAATCTTGGCATAGAAGCACAATTGTACACTATCATTTTATCAGGTCATCCACAATATTCTAGAATCTTGGCATAGACGCGAACCACTTAAACTATAGAATGTTCTCGACGACGGTAAGGTAGGAATCTTGATCTATAGCTGCCCCGCTGATCTACTAAATTGCGTAAACAAACTCGCCATTGATCAGAATTCACTCGAGTTAAAACATTATTTATTTTCTGCAAACTATTTTTTTTTAATCCTATACATTCTTCTTTTGAATATTCAGACATTTCTGAATTGGAATGTATTCAAGGAAATAAATTGAATAAGGCGCTGATATAATAAAATCAATTTATTTAGTTGTTTTTGGAGAACAACAAATTTTTTAATTTGTTAAATTTATGTTATATTTTTCTTAATAAAAACTTCATTTAAATTTCATTCAGCATTTAAAATTTGAGAATTTTTGAAGAATTCGAAATTGAGCAGGCGTCCGATAGAACTTTGATTGCGTATCCTAATTCTATGCTAATGGAGGAAATGGCACTCCTGCGGAACATTTGCAATTCGTAGGAGCTGCTTTGAATTAATCGACAAATTTAGTCCCATTCCCGAATGTACTAACTCTGAAAAAAAATTATTATTCATCAAGCTTTTAAACGTTTCAAGTTCATGAAATTTCAGACTATATTAGGGTGGTCCAAAAATGCCCAAATTTGTTAAAATCAACACAGAAATGAATGCGTTAAAACAAATTTATTTTAGAGTTTCCGCAAATCCCATGAAGTTTCCCATAAGAAAATAAGAAATTTTTGTACATTTTATTCAAAATCATCAATATTAGGTGAATAAAAGTTGAAGCTCTACCTTACTCTTAACAATTAGCCATATAACACAAATAAAAAATGAATTTTTTAATTTCACCCCCATAGATCTGTTTTATGGGTTCCTAAAAAACCCCCATAAGTAAAAAATTTCGTTTCGCGTACTTAGGCGCTAATTATAATTTTTACGTTTTTTTCGAATAGAGAATAATTCTTCTATTAAAATACTACTTCCAACTGAAAATTAGATGTTTACATAAATTGTTTAAACAATTTTTTAAAACTAATTTCCTCTTAAAATAGACTTATAAAATCGCTGTTTTTTTCGAAATTTTCAATTTATTTCAGAGCTTTTCTTACAGCGAGGCAATAAACAATTAAATGTTACAGAAATAATTGTTAAAACAATTTATTATTATTTAGAATAATATTTTCTTGGAACAATACGAGAGAGCTGCAAATTTGTCAAATATTTTTCACTTTTTTACCCTTCTTCAATCAGATTGTGGTAATAATTAATTCAAGCTAACAAAAATAATTGTTTAAAAAATGTATTATTTTTAATGATATTCACTTTCAATAAAGCGAGGCAAAAATTAATGCAATTTAACAAACATAATTGTTTAAACCATTTTTTATAATTTTAAATAATATTCTCTTTTAAAAATGGTAGAATTGTGCGTTTTTTTAAATTTTCAACTCTTTGTCTACTTTTCACTTAGAACAAGACAAAAACTAAGGTGGTTTAATAAACATAATTATTTAATCATATTATTGTGTATAACTATCTTCTTCTAATTGCTAGAAATATGCAGGTAATTTCTGAAGTTTTTATCTTTCCTTTGACTTTTTATTTATAAGAAAATAATAAATAAACAATAGAGCAATTTATGGTTTAAAAAATCTCTTTTTTGTGATCATATTTTTCTGAAATAAAACAGTTATTTAAAATATTCTTAAATTTTCTATATGGATCATAGTTAATGTAAATTTCTATTGCAGTAGTTACTGAGAGCCTTTTTTTTTAATTAAAATGAATGAAAATTTTCGAAAAAAAAACCGCAACTTTTTAGCATTACTCAAAGATAGTTCTCAACCATAATAGATTATTTAAACAATTACGTTTCTTGAATTGAATTAAATTTTATCTCACTCTGAGTAAAAAGTTGACAAAAATTTTAAAATCCTAAAAAAAAAACCCGCAAATATCTAGCATTGATATGTAAGAATATAGTTATAAACAATAATAATTTACTAAAACAATTATGTTCGTTAACAAGAATTATTTATTACCTTACTCTAAGTGAAAAATTGAGAAAAAGTTGGATATTTGATAAGAATCAGCAACTTTTGAGAATTATTCAAAGATAATATTATTTAAAATAATAAGAAAATTGTTTAAAGAATTATTTTTGTTAAATAGTGATGTATTACCTTACTCGAATTGAAAAGTGGACCAAAAGTGTAAAATTTAAAAAAAAACTGCAACTTTTTATTATTATTCTGAGAGAATATTATTAAAATGAATAATAAATTGTTAAAATTATTTCGGGCTAATTTAATTATTTAATTAATAATATAATAAATAAATAATAAATAAATAATAATTTTATTAGTTATTGCTTTGATTTAACTAAAAAGTGGAAAATAAGTTGAAAAATTTGGAAAAACCGCAATTTGTATTTATAAAACAGCAAAAAAAATCATCATTAACACCAAAAACTCCCAAAAAAAACTATTTTTTACTAATGGGTTTTTCGGGACATTATAAAGCAGACCTATAGGGTGATATTTAAAAAATAAGTTTTTATTCATATTATTGATAATTGTGAAAAGAAATATTCAATTTTAACTCAAATCTCCTAATATTGACAATTTTTAATAAATTTTACAAAAAGGTATATTTTTCTTATGGGAAAAACGTACTAAATTTCGAAAAGACTTATTTATTTTTTTGTTGTACAAAAAATGGCGGCGATGTACATAAAAATTATAGAAAAAAAAATTCCGGACCACCCTAAAATATATATTACTATTAAGAAAATATATTACCGTTCTCGTTATTATATATGTAGAATGTTTCTTTTTTTTCGCAACTTTCTTTTTCTCTTGCGAAACTATCACTACAATTTCTTTCTGTTTTGTTTTCTGTGGCAGTTTGAATACGAGTTTTGTATCACCCATCACCAAAATGATCTGAAGAATTAACAGGACCATTATTACAAGAAAAATAAGTCTCATTTTCTAAATATTTTTTCATGCACTTCCAATGGCATTCAGGAAAGAAGTACATGGAATCATAAAACGTCGACAAACCCAGGAATTTAATGTCTTATTTCGAGCACGAAACTCAAATAAAAATATCCAACATTGATAAATTTATGATGAGTAAAATAAAAACGAAATAGAGCCAAAACGCATAAAAATTATACTGCAAGTTTCAATTCTTTAAAATTCTTAGACTTTTAGTGGCTGTTTTCAATTTGCTTTTTCAATTTTCTGGAATTTTTTAAATCGTAATTTTCAAATGAAAAATCTTAGTTCTCAAAATCTAGTTTTAAAAGAAAAAATTTTAATGTTTATAGATTTTTTAATAATTAAACAATTCTCAGTAGATAATCAGGGCTGCTTCTAGATCAAGATTTCTATCTTATCGACTTTGAGCTAAAGTGGTTCATGTCCATGCTAAGTTTCTAGAATGTTCTCGAAGGGCCCCGATAACTTTAGAAAATGATATTGTGCAATTGTGAGGGACGAAATTGCGTAAACAACTTCAAGTTTATTGATTGAGATAATAAACAATTTATTTTTTTCGATTATTAATTCTGATTTATGACATTTTGGTTAAAAATCTAACTATTTTGGTGAACTTTCTTATTTTTCAACAGCAAATTAATCTTCTTGTTTGGAAATTCATATTTTTGGTTAAAAATTTATCAGTTTTGATTCAGGATTCAAATTTAATTTAAATTGGGGTAAATAACTTTAAGATTATTAATTAAAACAATAAATAGCCTTGAAGGTGTTAACGCAAATTCGTCTCTTACAATTTCACAATATCATCTTGTGACATCATTGGGATCTTTCGAGAACATTTTAGAAACTTGGCACGGACATGAACCACTTCTGAGTAAATTTTCAATATTTTTGTATTTAGAAAAAGAAGTTCTAAGAAAAAATCGAAAAAGATTTTTAAAAATTTCAAATGATCTTCTAAAATTTCGAAAAATAATTTACAAAATTTAAAAGCAAAGTTTTTAATTTTGCAAAACCAAAACATTTGACAACAATTTCGAGTAATTTTACCACTAGCTTAGAAGTTTTTGCAAGATACAAGGATCATTGAAAATTTTAAAAGTTTTATTTAAAAACAAAGTGCCGATTTTTGAAGATCTTCAAGAAAAAATGGTGAAGCTTTTCAAAAAGTTTGAACGAGAATAAAAAAATGTCTTCAGATTGACGGGAAAATTTTTCAATGATTTCTTATTTTTCAAAACTAACTTTTTTCTTGAAATTTTGATTTGACATAATTACCTCTAAGCTTCAAAAATCTTTTCGAATTTTCGGAAGAATCTTAAACAATTATATTGATATTATCGAAAAAATAAATAAATAAACCTAAAAAATGTACAGTTATTCTAAACTTGTATTTTGGATGAAAAATTATTTTCCTTTCCAACTTAAAAAAACAAAGAAAACTAAAATCTCGGTGAAAAATATATTTTTTTATCTACTCCATGAAGTTTGCGGTTTGTGGATATGGCTCAGGTGCATCCCTTTTTTCAACTTTTTTCAGTTTTCTTTCGGACTTTTACTCCCAGCATCTTGATAGACGCAGGCTGAAGCCACCGAGGATTTATTGGCGGCATAAACTTTCCCCATTGAGGATTTTCTCTCCTGAATTCGCAATTTTGACTCCCCCCCCCCCCCCCCCCCCCCCCCCCCCCCCCCCCCCCCCCCCCCCCCCCCGGATTCCCCCGTAAAAGCCACCATTTACTTGTATGAAGACACCACCGCACATTTTTTCCGCTATTTCTCTCTTTTCCATTTTTTAAAAATTTAAATTCCTCTTTTTCTCTACTTTTAAAAAAAATATTTTCTTTTTCTCGTTTCTGCGCTTAAATACGAACCGATTTAGCAGAATCAAATTAGAAAATTCAATAATTTTTGGTTTGAAAGTTAGCTGTGGCATTTTTGGTTCAGAATCCAGCTCTTTTGATAAAAAAATTTCCTATTTAGTTAAAAGTTTAGGTCCGTTAAGCTGGCAGGAACACATTGCAAAAATGAACTGAAAACCTATAGGGAATTTAGGGCTCATTAAGGGCTAATTTAATGCTCCATTGCCAAATTTAATGCTCTTTATTTAAACGAAATAACCGCAGGACCACTCAGAGAAAGAAACGACTTAGGCATTATTTCTTTCCACAATAATTTAGGGCTCACTTAATGTCCTATTGCCAAATTTGATGGCACGCATTTTTTTCTTACAAACTTGTGGTTAATTTAGGGCTCACTTAATGCCCTATTGTCAAATTTAATGCTCCCCAATTTTTCGAAAATACCTGTGGTCATGCTATCTTAACGTTAAGCCAGCAGGACCACACAGAGAAAAAAACAACTTAGGCATTATTTCTTTCCACAATAATTTAGGGCTCATTTAGG
>NC_046661.1:137256737-137279161 GCF_010883055.1 Belonocnema kinseyi
GGACCACAGGTTTTTAAAATAAAATGCGAACCTTCAAATTTGGCAATAGGACATTAAGTGAGCCCTAAATGAGCCCTAAATTATTGGGGAAAGAAATAATGTCGAAGTCGTTTTTTTCTCTTTGTGGTCCTGCTAACTTAACGTTAAGATAGCAGAACCACAGGTTTTTTCGAAAAATTGCGGAGCATTAAATTTGACAATAGGGCATTAAGTGAGCCCTAAATGAGCCCTAAATTATTGTGGAAAGAAATAATGCCTGAGTCGTTTCTTTCTCTGAGTGGTCCTGCTAGCTTAACGTTAAGCTAGCATGACCACCGGTTATTTCGTTTAAATAAAGAGCATTAAATTTGGCAATGGGGCATTAAATTAGCCCTAAATGAGCCCTAAATTCCCTATAGGTTTTCAGAACATTTTTGCAATGTGGTCCTGCCAGCTTAACGGACCTTAAAAGTTTAATTATGCTTTCGAAAATTCAATTCTTTTGTTAAAAGTCATCTTTCCTGTTGGAAAAATCAATTTTTTTGTAAAGAATTCGTCTTTCTGGATAAAAAAATTATTCCTTTTGGAATGAAAATTAATTTTTTTTTAAATTAAAAATTAAATGTTTCGTTAAAATTTAACTGATCAGTAGAAAATTTATATTTTCGGTAGAAAAATAATCTTCTTGGTCGAAAATACACGTTTTTGGTTGAAAATAAAAATTTTGTTTAGAATGTATACTGTTATGGTAGAAATTCAATCTTTTTTAGTTAAAAACGCAACTGTGTAGATGAAAATTAATCTTTTTTGGTTGAGAATTTATCTATTTTCCTGAAAATTCATTTTTTTGGTTGAAGATTTATAATTATATATGAAAATGCATTTACTTGGTTGAAAATTGAACTATTTTGTTGAAAATTAAATTTTTTGGCAAAAAGTATTTTTAACGTTTTAAAAACCTTTAAATCTTTGGAATTCTTTACGGTAGTTGTAAAAAAAATTAATTTTACTGTAATTTTCTTGAAAACATGAAAATGTTTTGAAATTGTAGAAATATTTGTGAAATCATTGAAATCTTTGTTTAATCTTTTAGAATTTTTTGAAATCATTGAAATCGTTGTAAATCTTTAAGGTCTTTGTGAAATCGTTTGAATGTGTTTTTGAAATCTTTCTGAATTTTCTGCAATTTTTTCATCCTTTGGAAGTTTCTTGAAATATTGGAGATGTTTTAAAAATGTTCAAATATTTTGTAAAATATCCTAAATCTTTGAAAATTTTGAAATTCGTTGTGAAATCATTGAAATGTTTTTAAAATCTTTCTGTATTATTTTTAAAAAATTTTAATATTGGACTTTTTTGAAATCATTGGAATCTTTGTGAACTGTTTAGAAATCTTAAAGGTGTTTGTGAAATTATAAAAATGTTTGACAAATCTTTAAAAAATGCTTTGAAAATCTTTGAAACCTTGCGAAATTTTCCTAAATTCTTAAAAATATTTCAAAATCCTTCAAATGTTTTTGTGAAATCTATTAAATCTTTGTGAAAACTTTTGAAAAGTTTGGAAATATTTTGGAATTTTCTTGAAATCTTGTAAATGTTTTAACATTATTCAAATATTTTGTGAAATCTCTTAAATATTTAGGAAATCTGGAAATTCGTTGTGCAATCATTGAAATGTTTTTGACATCTTTCTGAGTTATTTTGAAATTTTTTTAATTTTGGACTTTTTTTGAAATCTAAGAAATATTCTGAAATTTTTAAAATATTTGTGAAATCATTAAAATCGTTGTGAAATGTTTAGAAATCTTGAAGATCTTTGTGAAATTATAAAAATGCTTGAAAATTTTTCAAAAATGCTTTGAAAATCTTTGAAATTTTTTGGAATTTTCTTGAAATCTTAAAAATATTTTAAAATTCTTCAAATGTTTTGTGAAATCTATTAAATCTTTGTGGAATCTTGAAGGTCTTTGGGAAACCATTGAAATGATTTGCAAACCTTTCTAAAATCTTTTCAAAAATCTTTGAAATCTTTTGAATATTCTGAAATTTTCTTGAAATCTTGGGAATTTTTCAACATCTTTGAAATATTTCGTGAAATCAGCAATATCTTTGTGAAATCTTTGAATAGTTTTGGAAATTCCTAATATGTTTTGAAGTAGTTCAAATATCTGTGAAGCTTCTGTTCAAATCTTGGAAATGTTCTGAAATTTTTAAAATATTTGTGAAGTCTTTGTGAAATGTTTAGAAATCTTGACAGTCTTTGTGAAACTACTAAAATGTTTGTGAAATATTTCTCAAATTTTTTGAAAATCTTTGAAATCTTTTGACATTTTCCTGAAATCTTAGAAGTGTTTCAAAATCTTTGAAATATTTTGTGAAAGTAATTAAATATTTGTGAAATCTGTTGATAACTTTGAAAATCTTTTGGAATTTTCTGAAAATCTTGGAAATGATTTCAAATTATTCAAACATTTGTGAGATCATTGAAACTTTTTTGAAATCTTTCTGAACTGTTTTTAAATATTTTAATCTTTTGGACTTTTTTGAAATCTTAAAAATGTTCTGAAATTGTTAACATATTTGTGAAGTCAATGGAATCTTTTGAAAAATATGGAAATCTTTTGGAGTTTTCTTGAAATCTTGGAAATGTTTGGAAATTTTTCAATTATTTGTGAAATCATTGAAATCTTTGAAAATCTTGAAGGTGTTTGCAAAATTATTGAAATATTTGTGAAGTGTTTTTAACATGTTTTTGAAATCTTTAAAATCTCTTGACAAATCGTTGAATTCTTTTGAAATTTTCTTGAAATCTTGGGAATTTTTCACATCTTTGAAATACTTGGTGAAATCACAGAAATCTTTGAATAGTTTGGAAATCCTTAATATGTTTTAAAGTAGTTCAAATATCTATGAAACTTCTTTTAAAATCTTAGAACTGTTCTGAAATTTAAAAAATATTTATGAAATCTTTGTCAAATGTTTAGAAATCTTGACAGTCTTTGTGAAATCAATAAAATGTTTGTGAAATTTTTCTAAAATTTTTGAAAAATCTTTGAAATCTTTTGACATTTTTCTGAAATCTTGAAATTGTTTCAAAATTTTTAAAATATTTTGTGAAATCAATTAAATATTTGTGAAATCTGTTGATAATTTTGGAAATCTTTTGGAATTTTCTGAAAATCTTGGAAATTATTTGAAATTATTCAAAAATCTGTGAAATGATTGAAATCTTTGGAAATCTTGAAGGTCTTTGTGTAATCATTGAAATTTTTTTGAAATCTTTCTGAACTATTTTTAAATATTTTAATCTTTTGGACTTTTTTTGAAATCTTGAAAATGTTCTAATATTGTTCAAATATTTGTGAAGTCATTGAAATCTTTATGAAATTCTTTGAAAAATTTGGAAATCTTCGAAATCTTTTGAAAAATCATTGGTCCTTTGAATCTTTTGACATTTTATTGAAATCCTGGGAATTTTTTAGCATCTTTAAAATGTTTGGTGTAATAAATTAAATCGTTGTGAAATCTTTGAATAATTTTGGAAATCTTTCATATGTTTTGGAATTGTTCAAATATCTTTGAAATTTCTTTTTAAATCTCGGAAATGTTCTGAAAGTTTGCAAATTTTTGTGAAATCATTGAAATCTTTGTAAAATGTTCAGAAATCTTGAAGGTCTTTGTAAAATCATTAAAATCTTTTTTGAAATCTGTCTAAAATAGTTTGAAAATCTTTGAAATCTTCTAAAATTTTCTTGAAATCTTGGAAATGTTTCAAAATGTTTCAAATTTTTTGTGAATTTAATGAAATCTTTGTGAAATCTTTTAAAATTTTTGGAAATCTTTTAGAATTTTCTTGAAATCTTGAAAATGTTTAGAAATTGTTCAAATATCTGTGAAATCTTTGATCTCTTTTGAAACTCTTAGAAATCTTGAGAATTTTTCTTGAAATCATGAAAACGTTGTGAAATTGTTTAAATATCTTTGAAATTATTCAAATCTTCGTGAAATCTTTGTGACTTCTTTTGAAATATTTGAATTTTCAATGTGTAATTGTTGGAAAGCCCTTTCTAAAATGTGCCTTAATTAATAATTGTATAATAAATTATTAATAAATCAGTTTGCGTTCAGTAGAATATTCTTCTTGTACTTTTGAAGAAAAAAAAAAACACCTGTATAACCTGGAGAAGTAATAAAATTTTATCATTCATAACTAGCTTCTTCCTTTTAATAAGCTTAGATAAAAACTCTACGAACAGTATTTTTAACCACACAGTGTTAATTTGATATCTGATATGAATTTCGAAATTTATACTGGAGACTGCTGAAATGAGAAAGGGGTCGAACAATCTGGAAATTTACTTACAGACACGGGAAGTAATACGAAGATGGTCTGTCGAGAATAATGAATATATTACGAAAGACGATAAGAATGGAAAGGAGAACTCAAAGTGGTAATAACCGCCGACGTAGATACTTGGATCAGAAACAAGGAGTCGTTGGAAATCCAATTACACGAGTAAAAAGATTTACCCGGAAATATTTTACTCACCTCGAAACAGGAAGTCAGGAAAAATTTAAGGGAACGAATTTTTTATTTCACTATAAACCAAGGAGGAACTTCTCTTCAAAATACGATCCATTGGAGGTGGATTACTCCCAAAAGACCCCAAATTTTGAATGCAATTGTTAAATTTTGAACAAAATAGATGAATTTTTAACTAAAATTATGAATCTTCAACAAAAAAATGCGGCAATCTTTATTAAATTCTTGTGGAGATTTCCAAGATTTAGTTGAGATTTCCGGGAGTTCCGAGATTTCCGACGCCAAAGATTTCCAAACATTTCTCACGAAGTTCAGATTGTTGAGAAATTTCCAAGTGTTTTTCTAAGATTTCCCGCGCAGCAATCTAAAATTTCTTAGTGAGTAGCCCCTTTGTTTGAATAATTTTTAACCAAAGAAGATTAATTCTTAAAAAATAAAATTAAGTACTTAATATTGCTACCAAAATCCGTTTTTAATTGAAAATCAAAAACAGTTTTGTTTAACTAAAAAAGAGGACTTTTTAACAAAACATTTGAATTCTTACCCAAAAAAGAAAAGTTTTCGACAAAAATTGATAATTGAACCTAAAATGATACTTTTCAAGAAATTTCTTTATTTATAAATTAAAAAGATAAATTTTCAATGCAATTATTGATTTTTTCATTAAAAAAAACCTGAATTATCCACCAAAAAGGGAATAGTTAAATTTTCAATAAAAAAATTATTTATAACTAAAAAAATCAATTTCTAAGACAATAATTAAATTCTGAACCAAAATATGGATTCTTAACTAAATATGTCAACTTTCAAACAATTAGTTAAATTTTCAAGAACAAAAATGATTTTTTAACGAAGTTAAAATTTTTAAAATTAAAAAATTATTAAAAGTTAAAAAGTTAAAAAAGTCCCCCATATTTCGACAATAAAATAGAAATTTTCAACCAAATACATTAATTAAAAAAAAAAGAGTATTTGTCAACGAAGTACTTTAAATTTATACCAAAGTAGTTGAATTTTTTCTCCAAAAAGAGGAATCTTTAACAAAACAGTTAAATTTTAAAGCAAAAACATTACTTTTTCATAAAAGTGCTGTATTCTGTTTTATAGCCATGTAATTTACTTTTAAACTAGAAATATGAATTTTACACTCATTAAGATTAGTTTTCTATCTAAAAATATTATTTTGAAATAAAATGCATTAATTTTCAAACAAGGAGGTGATTTTTCAACTAAAAAAATATAAATTTGTTAGTAAATTGTTGAACTTTTAACTAAAAAAAGATGAATTTTCAACGAAAAATTAAATTAATTATGTTTTCAGTCACAAGATAAACTTTTAACAGGGGAAGAAATAGAATTTTCAACAAAATAGTTAAATATTCAACTAAGCAGTTGAATTTTAAACAGAAGAAAAATGCACTTTCACCCAAGAAGAAGAATTTTCTACCAGAAAGGACAAATTTCTAACAAAATAATGAATTCTCAACTAAGTAGTTGAACTTTTAACTAAAACAGACAAGTTTACAATAAAAAAATGGAATAATTAAATATTCAGTTAAAAAATTTTAACTAAAATATGCATTTTTAAGGAGGAAGACTAGTTTTCTACCAAAAAGGATACATTTTCAACAAAATACTTGAATTTTTAAACAAATCTTAAATCTTCAGTTAAAAAATTAGTTTTCGAATAGCAACAAAATCACTTTTAAACAAAATAATTTTTCTAACAAAAAATGAATTTTTAAGAAAGTAGTTTAACCTTAAACCAAGTACTTACATTTTTAGCAAGAAAAAACTTGCTAAATTTGCTACCGTGAAGATTAGTTTTCTACCGAAAAATACCAATTTTTCAAAAAACAGATGAATTTTTAAACAAATAGGTGAATTTTTAACTAAAAAAGATACGTTTTCACAACAACAACAACAAAAAAACAAATTTTCGATAAAATAATTTAATTTTCAACTGAAAAGACATATTTACTGTTAAAAAATTATTTCCAACAAAAAAACAAATTTTGATCGAAAAAGATGAATTTCAAGAAAGAAAACAAAAAAGACTAACATAGCATAACAAATTTTTTTAAAGATTGTAAGTCTTATTTAAAATCTATTTATTTTGTCAACGACATTTCAGACAAAAAATGTTTACGGGTTGAAATGTTAATTTATTAAATTCTTATGTTTCAACAGTTGAAAATTAATTTTTTTTTAATGTTACGACTGTTAAAAATTCATTCTTTCAATTTTCTTTAATCTTCGTTAATTTTCAACAATTGAAAATTGAAGAAAATTAAATTTGCAACAATTGACAATTCAATTTTTAATTTTCTTCAATGTTTGAAGTTGAAAATTCAAGTATTGAAAATTGAAGAAAATTATATTTCGAACCGCTGAAAATTCAGTTTTCAATTTTCTTTAATTTTTAATAGTTTTAAATTCGAAGCTCATAATTCAATTTTTTTCAGTTTTCAACTTGCCAGAATTTGTTTTGAAAATTTAGGAAAATTGAAATAAAAATTTTAATTTTCGAAGAATAATACTATCATAGTCCGAAATTGTTGAAGATTTTAAAGTTTACTATTAAAAAAAAACATTGAATTTAAATCGAATGATCTTTGTTTACAAATATAAATTTCACGTAAAACACACCAACATGATGATTTTTGTTGCAATTAACCGATTTTCTGTGAATAACTTCAAATTAGTTTTGAATCTATTGAAAAGTTCTAAACCTTTTAAATTTCTTTTAAAAGTATTTGAAGCTTTCCTAATGTTGTTTAAAAAAAATTGCCCTAAAATATTCCAGATTCTTCTTTGACAATTTTGGGAGCCTTTTTAGAGATTTTAAAACCTTTATTTAATTTCAAAACCTTTTGAAGTTTTTAATTATTTTTGAATCTTTTTAGGGCTTTCAAATATCTGAAATTCATTCTAATTCATCCTAAAACTTAGTAACCTAGAAAAATTGAAAAATTTTGCTTTATAATCGTCTTTATTCTTTTTGGAAATTTTAGGAAATCATTTGAAATGTTTTTAAATCTTTTTTTTAATTTTGTCTTTGCCTTCATTTTTTTTATCTCAAACAATATTTTAAATTATCCCAAGAATCTTAAAAAAAAAATGTTATTCTTTTAAAATCTCTCAAAATTTTGAAATAGTTTCTTTTTCAAAATCTTCAAAAATCTAAATTTTCTTTTAATTTTTGTGAAATCTTCCCAAAGTTTGAATTATTTTTGAATCTTTTTAAAACAATTATAAATTTTTGCTGTTATCAATAATGTCCAGAAATATTTCGAAATAAATCCAATCATAAAATAAAATGGGTTTTTCATTGAAAATTAATTGCTTTGGACAATAATTCCTTTGAGATTACTTTACAATAACTTTTTAAGAAACGGAAAGAAATCTTTTTTTTTTTGTACATAATAAAAAAGCTATTTAAAATTGAGAAGAAAATTTAGCAAAAATAAAAATGAGGCTGATTTCATTCAGCTTGAGTTCAGTTGAAATTTTAGAAGATTTAGGGAATGGGATTTTGTCTATCGCAGGAATAAATCGCAATAAATTCATGCCACGATTGTACTTGCATGAATGCGTCTGGGCACCTCTGTACGTGCTCGATGCAGGAAACTCGAAGTAGGGTCTCGCGTCTGGAATATCCTCGAAAATCTTTAAATTTCCATTCCACTGACTTGTAAAGCTCGGCAAGTCACGGGATCTAAGGATTCGTTTCGCTTATGTCGCAATATCTACAGAAAAAAACTTTAAGAAAATAAAAACAAAAAATGTATTCCCCTCCTATACTTTCTCTCCTCTACTCCAACTACATTTCTCTATTTCCCCTTTCCTTATTTCACCCCTCGCTCTTTATTTCCAAAATCTTCCTCCTGTACTTGCTTCTCTTTTCGCCTCCCCTTCCCCTGCTTCCCTTCCACTGATCTCACTTTCTCTCCTTTAATCATCCTCACTTCTAATCATTTCCCTACGTTCCCTCACTTCCCTACTTCTCCCCTCAATTACACCCTTTTCTCCTACTTTAGCTACTTCCGTTCTTTTCGCTTTTCTTAAATTCTCCTACTTCTCCCCCCTTTATTTCTGCTCCCTCAATTTCTCTCATTTCTCTCCTTTCATTTCTCCCCATTTCCTTCATTTTTCCATTTCTTCTTATTCTCACTTACCTCTAACTTAGCGTAATTTCGCTCCTATCATTTTTTCTAATTTACCCTACTTCCCCTCTCCTTTCATCACCCTTCGCCTTCCCTTCCGCAACATCTTCCTTTACTTTCCCCTCTTTCGCCTTGCCCACTAAAACCCTTCTTCCCATACTTTACTTCCCCGGTCCTCACTTTCCGTCCCCTGATCATCCTCACTGCTAATTATTTCTGCTATTTTTTCTCACTGCTTCTTCCTAATTTCCCCTCCCTCTACTCATTTCTCCTTATTTTCTTACTTTTTCTCTCCTTATTTTCCATCACTATTCCTACTTCACTACCCCCATTTCTCCTGCATGACCAACTTCCCTTCCTTTTATGCTTCTTCACTTCTGTCACTTTCCTTCTCCGAATCATCCTCACCTTATTTCCCATAATTTTCCTTCCTTCCAATTCCTAATTTTCCCTCACTTTCCTACACTCGTTTCTCCTCATTCTCTCTTACTTTCCCTTTCCATATTTTCTATCACCTTTTTCCTACTTTCTGTCCCCTCATTTCCTCAAATTTTCCCTACTGCTTTACTTATTTCCAGGTCCTTGCTTTTCCTACTTTCTCCTCTTTTCGCTTGCCCACTAAAACTCCTCTTCCCGAAATTGGCTTCCCCGCTCCTCGCTTATCGTCCCCTGATCATTCTCATTTGTAATAATTTCCTCACTGCCTCCTCTTGATTTTCCCTCACTTTACTTCACTCATTTCTCCTCATTACCCTACTTTCCCTCTCCTTATTTTTCATCACTATTCCTACTACACTCCCCTCATTTCCATCATCATTCCTAATTCCCTCCCCTATTTCCCTTCACTTCCCCTACTTCTCCTTTCATCATTTTGCCTCTACTCACTTTCCCTACTTTCTCTCCCTCCATTCACCATCATTTTCTCTATTTTTCCTTTTCTAATTTCCTCTCACTCCCACTACTTTTCTCCCCTCATTTCCCTAGCTTCCGTAGTTTAAACTCCCCTTTCTATACTTTTCTTTCCCAGCCCTCACTTCCCCACCCTTTATCATCCTCATTTCTAATCATTTCACCTAATTTACCTCCCCTGATTTTCTACTATACCTCCTATTTTACCTCCCCTAATTTTCCCTCACTTCACCTAATTACCTTCTCATAATTTCTGTCCCCTAAGTTACCCTCATTTCTCTTGCTTGAATAACTTCGCTTCCTTTTATTTCTGTTTATTGCCGTCACTTTCCCTTCTCCAATAATCCACACTTCTAATCATTTCCTCTACATTTCCCTCTGTCACTCTCATTATCCCTCACTTTCCTCGCCTCATTTCTCCTTTCTTTTCCCTTTACTTTACCTGCATTTGTTCACCTCATTTCGAATCACTTCCCCTACTCTCCCTTGCCTTAATTTCCCCAACTTCGCCTTCCATAATTTTTCTTTCATTTCTCTGGTTTATCTCCCTTAACTTTTCTCGATTTTCTCTATTTCTCCTTTCCTCATTTCCCCTTACTACTTCTACCTGTTTCCCCTCATTTCTCCTAGCGCACCTAAATTTCCCTCGCCTCATTTTTATTAACTGTCCCTACTTCCTCTCCTCTTAATGTCCTTATTCTCTCCTACATCGTTCTTTCTTTCCGTAGGTACCTTAATTTCCTATCACTTCCACTGCATCTCCTCTTCTCATTTACCCCACTTCTCGTCCCTTATTTTCCTTACTTTTCCTATTCTATTTTCGCTTTACTTTCCCTATATTCCCTCACCTCAAGTCCCCTACTTCCCCTTTCTCAATTTCTCAAAACTCAGGAAACACAATAAATAATTTGTTATTTTATAAAAAAATTTGGTAAACAATTCCCCACAACTGGTATTTATGATCAAATAAATCAACTTTTTTCCAATAAATTGGCCAAAATTATGCGGAAATATCACTTATCAGATTTAGTAGTCCAATAACAAATTTAAATTAAAAATGCACTGTCCGACTATTTTGAAAGGTAAAAACATGGTTTTTTACGTAACCATCTCCACTATTGTTATTTTTATTATAAATTGTATACATAAATTTTTGGCCTCTAATACATTTGTGAAAAAAAATCCGTTTTTCTTATAGTTCAAATTTAAGCAGAGTTTGACATTATGTTAGAAATAATATAATAATTATTAACTAATTTTAGGATAATTTAAAAGTAGCTGAAATAGTGTAAAAAGTGATAAACTTTAAATTAATTTTTTTTTGTTATCAACAATGAAAAGCAAACTCGATTTTGTCTTGATTAAAACTAAATAAAAAATCACTGCCTTTTTCCAAAGAGATCTGAACTAAAGTTTTTTCGTTGTAAGAAGACGTTTCAAATCGAATAATATAAAATTTAAATATTTATGATACGAAAATTTATACCTTAAAAATTAAAAAGAATTTTTAAGCTATCAATTATAAACTTAAGTCTTCAAATATGAACAGTTTTTAGTTCAAGATTTGAAAAATATTACTACTTTAAACTTTTTAAGAGTGTGCGACTAAAAATATTTATGGAAACATTTACGATCTCCAGGTGCGTAAAAACTGTTGACTTGAAATTTAAAAAATAAATAAAATTTGTTTTTCAGTAAAACTTGCAAAATTCATTTTAGAGACAGTTTTTCTTGGGTTTCTAATGATAAGATGAATGCATTTACTTGCATTTGCAACCATCTGAAACTGAAAATAACTGTAAATTAAATGAAGGTAAGAAAAGTATTTATATATTTACTATTGCACGATTTTATGCAGAGAATTTTTTTTTTAACAATGCATGTCTATATAGGATTATAAATCTCCTTGCTGTTCTACTTTTGTAGTAAAAAGTATTTTTAAAAAGAAAAACAAAACATTACCCCATTTTTCTTCTTTATCTTTTATTCTTTTTTAAGGATAGCAAACTTTAAATATAAAATTTGAAACAAAAATATATACAATTGCTTTGTAATTTTTGATAGTGAATGTATATAATTATTTAAATAAAATTTGATTTGGACAATATAGATACCTCTTTATTAAAAATAATATCGGGCTTTTCGAAAAATACGCAACTCCTTTAAGGGAATGTTATGTGAATTTTGAAAATTAAGTTTTTGCGGCCACTTTGCTTTAAAAGTTAATTTTGAAATTGTTCAATTTTGAATGCTTATGATTATTGGTCTAGAAATAAAATGTTGTCCACTTATTCTTTGATATTAGTCTCTACTATATTTTACATATATCCATTTATTTTTTCTTTTTCTTTTTTACATTAAATTTTACGAGTGCATTGAGATGGGAATTGCGAACGATGCTTCAGTAACCGAAAACCAGAGAATACTGCAACGGAAACCCGATAACTCTATCAATGCGCTGTACCCTGGCCTTCTCGGTTATCCGAACTGGTAATCTGGTGTAATTCTAGTATTCAGTGTAATCTGAGTAATTCAGTGTAATCCGAAGTAATTTGGAGTAATCCCAGTATTTCGGAGTAATTCACTTTTAATTCAACCTCTGACACTTTTTATCAAGTCTAATTTACTTTTAATCCAACCTAATCCACTTTTTATCTAACCTAATCCACTTTTAATTTAAATAATCCGCATTTAGTCCAACCTAATTATATTCTATTCCAACATAATCTACTTTTATTACAACCTATTTCTATTCTATTACAACCCAATCCATTTTTAATCCAACCTAATTCTATTATATTCCAACCTAATCCACTTTTAATCTAAATAATTCACATTTAATCTAACCTAATTCTATTCTATTCCAACCTAATCAATTTTTAATCTAAATAATCCACCTTTCATCTAATCTAATCCTATTTTATTCCAACAAAATCCACCTGTATCTCAACCTTATCCACTTTTTATCAAGTCTTATTTACTTTTAATCGAACCTAATCCACTAATAATCTAACCTAACTCACTTTTAATTTAAATAATCCACCTTTAATCCAAACCAATCCACTTTCAATTCAACCTAATCCTATTCTACTTCAACCGAGTCCACTTTTAATCTAAATAATCTACCTTTAATTCAATCTAAACCTATTTTATTCCAACCTAATCCACTTTTGATCAAGTCTAATTTACTTTGAATACAATCTAATCCACTTTTTATTTATCTGAATCCGTTTTTAATTCAAATAACCCACCTTTAATGCAACCTAACCACTTCTTGTCAAGTCTAATTTACTTTTAATCCAGCCTAATCTACTTTTAATTTTAATAATTTACATTTAATCCAACCTTATCATATTCTATTTCAAACTAATCCACTATTAATTCAACCTAATACCCTTTTAATATAAATAATTCAACTTTTTTCAAACGTAATCCTATTCTATTCCAACCTAATCCACTTGGAATCAAAATAATCCACATTTAATCCAACGTAATCTACTTTTTATTAAGTCTAATTTACTTATAATCCAATCTAATCCACCTTTGATCTAATCTAATCCACTTTGATTCAATTAATCCACCATTAATGCAAGCTAATCCACTGTTAATCCAACCTAGTCCTATTCTATTTCAACTTAATCCTTTTCTAATTTAACCTAATCCTATTGTATTTCCACCTAATCTACCTTTATTTCAACGTAACCCACTTCTTATCAAGTCTAATTTACTTTTAATCCAACCTAATCCACTATTAATCCAATCCAATACACTTTTTATATAACCTAATTCACTTTTAATTTAAATAATCCACATTTAATCCAACCTAATCATATTCTATTTCAACCTAATCCAATTTTGATCGAACCTAATCCACTTTTAATCTAAATAATCTAATTTAATCCAAGGTTATCTACTTTTTATTAAGTCTAATTTACTTTTAATCCATAATAATTCATCTAACATAATAGACCTTTAATTCGAATAATCCATCTTTAATCCAACCTAATCCACTTTTCATTATATCTAATTTACTTTTAATCTAATCTGATCCACTTTTTATCTCTCCTAATCCACTTTTAACTCAAATAATCCACCTTTAATCAAGAATAATCTACTTTTAACCCAACCTCGTCGTGTTCTATTTCAACTTCATCCTTTTTGAACCCAACCTAATCCACTTTTAATCTAAATAATCCGATTAATTCAACCTAATCCAATTCTATTCCCAACTAATCTACCTTTATTTCAGCCTAACCCATATCTTATTAAGTCTAATTTTCTTTTAATCTAACCTTATCCACTATTAATCCAATCTAATCCACTTTTTATATAACCTTATCCACTTTTAATTCAAATAATCCCTTTTAATCTAACCTAATCCTATTTTATTTCAACCTATTCTACTTTTAATCTAAATAATCCACCTTTAATCCTACATAATATTTTATTACAACCTAATCCACTTTTAATACAACTTTTTGGTGAAAAACTAAACCATTTTGTTGAAAATTCTTTCTTTTTTTTCAATTAAAATTAATTTTTTTTTGCTAAAAATATAACTTCCGTTTTTGAAATTTGAGACATTTAAATTAGATTACAATCAAATTTAAAACCGTATTTAACGTTCAAATAATCAAGTTCAAATACGTTCAAATAATAATCAAGAATTCCGGAACTTTTTTCTTTTTTGTTTGTCCAGAGAATTTTTTAAAGTTTTTTTTTGAAAGGAGCTCCTTTTTTAAATTACAATAGGAGCATTTTATGGTGGTTCTCCAAATTTGGTCATTGGATTCTTATTTTTAGTTTTATTTTCAGGAAGTCTATACATTGTATCATTTTTTATTATAAATTTATCTTTTTTAGTTGAAAATTTTGTCGATTGCCTGGAAATACATGTATTTGGTTAAAAAACAATTTCTAGCAGAAGAGGTAAATTTTTAAGACGAACAGATGTTTAACCAAGGAGATTCATTCTCTCTCTCTCTCTCTCAAAAATAATAAATAAATTAAATAAAATTTTCAAATATATGAATTTTAAACAAAAACTGTAATATTTAAATATTCAGTTAAAAAATTAATTTTAAGCAAAAAAAAAACAATTTTTCAATCGATAAAGAAGAATTCTCGACAAAAAATTTAATAGTTAATACTTCAAGTCACCAAGAAATGTTTCTATTTCAAATAGAATAAAATTTTTGAAAAAACATTTCAATCAAATTGTAGAACTTCCAAGCCAGAGACGAATTTAGTTACATTTACAGTTACAGTTCATTCTTTTTGGTTTAAAGTCCGACTATTTGGTTGAAAATTTTATTGTTTTGTTGAAAATTCATCTTTTTAGTTAAAAAATGCATTTTTCTTTATATGAAATTAGGCTTTTTCTTTAACATTTAACTGTCTTCTAAAAAAATCGTCTATGCTTAAATTTTTTTTTGTATTTAACTTTTGCGTTGAAAATTCATAATTTTTGTTGAAAACTCAACTATTTGGCAAAAACTGCAACCACATTGTTAAAATGTAGGAAATTTAAATTAGCATGAAAATAAAATTTAAAATTCTATTTAACGTCCAATAATTAAGTTAATTTATAGAATTCCTGAAATTAAAACCAAGAATCCAACGACTAAATTTGGAAAACCACCACAAAATGTCTCTATTGTAATTTGAAAAAACGATCCTCTTAAAAAGAACTCTCACAAAAGAAAAAAAATGTTTGGACTAATGTAAAACAGAGAAAGAAAATTTTCAGGAACTCTATACAATTACGTTGTCAAAAATTCGTCTCACTTTCTCGGAAGTTCTCAACCATTTGATTCTAATGAAACTGTTTGTTTGTCATTTTTGTTTGTTAATTCAACCATTTCGATTGAAAATTACTCATTCGGGTTTAAAAGTCAACTTTCTTGAAAAAAAAACATCTTAGAAGTTTAAAGTGTTTTTATATTGAATTTAATATTGTATATGTATTAATTTTATTTATATAGAAGAATTTATTAATTAAGAAAAGGAATAATTATTTAATAGTTAGCAATATTTGACTATTAATTAAGGACGAGTAGATTGAAGACAATTATTTAAAAGTAAACAATTTGAAACTTAGTTTTTTGAGATAGAAAGCTTTGAATTGTTAAAATTTTAAAAAATCTAACTTCTAGGGTTACAATTTTGATTGACCTATTTGAAAAAATGTTTAGTTTTGTAAGCTAAGTTATTGAATTTCTATGTATTAATAATAATTAAACACTTATTATTTATAGAAAAAATTTGATTAATTTTAAGAGATATTTAGAAGTTTTTAAAAGATAAAAAATATTTAAAATTTAAACTGATAGCAAGTAATTTAAACAAAGTGTGTGAAATTTTTTTTAGAACTCTTGAACATTTTTTAAAAATGAATATCATTTTTCCTACAATTTTCAGAAAATCCTGCAAATTAAAAAAAAAATCCTTAAAATCTTCCAGGGTCTTTTTTGACAATTTTGGGAAATCTCTTAAAATATTTTAAAATATTTTGTTGAAATAATTTTTCAAAATAAAAAAACATTTTCAATTTTCCTAGAAATATTAAGAACATTTTTTAATTCTTTTATACCCTTTCCCAAATTCTTCAAACGCTTCTAATTTCTTTGTTTTGAAATATGTAAAAATCGGCATTATAAAAAAAATTAGTTTGTTAGTATTTAATTTTAAATCTTTTTAAAACTTCTAAATATCTCTTAAAATTACTCTTATTTTTTCTACGGATAATAAGTATTCAATTGTTATTTATAAATCTAAATTTAAGGAAATTTTGTTGAATTCGCAGGACTTTCTAAAAGATTAAGGGTAAAGTCAATTAATTTTAAAAGTTATTTAGAAGTTCTGAAAAAAATTTCAAACATTATTTTAAATTTAAAAAAAATTAGAACAACTTCCAGATTTTTAAGATTTTGGAAACAAATTTCAAACCTTTTCAATGATTCTTAATCTATTTAAAATAAAAATAATTTGACTTATAATTTAGGAACTTTTAATTTGAAAAAAGTTAAATTTTTTATCTTTCTAGTCTAAAATAACTGAAAATAATTTTGAAAATTTTTAAAGTTCAGTGATTGATTCTTTAATTTGGATTATTATATTTTTGGAATTTAATTTAAATCTTTGAACTCTATAACTTATGAATGTTAAAAATTCAAAATTTTGCTGTTTAGATAAAAAGCGTTAGTACCTCCCAATTTATACTTGTCACTTATTGAGCATTTAAAAACAAAATTTTTCAGTTGAAAAACTTTTATAAACTTCAATTTTAAAAGTTTAAAATGCAATAGTTCTACTTAGAATGCTTTAATTTGTTGTTTATTTTTTATTACTTTAAATGTAAAAATGGTTAGAATAAAGTTGGATTTTTAAAATTTTATTCACCGAGAAAAATTTTTACGAACCGGGAAAAAACCGGGAAATGACCGGGAATTTTTTCCTTTGATTAAAAAGGTCACCTCAAAATAAATTATGATGAAATCCCTATTTCTAAAATGTTTTCAATATCACTGAATCGTTTTCGACGATATTTATGTCCAAATCATATAGTTGGTTCAGCTATACATTTTTTTCCCTTCCAGGTTTTTTTTTATCATTTTTCACACTGTCCCTTTCCTCACATCATTTTCATATGGATTTTCAGATTCTCGTACGTTTGATATTACTTTTTTTCGTAGATATGATCGTTCAACATAAAATAAAGGTGCAGAGCAATTTTGCCATAAAGTCATGCACGGCGTGTCAGCTTTTTCAGAGTAAAAGTAACTGAAGAAAATGCGACGAGAATGTGCATTTTTCCGGAATATTTTTCTCCGGATATCGCTTTTGCAAGGATTGACGGGCAAATATACCTTCATACGAGTAGATTCATTCTCGCTTTTTTCTTTGTCATCGACTTTTCCCGGCTTTGCACTCCATTTTCTACTTTTTTCGCTCTACAGTTTAGACTTTTCTACTGAAAATGATGAGATTTCGACCAAAAGAGATCAATTTTAAACCCAAAAAAACGAATTTTCCACGAAATAGTTTAATTTTCCATTAATCAGAGTGACGACTTGACCGGGAAACCAGGAAATGACCGGGAATTTTATTGACCGTGAAAAAATCGGGAAATGACCGGCAACTTTATTGGTATCGGGAAATGACCGGGAATTTTTATTGACCGGGAAATTGCTGGGAGCTTTATTGACCGGGAATTCCGGGAAATGACCGGGAACTTTATTGAATAGGAAAACCTGGATATGACCGGGAATTTTATTGATCGGGAAATTACCGGGAATTGGATTTAAAAACCGGGAATTTACTTCTGATTGTAACAAAATTCAAGTTTTCATTATTTTAGTAGTTTTGGTCAATTTATAAAAGTAATTTCTACTGTATCTACATTTGCAACGCATATAAAAACAATAATATTTTTCTCTGGTCCGCGACTTTTGGGTAAAGAAATATATTTTTCCCTGATACAGGGAATTTTTCTAAAGAATTAAAACTGGAATTTAGAAGAAAGGAGTTTAAAAAATCTCCGTCTCAAGTCAAAAATTATCACAAAATTACAATATATTTTTTTTTTAACTTTTTTTCATTAGGAATTTACCTTTTTTCTTGAAAATTTAACTACTTTCGGTTAAAAGCTAAACTCTTCTGTTAAAATTTTCTTTTTATGTTGGATGATTCATCCTTTTAATTGAAAATTCATTTTTTTTTTAAATTTAACTATTCCGATTGAAAATTTAACACTTTTGGATCGAAAATTGACCTTTTGTAGTTCATCTATTTTATTTTATGGAAAAGCGACTTTTTAGGTAGAAAATTATTTTTTTAAAGTTAATCTTCTTGGTGGAAAATGCTTCTTTTTGGTTGAAAATTGCACTATTCCAGTTAAATATGAATCATTTTTATATTAGAAATAAATTTACTTACTTGAAAAATAAACTCCCTTGTTAACAATTATTTTTTTTTATTCGAGGTCATCGTTTTAATTGAAAATCTATTTCTTTGGTTGAAAAATTTTAGATTTATAGTTCGAAATTGTTTATTCCATTGACCGTGCAAAAAGTTTGAGAACCGGGAAATGACCGGGATTTTTTTTATGCGATTAAAACGGCCAACCACAAAGAAGTTAATTTCCCCAAATTTTAGAAAATACTCACACATATATGCATATTGTTTTATATATTCAAAAGACATTGAAGAAATGAAAATTATGAAGACACAGAAATGTAAATAAATTATATATATTACACTGAAAAAAATTGTTCTTGAATCAAGTAAATGTTAGGTACGAATGGGGACTTTTATTGTGTTACTTCATATAGAGATGTATTCGAATGCAGAACATAGTTCACTTCCAAGAAATCATTTCTGATACACTTCAAGAATATATTTTCTTAATCTAAGAATATGAAGTATCGGATCAATAGAATTAGCCGCAACTGAACACTATTTCTCAAACGAAAAAAAAATTATTTTCGAAATTATTGTTATATAATCTTCATTTTTTAAATTATTAAAACACGTAATCCTCGCACACTGCTACTTACAAATATAATCGCACGCTTAATCTCTTTGAAAAATTGCAGTCCACGAGGATTCGAACCGTACCTAAGATACCTAAAACTAGTGTCCTAACCGCGCGCTCTACCCACTTCGCTATCGAAGCACTTGGATCTCGAGTAAGAATTTCAAGGCAGTGTCGTACGAAATCGAATGGTGAGCCTCAAACATCTTGAAACTCTACGTTATGGAACTCAATGTTTCTTTTAAGAAAACATCTTCCTGATGATACTTGAAAATTTTCGAGAGACTTTAATATACCATTTTTTATTTATAAAAATTTAATAATTGAATTTTACCTATTTCAAAAAAGGCTCTATAATTTTGTTTTCTTAATATATTTAAAAATGTTATAAAATATCTAAAAGTAATAAACAATAAACAAAAATTCTCCATAAAATGCGCAGTTTTCAATTTATCCAACTCTTTTATTATATATAATACTCTCTTAATCAATTTTTAATGAAAAATAAAATTTCTAAAACAATAATATAAAATATGTGAAAACCCGAAGTTTCACTTGTTGAACAAGGGACTTAACACTTGTTGTTTCTAAATATTTAAAACGCTTAAAAACGACCCAAAGGTAATAAATAATAAAGAAAAGTTACATATACAAAAATTCTTTAATAATAACAACGACAAAAAATAATGTTCTGCTATACGAAAATTTGCATAAACCGCAAAGTTTTTAATTTATTGAATTGTTTTATCATCCATTGTTTACTAAGATTTGAATATTGAATTGCTTTCCTAAAACAACAATTTAAAATATGCAAAAAATAATTGAACTTCACTTATTTTTCAAAGAGCTCAATACTTTTTTCTTAAAAATGTAATCCGGTTAAAGACGATCTAAAGCTTATAAAAAATTAATAACTTTTGAATTGAAAACGCTTTAATAACCTCAGTGACAAATAAATATTTTCTGATTTTTAAAAACCTCTGTAAAATGCACAGTTTTCGATTTATTATATTCTTTTATAGTACTTTTTAATACAGCTTTTAATTTAAAATATGCAAAAAAAATTGATCGCTAGTTTAAATATTACCCATTTAAAAAAGTGTTTGAAATTTTATTTTTATTTCACGTATAAAATACTTCGAAATCAGAAGAAAAAAGACTTCTGTAAAGAAACGTTTGGTGCAAGAACTTGCAGGTTAAAAGTGATAGGGTCACGGTGGTCGAATGAAAAATATTTATTTGCTTCCTCCTTGCATTCTCAATTATTTTATTTGAAAAAATTTTAATCGTCAATTTTTTAATTATACTTTCATAAAATGAAATGCATTCTTAATAATCTTTTTGAAAATGTCATTGAATTCTTTTTCCTCAAATATTTTGCTTTATAAACGCAAAACATTTTTTTAAATTATGAAGAAAATGTAATAATTCTATTTTTAAGCATTTTTTAAAGCTTATAACTTTGTTTTATGCTGTAATATATTGATTTTTTTATTATTTACAAAAATGTTTCACTGTTTAAAAAATTCGAAATGATTTAATTTTAAGTAGATTAATACATACAAATAATCAGCGAAAAAAATTATAGACGCAGTACATGTATAACCTTTTAATAATTTTAGGAATGAAATTACTTTTGAGTTTTGCATAATTATTTCGAAATTAAAAACATTTTTTTTTAATCTATTTTAAAATCTTAAATTCTGACCAAGAAAAACTTACCGACGTAATAAACTTATAATTTTTTTAATAGTTTTATGAGTGATTTGATTTGTGTGTCAGCGTAAAGTTAGTAGTTTATGAAAGTTGCAAATTCCTATCTACATTTGCATAAATAAAATTGATTATGTACTCCAATGTTTTGAATTTTATAAATATTATTGAATTTCAAAATAATTGTTAGTGGCGAAGAGAACCAACTGCATACCATGTCAATTTAATAAGATACTTTTGCAGTAAGATGTAAATTAATTTAGACTAATATATTAATTTTCATAATATGTGTGCGATGTCTATTGTATCACGTCTACAGTTTTTATATTGGAAAAACTGATGTGATTCTGTTTTGATGACATAGGTATCTTCAAAGTAAATCTGACATTCGTTATAAATAAATAATTATTTGAAGGAAAAAATTCAAGCATTATTCTAAGAGAAATTATTTCTTCGCTGAATACATTCATTTTCTCGTCTGAAGAACATGAACATTGTTTAAATGAAAATAGAAGTCAAAATAAGTATATAAATTTACTTGTATCAAGAATTTTTACTTATCATGAGAATATTATATTCTTAATTCAATATTTGATTAAACTTTACGAATGAAACAAATTAACTCAATAGTTTTTTTCTTAGAGTAAATATATTCTTGATTCAAATAGTTGTCCTGATTCTATTATTTTCTTGATTCAAGAAAATCGGTCCCTTGTAAAAAGAAAATGCTTGATTCTTTCAAGTAAAATCAGGCAAGTAAATTAGCCTACTTGATTCAATGCAAATTTTTTTTCAGTGTAGTTTCTGTTTTCATACAATGTATATTTTAACAATGAAATACACCCAAAAAGTATGCAAAAATTTAGATTTGAACAAAATGTTTATATTTTCAAACAAAGGAATTTTCGTTTATTATGGCGATACGAATGTTTTTTGGGTCGAATTCTTTTTCGAACCGATTATTCATAGGATCCTCTTTCAATATTGGTACAGTGACATTGGCAATTTCTCCATCTATGCGTACTTTAACTCTTCCATAATTATTATGAAGATCCAATCTAGGAGCCATTAATGGAAACAAATCTTCCATTATGACTACTCCAATGACGTAATCTTTATTCATTTCCCTATCAATTCCTACATGCCAAATGCCTGGTGGTAAAATCCGAGGTATAGTTGGCATAATTTCGTAATGGTAAACATGAAGTTGAATGGGAGAAGGATGAATTGCGGCCGGGTTACGTGACTCGACTACTTCTGTAAAAAGAAAGTATAAGTAGGCAATTCATTATTGTGGCAATTATTAAATTGCTTGATAAACTAAAGTTTTTATTTTTTTATAATTTATAAATTTATTTATTTATCCTATTTATTATCCTATTTCTGGTTATAAATTATAACAGAATGAAATTTAAAATAAGTTTGATTTCAACTTTTTTAAAATTTTAAGTTATTTTTTTCAGTTGTAAACTCAGGGTCCGTGCTTAAATTACGTAACTCTTTTTTAGTCATTTAAGTTTAAAATACATTTCTTATTGAGGCAATTATTAAATTGCTTGATAAACTAAAGTTTTTATTT
>NC_046661.1:137279261-137295426 GCF_010883055.1 Belonocnema kinseyi
CCGTGCTTAAATTACGTAACTCTTTTTTAGTCATTTAAGTTTAAAATACATTTCTTATTGAGGCAATTATTAAATTGCTTGATAAACTAAAGTTTTTATTTTACACACAATTACACTTATTTGTAAAAGAGGGGTAACACCCGTTACACAAATTTATTCTACAAAAATCCGCCCGCTTTGCGGGCATATTCTCGTAGCGCGCTTGGCGCGCGGCTCGCAAATTTATATGCGCTAAGGCGCGCGACTGTTGGTTCTCGCGCTTCGCGCTCGATAATATATTTACCTCGCACTCCGCGCTCGGTCTTTGTATTACCCTCCACATTTGTGCACAGACCTTTTAAAATTAAAGGTCAAAGCATCGACAACAGTAATTTTGTGATAGTGACTTCTTTTTTGTTAAAGCTCCTTTGGCTTTAACGAATACATTCTCATCACGTATCTTGTGCTTCGCACTCGAATTTGTATCTCAACTTGTATATTATTTCCATTAATGTATATTATTAGAGAGATAGGAGTCTATTATTATAGAGAGATAAGTGGGAGAGAGGGGGTAGGGGGAGAGAAGGAGAAGAAAAATAGTAAATTAGAATATTGAGATCGTAGAATGAAAAAATATTTTATGTATTTGCTAGAGAGAGAGTAGAGTTGAGTGTTAGGAAAGGTGAAAAATATGATAGGGAAAGGGATGATGAATGTAAAGAGGAGATAAAGCAGGTCAGAAACGAATTAAGAAAATAGATTTGTGTGATCCAAAAAAAGAGGAGAAAAAGGCTAGTACGAGAAAAGAGGTTTGGAAGATAGTACATAAAGAGAATTATAGGGGGGGGGGAGAGTAAATTAGGATATTTAGATGGTGTAATGTAAAAATATTTTATGGACTTTCTAGAAAGAGTAGATTGAACAGCTTGGAAAGTTGAGACATATGGTATGGAAAGGGATTAAAAATGTAAATAGAAGAAGAAGGTTAAAAAGGAATTAAGAAAATAGAGAAAAAGAAAAAGTAGTGCAGAAGCATATAGGCTAAAAAAGGAGTGTACTGATTTGTGTGATAAAAAAAGAGGACAAAGCTAGGGTGGAAGAAGAGGTTTAGAAGGTAGTACATAGACAAAAGGCTAGGGCGGAAGAAGAAGTTTAGAGGATAGTACATAGAGAGAGAAAGGGGGGGGGGGGAGAAAAGAAAGAGTAAGGTAGGTCACTGAAATGGTGGAAAGGAAAAAATATTTTATGAATTTTCTAGAAAGAGTAGAGGTGAAAGTTAGGAAAGACGAAACATGCGGTAGGAAAAGGGATGAGAAATGTCAAGAGAAAAAGAAGGTCAGAAAGGAATGAAAAAAGGAAAAAGTAGTGGAAAAGAATATAGAAGAAAGAAGGAGCATACTAATTTGTGTGATTATAAAAAAAGGAGGAAGAGAACTCTGGTGCGGGAGAAGAGGTTTAGAAGGTCATACATAGGGAGGGGGAGCGCGCGAGCGAGCCGAAGAGAGGGAGGGAGATGGAGAGAGAGAGAAGAAAAAGTGTAAATTAGGATATTGAGATGGTAGAATAGATAAAATATGTTATGGATTTTCTAGAAAGAGTAGAGTTGAAAGTTAGGAAAGGTGAAAAATATGGTAGGGAATGGAATGAGGGATTCAAAGAGAAGAAGAAGGAGTTGAGAAAAGAATGAATAAAATTAAGAGAAGGAAAAAGTATTGGAGAAGAATATATGAGAAAAAAGAAGAAGTGTACTGATTAGTGTGATAAAAAAAAAGAAGGAGAACCCCAGTACAGAAGAAGAGGTTTGCAAGGTAGTACATAGAGGGAGAGAGGAAGGGAGAGAGAGGGAAATAGCGAGGGTTAGGGGATAGGGAGAGAGAGGGAGAAAAGAAAACGAGTAAACTGGGATATTGAGATGATAGAATGGAACAAATATTTTATGGATTTGCTAGGAGGATAGAGAGGAAAGTTAGAAAAGGTGAAAAATATGGTAGGGAAAGGGATGAGGAATGTAAAGAGAAAAAGAAGGAGTTCAGAAAGGAATTAAGAAAATAGAGAAAAGGAAAAAGTAGCGGAAAAGAATATAGAAGAAGAAAGAAGAAAAGTACTGATTTGTGTGCTCAAAAAACAAAGAGGATGAGCACTCTAGTACGGAATAAGAGGTTTGGAAGGTAGTTTGTAGAGCGAGGGAGAGGGTAGGGGAGGATTCAGGCGGAGGGTGATAGAAATAGATAGAGGAAGAGAGAGAGAGAAGAAAAAGAGTAAATTATGATATTAAGATGGTAGAATGGAAAAAATATTTTCTGGATGTGCTAGGAGGGGTAAAAAGGGATGTTAGGAAAGGTGAAAAATATGTTAGGGAAAGGGAGGAGGAATGAAAAGAGACGAGGAAGGAGGTTACGAAGGAATGAAGAACATGAAGAAAAGGAAAAGTTAGTGAAGAAGCATATACGAATAAAAAGAAGGAGTATACTGATTTGTGATACAAAAAAGAAAAGGACAGATGGAGAGGTTTTTGAAGGTAGTACATAAAGAAGAAGAAAATATTTAACTAGGATATTAAAATGGTATGGTGGAAAAAATATTTTATGGATTGGCTAAGAGGGGTAGAGAGGAAAGTTAAAAGAGGTGGAAAATATGGTAGGAAAGAGATGACCAAATTTACATAATAAGGAAAGAAATAGTCAAGGTGTTAGGAATAAAGAAAAATGGAAATGCACCTGGTATAGATGAGATTCCAAATGAAATCTGGAAATCAAAATTAGTCCGAAACAGATATTTTAATTTGAATAATTTCGAATAGGAGATAAATATTGCAAAAAAATATTTCACTTTAAATTTTAGATATTATATTTACCAATATTATAGGGAAAAACTACTAAAGTCAACCCTAAAATACCAATCATGATCCGCATTTTCTAGAACTGAAATAAATGTGCAAAGAATATGTATAAGCGTCTGACTAATGAATATTCTTCCAAACGTTTCTATATATAATATACTAATCCTTATCTCACTCATCGCAAAAATCCTTCAGTTTTATAACATTTTAATTGCAACTTTATAAGGATTAAAGTTAATTATTATGCAGAGGTAAGGTGATCTATTGTTAAAAGCTGTAATAAAATTTTTTTTTTTTGCAAAAATGTTCTTAACTTTATTATAAAACTGAATTTAAAATGGAAGTCTGACAAATATGATCAGCAAAGAAACATTTTTTTCCTTTTGCAAATTAAAATATAAAATTAATATTAATAACAAAATTATGTTTAGTATCTATTATCATATAATTGTTTATATTGTTAAATTCTTTAAAATAACCTATTTCTGGTTAAAAACGATAACAGAATGCAATTTAAAATAATTTTGATTTCAACTTTTTTTTAAATTTTAAGTTAATTTTTTCAATTGTAAACTCAAGGTCCGTGCTTAAATTACGTAACTCTTTTTTGGTCATTTTAGTTCAAAATACATTTCTTTGTTTGAAAAATGAACTATTTTGATAAAACAATTTTTATCTGTGGTTGGAAATTTTTTTTATTGAAAAATCTTGTATTCCATTTTTGGTGTAAAATTTATTTTTTTAGTTTGCAAATTCAACTATTTTATTGAAAATATATGGACTATGTTCAAAATTCAGCTACCTTGTTGAAATTTTTGTTGTAAAGAATTTTTTTTTACTGAAAATTTAACAAATCGGTTAAAAATCAATTTTTTTCTTGAAAATTAATTTTTTAAATATTCCTTTTTGTTTAAAAATGAATATTTTTCAGTTTAAAAATGTAACCCTTTGGCTGAAAATGTACGTAATTTGTTGAAAATTCGTCTTATTTAGTAGAAAATATTTCTTTCTGGTTGATAATGCAATTGTTTATTAAAAAATGTATTCCTTTTGTTGAAATTCATTTTTTCTTGTAAAAAAATAATCTTTCTGGTTTAAAACTTAACTACCTTGTTAAAATTTTTCGGTGATGTTTTTGTTAAGAATTTAGTATAAAATTTAACTGTTTTGTAATATGTCTTCCTTATTGAAAATTAGTTTTTTGTAATAAAAGTGTAACTATTATATTTTTGTTTAAAAAATGCCGGAAATTTTGTAAGACCAGGAAAATCCGGGAAATGGCAGTGAATTTATTTTTTGACCTGGAATTTTAAAAGTATTTAGAAGAAAAATCTGTCCAAGTAATTTTTTTCGAAAATCTTCTACTTTAAAAATTGTCCATTTTAAGTTTTTGCTTTTGATTTCAAGAGTTTTAAGATGCAACCTTGAAGACTTAAATAATTAAAATTAAAAGCGTTTGAAGTTGCAAATTTTGGATAAAAAACATTTTTACTTTATGAACTGTAAATACAAATAAATTATTTTTAAAAGGGCACAATAAATTTGATTCGTCAAAACAATTCTAAATCCTTTCAAAATTAAGAATTTTCAGATTTTAGCGTTAAAATTAAAGTTTTTCAATGCTAAAGTCTTAGTCATTAAAAAAATGTATGCGTCTGATCGAAACTTTTATAAACTATTTTTAACTTAAAAATAACTTTATAATAATTTTTTTTTAATTAAAGGCTTTCACTAAATTAATATTATTGTTTCAGTCTAAAATAATCAATTTTTTATGCTTTAAAATTTTTTAATTACAAACAAAAAATTATTTAATATTTATGAATATTTGACTGTTTATTTAAGATAAATAAATTGAAACCAAATATTTATAATCCAACAATTTGAAACTGGGTTGTTTGACATAGAAAGGCTTAGATCGTTAAATTTTCGAAGAGCTTTTAAACTTTGTACAATTTTGATTTTTCTTTTTAAAAAATGTTTAATTTGTAAGTTAAATTTTTTAATTATTGTATTTAAATAAAAATTGAAAAATATGAGTAATTTTAAAAGGTTATTTGGAAGTTTTGAAAATTTTCAAAATTAATTAAAAAGTTGAAATGATTTCAAATAATTTAAACGAAGTATGTACTGACAAAATTCGTCTATTCGTACCGAAATTTCGGTGCTAATTGCTACAGCCTAGTTTTAAAAATAATTTAAATTTTTGCTGTTTAAAAAAAAATTTAGAAACTTTTTAAGAGTTTGTGAAAGGCTTCAAAAGAACAAAAACATTTTCGTAAGATTCCTAGCAAAATTAAAAATAATTTTTAATTTCGAAATATTATTTTGAGATAATATTCAAAAAAATTTTTAATATTTCCAAAATTGTTAATAAAGAATCTGGAAGATTTTAAGAACATTTTTTGAAATTTACAGGATTTTCTAAACATTTTATTCTATTTATTCTATTGATTTCAAAAGATATTTATAAGTTCTAAAAAATTTCAAAAATAATTTTAAAGTTGAGTAAATTCAAAACAAATTCTAGATTTCTCAATATTTTGAAATAAAATTTGGAAGCTTTTCAAGGATTTTTAAAATACTTAAGATAAAACAAATTAAACTTCTTATTTAAAAAGTGATCAGTTTACAAAATTTAATTTTTCAATTTTCAATGGTTCTAGCTTAAAATTGTTTAAAATAATATAATTTAAAACATTTAATGTTCATTAATTCGTTAATTTAGAACATTTAAAATGATAACATGGTTTTATATTTTTAGAATTGAAACTGAATCTTTGAACTCATTAATTTTTAAAAATTAGAAATTCTAAATTTTGCAGCTTATCTGCATTTCATTAAAAAAATTTCCAATTGAAAACTGTTAGTACCTTTTATTTTCGACCTGTAAGTTATGGAGCAATTGAATACAAAATTTTTGAATAAAAAAACTGTTGAACTTTAATTTTAAAAGCTGGAAATTTTTTGCTCGATTAAAACGGCCACCCTGTTGTAGAAAAATAATCTTTTTGATTAAAAATTCAACCGCCTTATTAAATAATTTGGTTTTTTTTTGTTAAAAGTTACTTTTTTGAACTGAAAATTTAATATTTTTTTCGAAATCAACCTCTTTGTACAAAAATTTATATTTTCTGGTTGAAAACTTAAGAATTTAGTAGAAAATTCAATTGTTTTGTACTATGTCTTTCTTATTGAAAAATAATTTTTTGTGATGAAAATGTAATTATTCGGTTTGTCTTATTTGGTAGAAAATTAATTTTCTGTTAAAAATTAAACTATTTTAGTAGAAAATCTCTTCCGGAACACTCTCGTTTTCTACCCCTAAAAAAATAAAAAATCGGAAAAAATTCCAAAAAGTTTCGTACCCACAAGATCTAAAATTGTAAGGCTTAAAATGTTTTAATTTGATGCCCAAAGGTAATTTTAAAAAAGTTATTCTCAGCTCTTCTGTAACACCCTCGTTTTCCACCCTTGAGATAATAGAAAATCGAAAAAAAAGTTTTAAAAATGCCCTAAATTCCAGACATAAAATTTGATGTCTTTGAATCGTTCCATTTAATGTCCAAAGGTACTCAAAAAAAGCTTTTTTCCTAAGATGATAAAAAGTAAAAAATAAAAAAATGTCCTAACTTTCAGACATAAAATTTTCTGGCTTAGAATTGTTACATTTGATGTCAAAAGATACTCCAAATTTAATTTCCTCAGATTTTTTGGAACACTCTCGTTTTCTACCCCTAAAATAATAAAAAATTGAAAAATGGGGATAACAATTTTTCACATAGCTTTGGCATCGAAAAAAATTTTTTATTCGTTTTTTTAAACGTTGAAAACTTTAACAAGGTTAATATGTTAATCCAGATTAAAAATATTCCTTTAACTGATAACAATTTTTATTGCTTAACCTTGTCATCCGGTAAGACAAAATTTATTTGCAACAAATGAAGTTGTACGACGAACCAAAAATAATCCATATTTATGTTATTTCTTATCTTTAAAATAATTAAAAATAATTTTCAAGAAATTTTTTTTTCTATTATTATGTTTTGCAACATTATACATAATTTTCTAAAATCCTGGAGAATGTATTAAAATACCTATAGAGCATTTAAAACCGCTCAAGAGGATTTAAATAAATAATTATTATTAATAATATAATTTTTTTTATTTCATTATATAGATAATTAATTTTCTTGAAAATCGTTCCATATCTTCCAAAATTCTAAAAAAATTTGTAAAACAACATGAAAATTGTTTTAAAGACATTAAAATCATGATATTTCTCGAAAATTTTCGAAATCTTCTGAAATTATTTAAAAAATTTTTAAACTTATAAAAATTTCTTGGAACTTTTAAAAATACCCTAAGAATCTTTGGAATTTCTTCAACTTAAAATATTTCAAATTGCCCTAAAATATTTTAAATTCTTTGAAATCTCTTCGACTTACTGAAATGTGTTAAAAATTCCTAAGAATCTTTTTAATGATCCAAAAATCTTAAAAATGATATTGTATAAAATCCTGCCAAAATCTCTTTAAATCTTTGAAATTCTTGGAATTTTTAATTAAAAATTCGTTTTTTTTTTGGGAAAATTTTAGTTGAAAGTGAGTCTTTTTAGTTGAAAATTTATATATTTTGTTGAAAATTGTATTTTTTTTAAACACTTTTATAAACTCTAATTGTAACTATTCTATTTTCAGTTGAAATATTGAATCTTTTCTGGTTGAAAATTCGTCTTTTTTGGTAGAAAATGAATCTTCTTGGTTGAAAATTCATCTTTTTGGTAGAAAATTCAATTATTTGGTCAAATTTACAGATAAAAAAAAATAATTTTCAACCGAAAAAATGCGGCATTTTAACAAACTATTTAAATCGGCCACCAATAATATGAATTTTTTTAAATTCTTTCTGTTTTTAACAAAATAGTTAAATCTTGACACAATAAATTGAATTTTTTCAAATTTAGTTCAAATTTAAATCAAATCAGATGATTTTTCAAACCAAATAAGGTAAATTCGCAATGGAATGTGCAATAATTCAATTTTAAACTTAAGGCAATTTTTAATCAAAAATTTAATGCGTGAATTTTCAGTTTAAAAAAATTTTACAACGAAAAAAACGAGCTTTCAACTAAATGGTAAAATATACAACCAATAAAATTAATTTTTAACAAATCAGTCTAATTTTCAATCAAATAGTTAAATTTTAATCTGAAAAAGATAAAAGAATATCAAATCGAATATTTAAATTAACAGAATTTAAAATTATTAAACACGAAATATAAAAAAAAAATTAATTGAAAAAAATTCGACCATTGCTTTTTAGTGCTTTTTTTAAAAGCACACAGAGGTCTTTTGATAATACAAAATAAATTTAAAATAAATTCATATTAATAGAATATAAAACAATAAAAAAGAACATTAAATTTTTGTATAAAAATCTAACTAATGAATTGCAAAATAATTTATAGACAATATTATAAAGATTACAGATAACAAAAAAAGTCATCAGGAAGCGGCTTCTAATTTTTGCAAAACCATAATATAATAAAAAAATAAAAAATGTCACAAAAGATGATATCTAAATTTAAAAATTAAAAACATGTAATAATCACAGAAATTTTTAGAATATATAAGAAGAGGCAAAAATGGAACCTTTCCATAATTTTATCTTTTATAATATGATAGTCTCGACAAGTTTTAATTTTTTTCTCCTTTTAATACATTTCTAAAATTGTTTTAATTGATTGTATTTAATATATCGCAATTTTCCATAACTTTTAGAATTACTTAGTGATATTTCGCTTAATTTTTATTGACATTAGTTAAAAATTCGTTTTTTTCGGTAGCAAATTAATCCATTTTGTTTAACAATTTATATTTTTTGTTGAAAAGTTAACTAGGTTTTAAATTTGAGCTACTTGCTTAAAATATGAACAAAAAATTTCTTTCATTTTCTTAAAAATTGACTTTTTTGGTTAATAATTCTCGAATTTTATTGAAGATTGTTTTTTTTTTTGTAGTAAATTAATTTTTTTTTAATGTATCTTTTTTAGTTGAAAATTCAACTTTTTGGTTGAGAATTCTTGAATTGTGTTAAAAATTTATTTTTTTGGTTGTAAATTATTCTTTTTGTTTAAAAATTTATCCTTTTGGTTAACAACTTAACAACTGGTTTTAAAGTTGAACTTCTTTCTTATTAATTTGAAAAAAATGTCTTTCCTTCTTAAAAATTCAACTTTTTGGTTCAGAATTTTTGAATTTTCTTAAAAATTCTTATTTATTTGTAGTAAATTAATCTTTTTATTCAAAAATTTATTTTTATTTAGTTTAAAATTCAACTTAATGATTGAGAATTCTTGAATTTTTGAAAAATTGGGTTTTTGCTAGTAAATTAACCTTTTCTTTTAAAAAATCATCTTTTTGGCTAAAAATTTAACAACTAGGTTTTAAAGTTGAGCTACTTTCTTAATAATTAAAAAATTTTCTTTCTTACTTAAAAATTAAAATTTTTGTTTAAGAATTCTTGAATTTTGTTTAAAATTCGTATTTTTTGTTTAATAATTCTTGAATTTTATGGAAATTACGTATTTTTTGGTAGTAAATTAATCTTTTCGTTAAAAGTTTTCCTTTTTTTAACTAAAAATTCCACTTTTTGGTGAAAAATTCTTAAATTTGATTGAGAATTCGTATTTTTTAGTAGTAAATTAATCTTTTCATTTAAAAATTCATTTTTTTCAGTTGAAAATTCAACTTTTTGTTTGAGAATTTTTGAATTTTCGAAAGAATTGGTTTTTTGGTAGTAAATTCATCTTTTCTTTCAAAAAATCATCTTTTTGGTTAAAAATTAAACAACTAAATTTTAAAGTTGAACTACTTTTCTAATATTAAAAAAATGTTCTTTTCTTCATAAAAAATCAAATTTTGGTTGGGAATTCTTCAATTTTATGGAAAATTTGTATTTTTTGTAGTAAATTAAAATTTTTGCTAAACAATTTATCTTTTTTAGTTAAAAATTCAACTTTTTCACTGAGAATTCTTGATTTTTGTTAAAAATTAGTTTTTTGGTAATAAATTAATACTTTCTTAATAATTGAAAACAAATTTCTTTCCTTCTTAAAAATTCAACTTTTTGGTTTAGAATTCTTGAATTTTATTGAAAATTCGCATTTGTTCGTAGTAACTTCATCTTTTTATTTGAAAATGTCTCTTTTTTTTATTTGAAAGTTCCACTTTTTGGTTGAGAATTCTTGAATTTCATTGATATTTCTTACTTTTTTAGTAGTAAAGTAATCTCTTTGTTTAAAAATGTCTCTTTTTTAATAAAGTTCCACATTTTGGTTCAGAATTAATTTTTTGGTAGTAAATTAATCTTTTTTTTTTAATTTATCTTTTTGGTTAAAAGTTTAACAACTAGGTTTTAAAAAGGGAACTACTTTCTGCAGAATGAAAAAAATCCTAATTTCTTAAAAATTGTCTTTTTGGTTGAAAAATTTTTTAATTTTTTTAAAAATTCTACTTTTTGGTCGAGAAATCTTGAATTTTGTCAAAAATCCTTTTTTTCTGTAGAAAGTTATTCTTTTTGTTTAAAAATTCATCTTTATGAATAAAAATTTAACAACTGGGTTTGAAAGATAAATACTTTCTTAAGTATTAAAAAAACAGGTACCTTTCTTTCTAAAAAATTCTACTTTTTGGTTGAGAACTCACGAATTTTATTGAAAATTCCACTTTTTGGTTAAAAATTCTAGAATTTTTTTGAAAATTCTTATTTTTTTGTTGTAAATTAATCTTTTTGTTTGAACATTTTTTTAAAATTGAAAACTGAACTTTTTAAAGGAGATATCTTGAATTTTGTTAAAATTTCGGTTTTTTTTTGTCGCAAATTGTTCTTTTTTTTTATTTATCTTTGTGGTAAGAAAACTAACAACTACTTAGATTTTAAAGTTGAAATACTTTCGTAAAAATAGATCTTTTTCTTTGAGAATTCTGGAGTTTTATTTTAGTTCTTCTTTTTGGTAGTAAATTAATCTTTTGTTTTAAAATTTCATCTTTTTGTTTAAGAATTCATCTTGTTTAGTTCAAATTGGATTTTTTGGTTGAGAATTCTTGAATTTTGTTAAAAACTTGTTCTTTTCAGTAGAAAATTAATCTTTTTGTTTAAAATTTAATCTGTCTGGTCAAAAACATAATAACTCGATTTTAAAGTTGAAATACTTTCTTAAAAATGCAAAAATTTTCTTTCTTTCCTAAAAATGCAACTTTTTGTTTGAGAATTCTTGAATTTTTTTGAAAATTTATTTTTTTTTAAACTAATCTATTTTCGCGAAAGATTTAGATTTTGGGTTAATTAAATAATCAAACACGAAATATAAAAAAACAATTAATTGAATAAAATTCGACCATTGCTTTTTAGTCCTTTTTTTAAAGCACAAAATGTATTTTGATGATACAAAATAAATGAAATATTAAAATTATATTAATAGAATATAAAACAGCAAAAAAGAACATTACATTTTTTATAAAAACCTTACCAATGAGTTGCAAAATAATTTATAGACAATGTGATAAAGATTAGATAAAAACAATCATCAGAAATCGGCTTCTAATTTTTGCAAACCCGCAATGTAATCAAAAAATATAAAATCTTACAAAAGATGATTTTAAATTTTTAAATATACTCTTTTTTAATATAATAATCTCGACAAGTTTTAATTTTTTTCTCCTTTGAATACATTTCCAAAATTATTTTAATTTATTTAATTTAATAAATTTGCAATTTTAGATAAATTTTAGAATTACTTGGTGATATTTCTCTTCTTTTTTATTGATATTGGTTAAAAATTCGTCTTTTTGGTAATAAATTAATCTTTTTGTTCAAAAATTCATCTTTTCTATATGAAAATTCAACTTTTTGGTTGAGAATTCTTGAATTTTGTTAAAAATTCATTTTTTCGGTAGTAAATTATTCTTTTGGTTTGAAAATTCATCTTTTTAAGTTCACAATTCAAATTTTTTGTTGAGAATGATATTTCATTGAAATTTTCTCTTTTTTGTTAATAAATTAATCTTTTTGTTTAGAAAATCATATTTTTTAGTTGAAAATTAGACTCTTTGGTAGAGAATTCTTGAATTTTGTTGAAAATTCTTCTTTTTCAGCAGTAAATTAATCTTTTTGTTTAAAAATGTATCTTTTTGTGTTGAAAATTCACCTTTTTGGTTGAAAATTCTTGAATTTTAATGCAAATTCGTTTTTTAGTAGTAAATTTATCTTTTCATTTAAAACTTCATCCTTTTGGTTAAAATTTCAACAACTAGGTTTTAAAGTTGAACTACTTTCTTAAAAATTAATAAAATGTCATCTTTTTTAGTTGAAAATTTAACTTTCTGGTGGATATATATTAAATTTTATTAAAACTTCGTTTTTTTTGTAGCAAATTAAACTGTTTTTTTATTAATCTTTTTGGTAAAAAATTTAACAACTAGGTTTTAAGGTTGAATAGCTGCTTAAAAGTAAAAAAAAAACATCATTCTTTCTTAAAAATGGAACTTTTTCATTGAGAATTCTTGAATTTTTTTTCGAAAATTCTTTGTTTGGTTGTAAATTAATGTTTTTTGGTTTAAAAATGTATCTTTTTTAGTTAAAAATTCAACTTTTTGGTTGCCTGTCACATAAAACTCAATTAGGTACATTTCAATATTCCCTCTAAAATCTAAGTGTTTTTTTTAATTCGCCTTTTTTGCGTGAACTCAACTATTTTTTATTTAAAAATAAAATATTTTTTATATATATATATATTAAATAATATTTAATATATAGATATTGTATTTACCAATATGAGTGGAAAAACCACTATGATGAAGCCTATAATTCCGATCAGGTTCCTCATTTTCTTGAAATGAAAAAAAATTACATTGATTAGTCTAATGAATATTTTTTCAAATGTTCCAGTACATATTATTCTAATCGTTATCTTACACGTCATTATAAACTGTTTGTATTACATAAATCTTTCAATTTTATGACACTATTATTGCAATTTTTGAGACAATAAGAGGACTTATTACGTTGTAAAAAGATCACTATTAGTTGAAAGATATGTTAACATTTTATTTTACCTGAAAAAAATTTAAACTTTATTACATTTAAATCCAACGACCTTGCGAACCTGGAAGTATCCTTGGTTTTTTTAAACATTAAAAATCTGGAAATTTCCATACATTTTTCACGAGAACCTTAAATTTGAACTACTTTTTTTTCTTTTAAAACATTTTCTTAAAATGGGAAGAGATTTCAAAATGTTACAAAATATTTTTAAAGATTTCAAAATATTTTAAAGATTTCAAAACGTTTCAAATATTTTAAAGTATTTTAAAGGATTTTTAACATTTCACGAAGATTTCACGGATTTCAAAGATTTCAAAAAGTCAACGAATACAAAAGATATCAGAAATATTTTTCAAAGATTTCATAAAGATTTAAAAACGTTAAAAAAAGATTTCAAGGATTTTAAAAATTCGAAAAATGTTTTTAAATATTTCAAATGATTTCGCAAATGTTGCAGAAGTCTTTAAACAATTTAAATTAATTGATTTTTAATATTTAATAAAAATTAATCGATTTTCTAACATTTTGAAGATTTTAAACGATTAAAATTTTTTTATAGGAATTCAAAAGATGTCACAAAGATTTCAAAGGTTTTTACAAAACTTTTAAAAGATTCTAAAACATTTTATTTTTAAACGATTTTAAACTATATCGAATTCTTTAGAAGCTTTCAAAAGATTTGGAATATTCCAGTGATTTCAAACTAACACAAGAGATTTCACAAATGTTTCAAAGAATTCGTAAGGATTTCAAAATATTCCAAGAATTTCAAAGATTTCTATTATTTCAAATATTTTTAATGCCTTTAGAAGGATTAAAAGAATTTGAGAAGAGTAAAAAATATTTCAATTATTTTAATCGAACACAAAGATTTCACAAAACAAGATTAAATAAATATTTCTCAAATATTAAACAAATTTCACCGGACCATTCAAATTTTTTTTTTAAATTTGGAAGATTTGAAAATAATTCAAAAATTTGAAACGATTGCAAAAATGTTTATAATATTTCAAAAGATTTCACAAAGATTTCATAAATGTTAATAAAAACTTAAAAAGAATTTCAAAAGGTTTCACAAAGATTGCAAATATTCCAGTGATTTCCAAAGAATATAAGATTTCATATATAGATTTCTGAAATATTTCAAAGATTTCATAAAGGTTTCAGAATATTTCAAAAAATAATTTTACAAAGATTCCAAAGATTTAAAAAATTTTTTTTAAACTTTCTAAAATATTTTTAATTTTATTTTTTAAACGATTTCAAAAGTTTAAAAATATTGCAGTGATTTCAAAGGAATAGAAAATGTTTCACAAATATTTCAAATAATCCATAAGGATTTCAAGAGATTTCAAGAATTTCAAAGATTTTAAATTAATTTAGAAGTTTTAAATCAAACTTGAGAAGATTTCAAGATAGTTCAATGTTTTTAAACGAACAAAAAGATTTCACAATCAAGAATTAAAGAAAGATTTCTCAAATATTTATAAAATTTCATTAAAGATTTTAAAAGATTTTAAAAAACTTTGCCGATCATTGAATTATTAAATAAAATTTCTAAGATTTCAAAGCAATTCATAGATTTGAAATGATTTAAAAAAATGTTACAAGATTTCAAAAGATTTCACAAAGATTTCAAATATTTTAATATTTTTAAATTAATATAAAAGATTTCGGAAAGATCTCACAAATATTTTAAGGACTTCATAAATAAATTTAAGTTAATAGAAGAATTTCAAAGATTTTTAAATATTTCAAAGATCTTAAACGATTAAAATTTTGTTTAGATGATTTCAAATGATTTCAAATATTCCAGTGATTTTGAACGAATACAAAAGATTTCAGAAATATTTCAAAGATTTCATGAAGATTTCAAAATATTTAATAAAATTTTACAAAAATTTTATACACATTTTTTGAAGATTTCTCATGTAGATTTCACAAAAATTTTTAAATGTCACAAAGATTTTAAATGAAATAAAAAAAACACAACTATCTAGCATTACGATAGGAGAAGATAATTATAAATTATAGCAAATTGTTTAAAAATTTATTTTTGTTAAATTTGATTAATTCCTACCTCGCTCTAAGTGAAAAGTGAACAATAAGTTGAATATTTCTGGAAAAAAACCGCAACTGGAAATTTAAAAATAAGTTGAAAAATTCGGAAATAACCGCAACTTTCTAAGTCTATTCTAAGAGAAAATTGTTAAAAACCATAATTAATTGTTTAAAAAATTTGTTTAAACATCTTATTATCAGTAGAAAGTAGTGTTTTATGTATTAAAAACAATTTATTTTAAAACCCGGAAAAAATGAGAATCGATCTTCCGGTATTATCGACTGAAGGTAATGCAAATTTCTATTTTATATGGGTCGGTAATGTAGATCAGTGATTAGAAATCAAAGATTAAAAATCCAACAATTTGAAACATCATTTTTTGCAACAGAAAGCCTAGATTCATTAATATTTAGGAATGGTCAATGTAATTTTTACATCGGAAATTAATTAGGATTAAAAAAATTCTGTATTTTTAGTGTTAATTTAAATATTTTTTTCAGGTGAGTACCTTCATATTGAGATCTCAGCTTGCAATACATGCATGTGCGTCACTTCTTTCGATCGTAAGTAACACATTTTTTTCAAACAAATTTAAAAGAATAAGAAAAATAGTTATGGGCTGATTTTTTTTGTTTAAACATATAAATTTAAGGGGTAAGACTTTTAGAAAAAGAATATTTATATTTTTTAATTAATAAAAATTACGGTTTTTTAATTGGAAAAATTTCCCCCCTAATTAGTCAAATAAAAAATTACTTATTCTGGATGGCGAATTGACGGGGAAACCGGGTGATGACCAGAAAATTGATTCGAAAAGCCGAAAATTTAATTTTAATCGCAGTAAAATTCAATTTTCCATCTTAATTTTAGTCAATTTAAAAAAGTGATTCTTTTGTTAAAAATTAATTTTTCGTTTGAAGATTCATCTCTTTCCGAAAATGTAACTACTTTGTTGAAAAACATTTTTTTTGCTAAAAATTTAACTATTACATTAGAAAATTTAACTATTTTGCTGAAAAACTGATTTTTTTATATTACGAATTAGAGTTTTAACGGAAAATTGAACTATTGGGTTGAAAATTGAGTGGCCAGAAACGAAAAGGGTCCGAGCGCTCGAAAACGCGAAAAAGTTTTGTCCAAACGTCTTGTGATATCAAAATTTCGAAATTCAAAAAATG
>NC_046661.1:137295526-137300733 GCF_010883055.1 Belonocnema kinseyi
CATTTTTTGAATTTCGAAATTTTAATATAACAAGACGTTCGGACAATACTTTTTCGCGTTTTCGAGCGTTCGGACCCTTTTCGTTTCTGGCCACTCAATTGATCTTTCTTATTTAAAAATTAAATCATTTGTTTGAAAATTTCTGTACTTTGTAGAAAACTCCTTTTTTTCCAGAAAGTTAATCTTTATGATTCAAAATTCATTTTTTTTGTAAGTAGAAAATTCACCTATTTCATTAGAAAATTTAACTATTGTGTTGAAAATCCGTTTTTTTTTTTTAATTTTTTTTTATGAAGAATTAGATTTTTAACGAAGAATTCGACTATTTTATTTTCGTTGAAAATTTATATTTTTTTATATAAATTAAACTATTTGGTTGAAAATTAATATTTTTTTATTTAAAAATTAAATAATTTGTTTAAATATGTATGTACTTTGTGGAAAATTCCTCTTTTTTATAAAAATCTCAACTATCCCAGTTAAAGATTTATAATCTTAGTTGGAAAATTAACTGTTTTATTTTTAGTTGATTCATTTTAGTTGAAAATTAATTCCTTCAACTGTAAATTTAAATGATCATGTTTAGTTGAAAACTGATATTTTCTCATTCAAAATTCAACAATTTTGATGAAAATTTGTCTTTTTTTCATTGAAAATTCAACTATTTCGTTGAAAATCCACATATTTGGTTAAAATTCGTTTTTTTTTAGAAAATTATCCTTTTCTTTGCACGTTCATATCCTTTTTTTTTTAATTTTTCTTTTCAGTTAAAAATTCAAGTATTTCAGTTAAATATTTATCATTTTAGTTGAAAATTTATCTTTCAGATTCGAAATAAAATTACTGGGATGGAAGTTCAACTCTTTTAAAAAAACTTTTTTATAATGATTTTCAACAATTTCTACAAAATTCGCATTATTAGTTTATTTTCTTTTTTTTTTTTGCCAACAATGTAACTATTTTGTTGGACATTTTTTTCTTTTTTGGTTGAAAAGAATTTTTTGTTTGGACTGAAAATGCAACTATTATTGCAATTGAATATTCTATAATTTTAGTTAAAAATCCATCTCTTTGGTTTATCATTAATTTTTTTACTAGAAATTCAATTATGCAATTTTTGGTAGAAAATTCATCTTTTTGGCATAAAACTCAATTATTCTAGTTAAAGATTCACCATTTTAGTTTAAAATTCTACTATTTTAGTTAAATATTTACAATTTCAGTTGAAAATTCATTACTTTGTTTGAAAATGTTACTATTTTTTTTTTTTAAGTTATTTTTTTGTGGAAAGTAATTTTTTAATTGAAAACTTGACTTATTCCAATTGAATATTCCATGGTTTTAGTTAAAATTCTTCTTTTTGATTGGACATTAATTTTTTTACTCACAAATTTAATTCTTTAAATTTTGTTCGAAATTAATTTTTTCAACTAAAACTTTAACTATTCCATTTTTTTTTTTTTTGGAAATGATATAACGTCATGATTTAAATAAATGTTTGCGGTTTACGCCAAATATTAATGTTTTACTTTTGGTTGACCGGGAAAATTAAAAAATTTGACCGGAAATTTGAAATGGTTCACCAAATCGCTACCCTATTTTTTCTTTTTCTTTAAGACTTGGCCTAATTTTTTATGAAGAAAATGAATTAAACCTGATTATCTACAATCCAACGAATCATCAAGTATGTGCAATATCCACCGTTGTGGAACTTTAGTTGGGCAAGGAAGTGGTGTTTCTTGTAAGAAAACTTTTCGCACGGCCCCTGCCTTCTTATTTCATAAAGTTTCGTTTCATTGCGAAAATTTCATTCTTTTCAAGAAGAAAGTGCGTCTTGCGAACTTCTGCGCCGAGAAAAGAGTCTCTGGGATTAAAATAAATTCAGGCTTTGAACTTTCTTTGCTTTTTCCGGACGAGAGTAGATATCAGATACGGGAGGGCGTTTCTGAATACAAATCCCTACCTTACCGACATCGAGATCATTCTACTCATGTGGTTCACGTCCGTGCTGTGTTTCTAGAATCTTCTCGAAGGGACCCCACGACGCCCAGTGGGATGAAATAAAAAAAACGAGGTTCAAAATGACATTTAGAACGCAATTATGCACCGGTTTTAGATTTGTTAAATTCAGGACTAAATTTTACAGAAAATGGCGAGAGTAGATTTTTTATTTTTTTTTTGTTTACTCAATCTTTATTTTTATGAAAACAACGAAAAAATGTCGATTTTTTAAATTTCATTTTTTATCTTTTGGACGAAAATTTTCTCATACTGTTAACTTGCATACTTAATTGTTATAAACAAATTGTATTAACAAATGTTCGAAATGAGGGGTTATTTCTTTTCGAAGTATATTTCTGCCCTGAAATCGCTTGCTTTCATCGTTAGGATGATACGTGGACAATAAAATTTGATATTAAGTGTTATTTGTTTATTTTATAAACAAATTATATAAACAAATGCACATTTTGGGCTTTTTTAAGCGAAAAATAATCTTTTTTGTTCTGGCACTGCTGAAATGATATTCCCGAAGATGTTTTTTGAAAAAAAATTTGCATCATATCAATATGTGTTTATTTAATAAACAAATTATACAGTGTGGACACACTGGTGCTTACATACATGGCGAATCGAATGCTACCCGAATTGCACAATAGCAGGGGAGAAGCCAATATACAGGGGTATTTTCATATTTCGCGCCTTTAAAGTTGCATTCGGCTCGGCCATTCGGTCAAGTCCGTGCATCTTCGGATCAACTTTATCATAGTTTCCATGGTTGCGTTCGAAACTTTAAATGGGCACAAGTGTCAAAACAATATAGGTTGTGTTACATAATAATTACAAATAATAAAAGTGTTTGATTAATAATGAAATGAGACATGTGAACTGATAAGTAAACGTCAATTTTTGTCTGTGCCAATAACATTATGGAATGTCTGCTGAGTGACAAATACTATAAAATAGTAATAATATTCTGCGCTTCCGGTGGGCGAAGAGTGAATTGTGTTTACCACTTATTTATGGCATAAAAACAGGTATGATATGAATAGACAGGATATATTTTAAGTAAAGTGAATGAAATATTACATACGTAAACTTCAAATTGACATTACCTATATTTACTTGCAGCGATTAGGGCAAACAGGTGAATCTGAACATAACCTCGAAAAAATGAGAGATCGGCCCGGCATGTTTATTCTACTTTCGATTGATTATTCTTTACCAAAGAAATGTTTGGTGGTATTGTATGTTTATCACTGACAGTGTCGGCAGCGATAATTTAAATAATAATTACTTATTAACAACTGAACAATCATTACTTATTAATCATTTTATTAAGTTAAACATTATTCTTGAATTTAAAATTTGATTACCATTGTTTCTTACACAGATAGCTCCTAGAAGAAATACACATCAGGAAATCGTTATCTCTGGACCTTATCCCAAGACTGAGGATTGATCAGCCTAAAATTAATTATCTGAGTCTTTTGAATGGTATAGGCGTATCAAAAAAATATCTTGAAGCAATTTAACTTTCCCAGAGTTTAATTGATACAATTTTTAGGGATTTTTTTTTATTTTAGAAAATTTTTTCTCGGGATCTCATCTTAAATTTGCTTTGATCAACCAATAAAATAAATTAAACACTTGTTGGTGATAGGATTGTTTCAGTAATAAATCTAGAAGAGAAATTTTAGGCCGATATTTATTTTCCATTTTTTTTTTTAATTATTCTATTTTCGAACTTGCTATATCTGGATCTGGTTTCCAAATTGGCATTTGATCAGCACCTAAAATCAATTTTAAGTACTTTTGAGGGTATCGGTGTATCAAAAAAATATCGAAGAAATTTGACTAGCCCGGATTATAATTAATAAAGTTTTTATGGACTTTTTTATTTTCGAAAATGTTTTCGCTGGACCTCATCTCAAAATTTGGTTTGATCAACCAATAAAATAAATTGAACACTTGTTGGTGCTAGGATTGTATCAGTAATAAATCTAGAAGAGAAATTTTAGGCCGACATTTACATTACAATTTTTTTTGTTATACGATTTTCGAAGTTGCTATATCTGGATCTGATTTCCAAATTGGGATTTGATCAGTACCTAGAATCTATTTTAAGTAATTTTAAGGGAATCAGTCTATCAAACAAAATACATAAAAAGTTTATTAATTAAAATTTGGGCTTGTTGAATTGCTTCGAGTTTCTTTTTCGATACACCGATATCATCAAAATGACTTAAAATTGAGTTTAAAAGCTGGTCAAATCCCAATTTGGAAATCAGATCCAGGTGTAGCAAGTTCGAAAATAGAATAATAAAAAAAAAATGGAATGTAAATATCGGCCTACAATTTCTCTTCTTGATTTATTACTGGTACAATCCTATCACCAACAAGTGTTTAATTTATTTTATTGGTTGATCAAACCAAATTTGAGATGAGATTCAGAGAAAACATTTTCTGAAATGAAAAAAATCCCTAAAAATTGTATCAATTAAAATTCGGGCAAGTTAAATTGCTTCGAGATATTTTTTTGATACGCCTATACCATTCAAAAGACTCAGATAATTAATTTTAGGCTGATCAATCCTCAGTCTTGGGATAAGATCCAGAGATAACGATTTTTCAACAATGTTGATTAAAATGCACCAATTCTATTTACATTTCCTGATGTGTATTTCTTCTAGGAGCTATCTGTGTAAAAAACAATGGTAATCAAATTTTAAATTCAGAAAAAATGTTTAACTTATTAAAATGATTAATAAGTAATGATTGTTCAGTTGTTAATAAGTAATTATTATTTAAATTATCGCTGCCGACACTGTCACTGATAAACACACAATACCACCAAACATTTCATTGGTAAAGAATAATCAATCGAAAGTATAATAAACATGCCGGGCCGATCTGTCATTATTTCGAGGTTATGTTCAGATTCACCAGTTTGCCCTAATCACTGTAAGTAAATGTAGATAATGTCAATTTAAAGTTTACGCATGTAATATTTCATTCACTTTATTTAAAACGTATCCTGTCTATTCATAAGATACCTGTTTTTATGTCGTAAATAAACGGTAAACATAATTCACTCTTCGCCCACTGGAAGCGCAGAATATTATTACTATTTTATAGTATTTGTCACTCAGCAGACATTCCATAATGTTATTGGCACAGACAAAAATTGACGTTTACTTATCAGTTCA
>NC_046661.1:137300833-137325754 GCF_010883055.1 Belonocnema kinseyi
ATGATAAAGTTGATCCGAAGATGCACGGACTTGACCGAATGGCCGATCCGAATGCAACTTTAAAGGCGCGAAATATGAAAATACCCCTGTATAATGGCTTCTTCCCTGTTATTGTGCAATTCGGGTAGCATTTGATTCGGCATATATGTAAGCCCCAGCGTGTCCACACTGTATGAATAAATGCACATTTTGAGCGATTTTAATCTAAAAGAAACCGTTTTTTCTTCTGACCTTAATGAAATTATATTGCCAATAACGTTTTCTGAAAAATTGTTTGCCACCCATCAATATTTGTTTATTTCATAAACAATTAATACAAAAAAAGGCACATTTTTGGTGTTTTTAAGTAAAAAGAAATGATTTTTTTCTTCTGACTTTGCTGAATATAATTTAAAAAATAATACAAGAAAAATAGATTTATTTTCGCTTGAAGAAGCCCAAAATGTTCATGTTTTTATATTATTGGCGATATAATTTTAGCAAGGTCAGAAGAAAAAATTATTTCTTTTCGCTTAAAAACACCAAAAATGTACTTTTTTATGTTGATTTTTTTTTTTAAATAAACAAATATTGATGTGTAGAAAACAATTGTTCAGAAAACGTTATTGGCAATATAATTTTAGCAAGGACAAAAGAAAAAACGGTTTCTTTTCGCTTAAAATCGCCCAAAATGTGCATTTATTCATATAATTTATTAAATAAATAAACAAATATTGATAGTTTAAACATTTTTTTCAGAAAAGAAGCATTGGCAATATGATTTTAGCAAGGTCGGAAGCAAAAAAGGTTTCTTTCGCTTAAAAACGGCCAAAATGTGCATTTGTTTATATAATTTGTTTATAAAATAAACAAATATTGATGAGTGGCAGAAGTTTCTTCAGAAAAAATCATTGGCAATATAATTGTGACAATTTTGGAAGAAAAAATGGTTTCTTTTCGCCTAAAAACGGCCAAAATGTACATTTGTTGATATAAATTGTTTATGAAATAAACAAATATTGATGGGTGGCAAACATTTTTTCAGAATGCGTTATTGGCAATATAATTTTAGCAAGGTTAGAAGAAAAAACTAATTTTTTTCGCTTGAAAACGCTCAAAATGTGCATTTGTTTATATAATTTGTTTATAAAATAAACAAAAATTGATGAGTGGCAAAAATTTCCTTAGAAAACGTCATTGGCAATATAATTCTAACAAGTTCGGAAGAAAACACAAATTCTTTTCGCTTAAAAATGCCCAAAATGTGCATTTGTTTATATAATCTGTTTATAAAATAAACAAATAAAATTTAGTCTTACATTTTAATGTCCACGTATCATCCTAACGACGAAAGCAAGCGATTTCAGAGAAAAAATATACTTTGAAGAATAATAACCCCTAATATCAAGTATTTGTTAATACAATTTATTTATAAAAATTAACTATGCAAGTTACCAATTTTTTTATCTTTCTTACATCCCTGTACATTAAATCCAAGGGACGAGAAGTATAAGAAAAATTTCGTCTAAAATATAAAAGGTGAAATTAATCAAATCCACCATTTTTTCGTTGTTTGCATTAAAATAAAAATTAAACAAACAAAAAAATAAAAAATCTACTCTCACCATTTAATGAAAAATTTAGTCCTGATTTTTAAAAAAGTCTAAAATCACTGCAATTCTGAACAAATTTTGGATTTTTTAAAGAACAATTTTTTCTATGGTCAGCATTGCCAGATTTTATGCACTAGGGTAGATAAAAGCAAAAAAAATTATGACATTGTTAAGGTACTTGTTATAAACAAATTAATTTGACAAATAGTCTACGCTGTGGATTCTTCGTTTGCAAAGAACATTTTTGCGTTAAAATGACTTGCTTTTATCGGAAAAAAGTACTCGGTCATAAAAATTAGTCTAAAATTTTTAATAATTTTATGTAAACAAATACCTAGAGTGGACATCAAAAGGCAGAAAGAAATAGTTTTTTTATCTAATTTTCCTCGAATTATATAGCCAGGAACGTTTAATGATAAAAAATTATCCGATATTTTAAAATAATTTTATAAACAAATTGTATAACAAATTCCCAGTGTGTACAACTATGTGTGTCAATTATGCATTTCTCATAAAGATTTTCAAGGTTTTATTTTGATTTGTCCTTGAATTTTCTATTGCTCTAACTTTTTAATTTAAACTATATTGCGCAATACAAAATGCAAGAACAAATCAATATAAAACCTTGAAAATGTTTACGAGAAATATACAATTGTTATTATAAATAACCTTGAAGTGATTTACGCGAAATTAGTTTCTCAAAATTGCGCAATATCATTCTGTAAGGTCTTAGCATCTGTTCGAGAAGATTCTAGAAACTTAGCACGGACATGAACCACTTGAGCGGTAGAAGTCTTGAAGTCGGCAAGGTAGGAATTTGTATCAGGAAACGTCCTTGCCTAACTACTGTTCAGAAACTAGGATTCTTAATAACGTAATGACGCGTAATAATGCATAATAACACCCAATACTGCGTAATGATGCGCAATACTGCATAATGTCGCAATAATGCGTCATCATGCTTCAAAGAACGATTTCTTACACAAAATTTGTTATATTTTTATTAGATTTATAATTGCTAACAGGGAATATATTTAATTGTTTATAACAAATTTATTTAACTAATGCCCAAAGGAACGTTTATTCGTATAAATTTTCGTTTTTTGCAATAAATTTTATCTGTAGCAAGTTAATACTGATATTTAATCAAGATTTTTAGCTAATAATTAAATTAACAATTGTCATAAACAATGTATTAAATAAATACGCAGCTTTGTTTAGTCTAGTGAGTGTTTTTTTACACTGACTGTTTTAATATTACTAAAAATTCATATTTTAAGAAAAAAATTTAGCGACAATTTAACAGTTACTGTTGTTAATAACAAATAGTTTAAACAAATGGCACAAATGAACATTTCTTTGTAGAAAAAAATCCTTTTTGTCATAAAGGCTCTCGAAAATTAGTTAATATTAATATTTGATGTACCGATGTTTAAAAAGTAATTGATTATTTTTTAATTTAATAACAAAAATGTTTTAAAAAGTTTTGACTTTGGAATTGTGCCTTTTTCTAGCACATCTTTGGATTAATGTAAAAGTAATTAGAAAACTTGAAAACACTATTCAAAAAAAGATCTTCAATGTCAGCGCAAATTTTAAACAAATTTATTGAAAATATTTTAAACGACTTAAAAACTTCTAAGTGATTTCCTAAAATTTAAGAACAAAAAGTGTAGAAGCTTTTTAAGAATTTCTAAATGTTTCAAAAAAGTATACATAAATTTCTTAAGTTTCCTTTTAAAATGTCAAATGATGTATTTTACGACATCTATCTTAAGAGAATAATTAAGAAGATTTAAAAACATTCTAAAAGATAATCGAATTTATCAATAAAGAATCAGGAAATCATTTTTTATTTTTTTTATTTAGAGACATTTTCAAAAAAAATTCAGATTATTTTTAGAATATTTATAAGTTTCGAAAAAACTGCTCGAAAATGAATCTAGAAGATTTTAAAACAATTTTAGAAATAATTTGAGTTGGTTTAAGAGATAATTAGTAATTTTTTGATTTTTTAGAATTTTAAAGAGATTTAAAATATTTTTAAACTGAAAGATTCCCGAATATTTATAAAATATTCTTATATTTTTTCCAAGTATCAAAAAGGTCTTGAACATCTTTCAAACTACTCAAAAATTGCCTAAAATTTGATAAAATTCTATAAAATAAACAAAAATCTTTAAAAAATTTCTAAAACCTACAAAAATTATATTTAATAACCTCAACAAAGAAAAATAAAAAATAAATATTAATTTTAAATTTTCATTTTGTAATAACAATTACTTTTTCCTGGAAATTTTAATTTACACAACTTTTTTTATGCTAGACTGAAAAATCTTTTTTAGTTGAAAATTTTGTAAATTCATCTTTTTTGTTTGAAATTTAAACTCTTTTGGTGGAAATGTCGTTTTTTTTTTAAATTAAAAATGAAAATTCATTTTTTTATAAATTTACCTGTTTATTATTTTAAAGTTGAATATTACATTTTTTGTTGAAAATTCATATTTTTTAGTTAAAAAATTTAATTGTGTTGTAAAAAAGTCTTTTTTAAATACATGGAATAGAAAATAGGGACGTTTAATGTCATTAAATTCTTAATTTCTCATATTTTTAATATTATTATATTTACAGACTAAGCAGTACTTTATGAATTTCAAAAAAGTAGCATTTTTTACGAAAATAATTCAATAATAAATAATAAAATAATTTTAATTGCAAAGTAAATTAAATACAAATTCTCAAAAACTATGAATTTTTTATGTTTATTTCTTTTTCAAGTTACATAAATATAGTTTTACTAATTGTAAGATTTTGAAGAACATTAAAAAAGAATTTAAAAAATGTCAGATAGATCAAATCAAAATTTCTACAATAAAGTCAATCATCAAACAGATAATTGAATTTTCATACAAAAAAATTAATTTCCATCCAGCTGTTTTTCGAATCAGAAAAGATTAAGTTATTAATGTTATAATAATTTAATCTTTTCCGGTTAGAAAACTAGCTATTTTTAAATTAATCTTTTTGTTTAAAAAATTAATTATTTGTTTGACTTTATTGTTGAAATTTTTATTTGATTTATCTGAAATTTCGTCTTTTTTATTTTTAATTATTTTCCATTCAAAAGTATTTTATTATTTATTATTATAATTTTTATTTAAAAAATGCTACTATTTTAAAGTCATAAAGTAATCCTTAGAGTCTTAGACTGTAAATAAAAAAATAAAAAAATATAAGAAGATGAGAAATACAAAATGAGAAATAGAGAAAGCAATGATATTTAACGTCCCTATTTTCTATTTCCGGTTCATTCGAAAGTCACGTGTCAGGCAACTGGAGTCAAACGAAGGGGAGGAACTGTTTCCTCTCGAGACACGTTGTTTTCCGGTACTTTCCTGCTGGGTCGATTATAATATTACATAATACCCAATTTCCTGTGTAAAGTGGTCATCCAAAATATTTCCTGGAAACTTTGTTCTTATTGTGGGATGACACTTTTGCTATTTTTTAAAAAAATATAGTTTTTTAATTGACCTATCATAATTGTAAAATTTTTTAATTGGTATTAAAGTCGTTATTATTGATTTTGGTTCTGCAATTAATTAAAAAATATATTTTTTTATTTTAAATAAAATAAAAATTCTATTTTTTACCTTTCGTCCCGAATTGGCTCACAGAACTCGTCAAGCTGCCAATATTTTGTATTAATTAATTTTTATATTATCAACATGGCCGCGTGGTGAATTAAAAACGTCGGTAATAAATCAACAAATAAATTTAACAACAAATTACCAGAGTAATTGTTGAAAAGTAGCTCATAGAATTTGATGTGATAGTTTGTCCGGGTATTATTGAATTTTTTAACTAAGAAAGGTACATTTTTAACCAAAAATAGAATGGTTAAAATTTCAATTAAAAAAGTAATTTTTAATTATTAAAAAAACTAATTTTCTATCAAATAGATTACTTTTTTTACTAAATTATTGAACTTTTAAGACAAAATGACGAATTTTCTATACAAAACAGTTGATCTATAAAATCAAAATGTAAAAGTTTGATAAAAAGTTAATTTTATACCAAAAACGGAGAATGTAAAACAAAATACAAGAACTCTGAATCCAAAAATTGAATTTTCCACTAAACTAGATTAATTTTCAACGAAAAAAAAAGAATTTTAAACAAAATAGTTCCAATTTACGAAAAAGTTGAATTTTTACTTTAAAAGGGAATATAATTTACCAAAAATGGAATAGGTAATTTTTCAACAAACAAAAAATGAATTCTCAACATAAGAGTTCAATTTCCAACCAAAGACATGAATTTTTAACTAAAATTTTGAATCTTCAACCAAAAAATGCATATTTAAGAAATTAGTTGAACTTTAAAAGCTAGTTGCTAAATATTGAACCAAAAAGATGAATTCATAAAAAAAAAGATTAATTTTGTACCAAAAAAAACGAAGTTTTAACCAAATTCAAGAATTCTCAATCAAGAAGTTCAATTTTCAACTAAAAAAATTGAATTTTTAGACAAAAACATTGATTTACTTTTTAAAAAACGTATTTTGAACAAAATTCAAGAATTCTAAACCAAAAAGTTAAATTTTTAAACAACGACTAATTTACAACTAAAAAAGAGGATTTTTCAATAAAAGTCAAGAATTCTCGAACAAAAAGTTGAATGTTTAAGACAGAAATTTTTTTTAATTTTCAAGAAAGTAGTTCAACTGTAAAACCAAGTTATTAAATTTTTAACCAAAAGAGATGAATTTTCAAACAAACAAAAATTAATTTTCTACCAAAAAACCCGAATTTTTAACAAAATTCAAGAATTCTCAACCAAAAAGTTCAATTTTCAACTAAAAAATATGAATTTTTAAACAAAAAGATTAATGTACTGCCAAAAAGACGAATTTAGAACAAAATTCAAGAATTCTGAACCAAAAAGTTGAATTTCTTAACAAAACCTTTAATTTAGTACTGAAAACACGAATTTTGAACAAAATTCAAGAATTTGAAAATTCTTGAATTTTGTGACAAATTCGTTTTTGTCAAAAAGTTTCAAACAAAAAGTTGAATTTTCACTTAAAAAAGAAGAATTTTTAAATAAAAGCTTATTTTATTAGCAAAAAAGAGGAATAAAAAAAATGAAGTATTTTCAACCAAAAAGTTAAATTTTCAACTATAAAAGATGATTTTTTAAACAAAAAGATTAATTTACTCCCAAGAAGACGAATTTCCAATATAATTTTAAAATTCTCTACCAAAAAGTTTAATTTTCAACTAAAAAAGATGGATTTTTAAACAAATAGATTAATTTACTACCAAAAAACCGAATTTTTAATAAAATTCAAAAATTCTCAGCCAAAAAGTTAAATTTTTAAGACAGAATTTTTTTTTTTAATGTTCAAGAAAGTAGTTCAACTTTACTACATTGTTTTTAAATTTTTAACTAAAAAGATGAATTTTTTAACAAAAAGATCAATTTTATATCGAAAAAAAAACGAATTTTGAACAAAAATCAAAAATTCTGAACCAAAAAGTTGAATTTTGAAGATGGAAAGAAATTTTTTGTAATTATTGAGAAAGTAGTTTAACTTTAAAACCTGGTTGTGAAATTTTTAACCAAAAGGATGTATTTTTGAACAAAAGGATTAATTTACTACCGAAAAATACGAATTTTCAATCAAATTCAATAATTCTCAACCAAAAAGTTTAATTTTCAACTAAAAAATATGAATTCAAAAATACATTAATTTACTACCAAAAAAGATTAATCGTTTAAGAATTCTTAACCAAAACATTGAATCTTTAATACAGATTTTTTTAATTTTAAAGAAAGTAGTTCAACTTTAAAACCTTGTTTTTAAATTTTTAAATAAAAAGATTAATTTAAAAAAAATTAATTTTCTGCACAAAAAAAAACGAATTTTGAACATAATTAAAAAATTCTGAACCAAAAAGTTGAATTTTCAACTAAAAAAGATAAATTTTTAATAAAATTTAAGAATTCTCAACCAAAAAGTTGAATTTTAAATAAGGAAATAAACGAATAATAAATCAAAAGATTAATTTACTACCGAAAAATAGGAATTTTCAATAAAATACAAGAATTCTCAACCAAAAAGTTTAATTTTCAACTAAAAAAGATGAAAAAAAATTAATTTAGTGCCAAAAAGATTAATCGTTTCAGAATTCTCAGCCAAAAATTTGAATTTTCAAAACAGATATTTTTTAATTTTCAAGAAAGAAGTTCAACCTTAAAACCTTGTTTTTAAATTTTTAACTAAAAAAGATGAATTAAAAAAAAAAACAATAATTTTCTACCAAAAACATTCATCATCTGGAAAAGTACTAAAAATGATTAAGTTCTGCCTTAAATACAATTTAACATAAATACCATCATAATGTATATTTTCAACAACAAAAAACTTGTATTTGCTTATAAATTTTGTAAATTTTGTATTTATTAATAACATTTTTTGGAAAATATACATTATAATTTTTATTTCATTAAAAATTTTCTTTTTATTAATCGCAGAACGAAAAAAAAAATTATCGACCTTAATTTCAATTAAGAAATCTTCGTTGCAATTTCATCTTATTTTCCAATTTCATTTACTGCTTTCTAGTCTATTTTCTTTCCTTTCTTTCCTTAATTTTCACATTTCTTTCCTTTGCTTTTTTAGTTTCTCGCTTTTAACTGCTGAGCTTTCTTCTTTCTCAATTGCCACTTTACTGTAAAACTCGACAATGACCAAGTAATAAAAGAGCGGGAGAGCCTTTTGGGGAAAATGCTTCTTTTCAAATGTGTGCATAAATGCAGGGAAATGACCTCATTTCCTCAATCGTGACCATGACTACTGTCTTTTATATCCTTCTACAAAAGAATATCTAAGATTTTTTTAGAGATTTTTTAAAAATTCAAATTTTGAATTGAATAGAATCACCGTGTGCCGTTTTTTAATTTTAAGATTTTTCGAATTTTACCAACACAATTTTAAAAACAAAATTTTCAACCAAAAAAAGATAAATTTTCAACAGAAATTATGAATCTTAAAAAAATAATTTTCGACGAAACAGATGAATTTGTAAGTAAAATAATAAATCTTCAACCAAGAAGATTTAATTTCTTTAAAAAATATTAATTTTTCAAAAAAATTGGAATAGTGAAATTTTTAGTAGAAAAAATTAATTTTTTAATAATGGAATAATTATATTTGAGTTAACAAAAATTAATTTTCAATTAAAATTATGAATTTTCAACAAAAAAATGAAATTTTGACCAAATAGTTGAATTTTCAAACCAATAGATGAATTTTCTACAAAAAAGACACATATTTGCAACAAACTACAATTTTTAACAAAACAGTTAAATTTACAACCAAACAGAAAAATTTTCAACCAAGGAGATTAAATTTCTTTCATAAAACTATAAATTTTTCAACAAAATTGGAATAGTGAAACTTTTTGTAGAAGGAATTTAATTTTTTGATAATGGAATAATTATATTTTAATTCAAAAAATAATTATTTTTAACTTAAATTATGAATATTCCACAAAAAATGAAATTTTGACTAAATAGTTGAATTTTCTACACAGTAGATTTATTTTCTTCCAAAAAAGACAGATTTTCAACAAAATGCGTGATTTTTCGACTAATGAAGATAAATTTTTAACCAAAATTAAAATATTTGAAATGTCGGAAAAAAATTTTGACACAAAAGCACTAATTTTCTAACAAAACAGTTCAATTTTTAACCAAGAAGATTAAACTTTTATCAGAAAATATCAGTTTTCTGTCAAAAATGGTATAGTTACATTTTTAGTTGAAAAAATGAATTTTCAATAAAAAGAATTATTTTGTAAACAAAGAGTTGAATTATTATCTGCCCAGAAGATGAATCTTTAACAACAAAATAATTTTTAAAACAATAGTTTCTCTTTCAACTAATTAGTATAATTTTCGACCAAAAAAAATTTTAAATTGTGAATCAAAAACAAATAGATTTCGTCAAAAAAAGACAAATTTACAAGTAAACAATTGCGTTTTTAACTAAACGATTTGAATTTTCTACAATTGAAAAATTGCTAATTTTTCAAATAAAAAAATTAATTTCTAATCAAAAAACGAATTTTTAACCAAATATTTCTATTTTCAACAGTAGGCCAAATTATCAATATAAGATTTGAGTTTTAAAGATAAAAATTCGAGCTTTTTTTAAAATAAAATTTTACTTTTGAACTCGAAAAGATGAATTGTCAAGAAAGAAGTTAATTTTTAACAAAGAGATTTTAAACAGCATCAAATTTTTTGTTCGAAATCTGTCTTAAAAATGACTTCTTTTATTTTCTTACATTTTTTTAAATGTTGTATTGTTTCTGAATCTTTTCAAACCTTCTAAGGCTCCTTATTAGTTTAGAATGATGCGCATGTTTTCTACAATTATTTAAATCTTTGAAAATTAAAAAAAAATTGTTTTAAAATCTTTCAGATTTTATTGTGATATTTTCAGAAAAATTTGATATTTTAAAATATTTTAAAATTCCCTATAAAAATTAAATTGCCGACTAAAAAATATTTGACATTTTCTCAGGAATTTTAAGAGATTTTTTTTATTCTCTTGAAATCTTTCAAAACTACTAGAAAGCTTTTAAAAAATTTATTTGAAATCTTCGCAAATCTAATTTCTTTAAACTTTTATGTAATATTTTCTAATTTTTAATTGTTTCTGAATATTTTCAAAACTTCTGAAACTTCTAAATATCTTAGAATAATTCGCATGTTTCCTAAACATTTTTTAAATCTTTAAAAAATAAATAAATTGTTTTAGAATCTTTCAGATTTTGTTTCTTAGAAAGATTCAAATTTTTATTTTAAAAACTTCTAAAATCTAAATCTTTTTTTCAATTTTTTTTCAATTTTTTATAAACCATTAAAAATTTTTAATTACTTTCGAAATTTCTGGTTTTAAAATTCAACTATTTGTTTGTAAAATCAGATTTATAATTTTAATTAACAATTCATTTTTTAAACTAAAAAATTCATAATTCCAATTTTTGTGGAAATTTTTTCTTTTTTGAAAGAAATTTAATGTTCTTGGTTAAAAATTCAACTATTTTGTTGAAAATCAGGTTTATTTGGCTAACTAATTGTTTTTTAAAACAATTTTAACTATTCTATTTTTTTTTGAAAATTTATCGTTTTCATTTCAAATCTGGCAGAAAATTCTTCTTTCGAACTTAAATTTCAACCATTTGGTAAAAAATCATTTTTTATTGTTAAAGATTCGCCGTTTTAAATAGAAATTATTTTTTTTTTTTGCTTCAAAATTTATCATTTCAACAAAAAATGTAACTGTTTAATTTTTCGTTTCAATTTTAATTATTTGTTTGAAAATTTGTATTTTTCGGTATAATTTAATTGTTTTTCATTTATAATTAAATTTTTTTGGTCGAAAATTATATTACAAATTGATTTTTTTCTTGAAAATTCATTATATAAATAAAATGTTCATCTTTTTGGTTAATAATTCAACCTCTTTGTTAAAAATTCATTTTTCTTGGTGGAAAATAACATTTTAAATAAATAATTGATCTTTTCGGCTTTAAAATTTTTGGTTGAAGATGTATATTTTCTAGTTGAAAATTCATATATTTTATTTAAGAGTAATTTTTTAAACTGAATATTTGACTATTTTATTTTTAGTACAAAATAAAAGTGTTCGTTCTTTGAAATATTCTCGAGTTGAGAATGTCTTCTCGTTTAATTAATTAATTTGTAGTTTCTCACTAATGACAAAGGCCAAACAATTATTTCGGTACAAAGGCCAGGAGCACCTCAAAGTTCTAATTGCGTTAATCTGACATCAACCAGAAATTATGGATCTTATAGCTTCATATACTTTAGCATAATCTAATCTTATAATAATAACCTATGAAATGAAAAATATATTCAAATTCAATTTTTCATTATTGATTGAGGTTTAAAGTATTTCAAAGGAATCTAATCAAGATGTTATTGAAAATTGAAAAAAAAAAAAAACAAGAACCCATCTATTTTAGACAAAAACTTTGTTTATTTTTAAAGATATATAAATATAATTTAATATTCTAAGACTCTATAAAATCTTTAAATATTACATGAATTAGTCTTTATAAATCTTTTAAAAATGTCTTTGTATAAATTAAATTTTAAAATAAATAATCATTTCAAATTTTCTTTAAAAAAACTTTTTTTTCGTTCGAAATCTTTAAAAATCTACTTTTTTAATTTGTTTGAATTCTTTCCAAGATTTAAATTATTTTGGTATCTTTTTCTATATTCTAAAACATCTCTTAAGTCTACTCGACTTTGTTTTAATTTCCAATCTTGCAAAATTAAACATTTTTTCCTAAAAATCTTTTACACCCTTCTTTTAGAAATAATTCAGTAGGTTTTGGAATCTTTTTCAGATTTATCTTAAACTTCATTTTTCAACTTAAGAAATTATTCAGAAATTTCTTTTTTTAAACCTGGCAATATTCGTAAAAAGCTTCTACACTTTTTGCGGAAAAGCTTCGAAAATCTACATTCTGTTAAAAATTTTTAAAATATTTGGAATTTTAAGTTCTGTTTTAATCTTTGCAGAAAGTGATTTTGAAATTTTGCTTTAAAATCATTTGAATTGTTTCTAAATATTCTTAAACTTTCTCTTCAAATTCGTTTTTAAAAATATATAAATAAATAAAATGCTTCTATTTTTCGAAGTCTTCAAAAACCTTCGAAAAAATTTAAAGCTTTACAAATTAAAAAATTTTCCTCTAAAATCTCTTAAATCTTTTTTGAAATTTTAGGAAATAATTGAACATTTTTTTTCAATTTTCTTTTAAAATTCAGTTTTCAAAATAAAAAATTATTCCAAATTTTCACAGAAATCTGCGATGGTTCGCTTATTTTCTTGAAACCTTTTAAAATTTTTAAAAAGCTTCTAAACTTTTTGTTAAACATCTTCTATATTTTGTTAAATGTTTTGAATCTTTTTCAGTTTTGAGTTATTTTTGATTATTTTTTACAAAATTGCAAAATTTTCCTTTAAGGCTTCTAAACTTTTTATTTAAATTTTTTGGAAACCTTTTTAAATGTTTCGATATCGTTTTCATTTTTATCTTTCAATTCGTTGTTAAAAATAAAAAATTATACTAAATTTCCCCCGGAATATTGAGACAAAAATTGTTTTCATTTGAAATTTTTCGAAAATCTTCTATTTTTCGAAATCTTCAAAAATCTACATTATAAATATTTTTTAAAATTTTCAAGTTTGAAATTACTTTATTATCATATTCTCTAATTTTTAAATCCTGCAATTTCATTTTTATTTCAATTTTTGCTTTTAAAGCCTTCTAAATTATTTTTTGATATTTTAAGTAATCGTTATTTCTTCTTCGAATTCATTTTTTTAAATATAAAAATCATTCGAAGTCTTCCAAATGTTATGCTCAGGAAACCTTTCGAAATTCTCAAAAAGATTCCATATTTTTTCGAGCTTTTCTAAAATCTCCCTTTTGTTTAAGATGTTATTAAATATTTTCAAATGTTTAATTATTTTTTAATCTTTTTAAAATTGGTAAATATTCTGAATATCTTTTTAAATTTGTTGTGTTTGTGCTAAAAAAATGTTTTCTTTATAATAAAAAACGTTGTTTTAAAATGTTCCGAATTATTTTTTGACCATTTTGGATATCTTTGAATTATTTGTTAATATTTTCAATAAAAAACATCTTGTTTAAAAATTTAAAACAATTTAAAATTTCCCCAGGAATCTTAAGACAAAAATTGTATTCTCTTGAAACCTTTCAAAATTCTTAAAAAGCTTCTATTTTTCGAAATCTTCAAAAATCTACATAAAAAAATAGAAAGCTTTACCAGTTTAAAATGATTTTATTATTATTTTCTATAATTTTGTAATACTGAAAAATTTAATTTTTTTAAATGTTGCTTTTAAAATATGTTACATTCTTTCTTTATATTTTAGGTAATCATTATTTTCTCTTTGAATTCGTTTCTTTAATTTAAAAATAATTTGAAATTTTCCCAATGTTATGCCCTTGAAACCTTTCGAAATTCTCAAAAAAGATTCTACATTTTTTCGAACTGTTCAGAAATCTCCCTTTTATGTAAGATCTTATTATCTTTTTGAATTGTAAATTATTTTTTAATCTTTTAAAAAATTCTAAATCTTCTGAATATCTTTTAAAAATTTTTGTATTTAAAAAAAATGGTTTCTTCAGAATTAAAAACGTTGTTCTAGAATGTTCAGAATTATTTTTTCACCATTTTGGACATGTTTCGAGTTCTTTTTAAATATTTTTCAATAAAAAAATCTTTTTAAAAATTTAAAAATAATTTACAATTTTCACAGGAATCTTAATACAAAAATTGTATTCTTTTGAAAACTTTCTAAATTCTTAAAAAGTTTCTATTTTTGTAAATTTTCAAAAATCTACATTATGTCAATCCTGCAAAATTCAAAAAATGATGTTAAAATCTGCGAGATTGATATTATTTATTCATTAATAATAGAACAATCAAATGTTTTTATAACAAAAAAAAATTATGTGCAATGCTATAGTTTCTAAAATTACTGTTTGAGTTTAAAATAACAATGAAAAAAATTAATAAATGTCTAGATGGAAATTGTTCTCAGTTATTATTGTTTTCAATTTAAATAATAATTGTAGAAACTTTAATCACTAGATTAAATTATTTCTTTCCCTATTGGGATAATGTTATAATTTGAATAGATTAGTTCACAATCAACCACACAAAATAAAAAAATGAAAATAAGTAAATTATATTTATTAAAATTTTCTACTTCTGATAATTTATAATTCGGTTGTTTTTTGTCGGGAATTTTCAAGTTATATAATATTATAAACTGGTCTGGAATTTTATTATTCGCGACTTTCATTACTCAGGAATTTCATAATTAGACAATTTTCCAATTCGGTATTTTTATCTTTCGGAAATTTTATTATTCGCGAATTTTATTATTCGTGAATTTTATTATTCGTGAATTTTTCCATTCGGGAATTTTATTTTTCGGGATTTTTCAGTCGTCCCTCCTGAAAATTTTTAATTAAAGTATTACCGAATCGGAAAATTCCCGAATAATAAAATTTCTGGGAGAAAATCGCCGAATCATAAAATTCTAGAATTTAAAAAATTACACTCTTCTCGCGAAATAAGACCGGTGTCGGGGGTAAACGGCCATTTGAGCAAAATTAAAATCCAGTTGGAACCGGAATTAAAGCGACGAGCGAGCACTCTTATGTCAACACTCAAGACCTCTGGCCTGCAGTGCCGGTCGTCAAAGGACGCTCTGGGTGTCTGTGGAGGGGGGTGGGGGGGCAGAACCGGTCAAGGTTAAAAAACCGTAAAGTCGGCCAACGAATGAGTGGAAATATTACGGGAGATAAGTGTAATATTTATTTCATAAATATTATTTATTTATTTCATAAATATTATTTATTTATTAAAAATACAATAATAAAATATTTTTATAAAAAAATATATTTTTTGAATGCTTAAAGTTTCTTAAATTATTGTTCGAATTCAAAATAATGATAACAGAAAACATAAATTTCTGGAGGATTTTTTTCAACTGTATCCATTTCAAATTTAAACAGTAATTTTTGGAACAATAAACAGTAAAAATATTTTTTTAATAAAAATATTTGATTATTGTATTTTTTCGAATAAATTCAACTTATAGAAAAAAATGTAATGCTTTAAATCGGGAACTTTCTAGTTCGAATATTTTATAATAATTCGGCAATTTTCTGTCGGGAATTGTATTATAAGGGAATCTTATTTTTCGCGTATTTTATTATTCGAGAATTTTCCAATTCGGGAAATGAAATTTTTCTTGATTTTTTTTCGTCTCTTTTACATTTGAGTCGACTGAAAAATCCCGAAAAATAAAATTCCCAACGCTGTAAAATTACTGAATAATAAAATTGCCGAAAAATAAAAATACCGAATTTCGAAAATTCTCGAATAATAAAATTCCCGGATTTCAACTTCCCGAGATGGAACATTCCCGAATAATAAAACTCTCGACAGTTGATAATATTAACGAATTGGAACGTTTCCGACAGAAAATTCCTGAATTATAAAATATCCAGATTGGAAAATTCCGGAAATTCAACAATTACAATTTTTTTATAAACATATTTTATTGATAACAAATACAATAATGAAATATAATGTTTATCAATTATTTTTAATGTTTAATCTCGGGAATTTTCAAGAGGACTGAAAAATCCCGAAAAATAAAATTCCCGAATAATAAAATTGTCGAAAAATAAAAATAATAAATTGGCAAATTCCTGAATATTAAAATTGGCTAATAATAAAATGCCCGAAAAATAAAAATACCGAATTGGAAAATTCCCGAATAATCAAATTCTCGAATAATAAAATTCGCGAATTTGAAAATTCCTTAATAATAAAATTCGCGAATTTGAAAATTCCTTAATAATAAAATACCCGGCAGTTAATAATATTACCGAGTAGGAAAATTCCCGAATTTGAAAGTTTCCGAATAATAAAATTCCCGACACAAAATTGCCGAATTATAAAATATCCAAATTGAAAAATTCTCGAAATGAAACAATTACAATTTTTTGTAAATAAGTTTTATTGATCACAAATACATTATGAAATATTATTTTTACAAATTATTTTTAATGTTTATTTTCGGGAATTATACAATTTATAAATTTTCTAATTCGGATATTTTATAATTCGTCAATTTTTTGTCGGGAATTTTATTATTCGGTAATTTTCCAAATCGGTAATATTATAAACTGTCGTGAATTTTATTTTTCGGGATTTTTCAGTCGTCCCTAATTTCTTAAAATTTAATTTATTCCGAATTAAATTTCGAAAGTTTGTATTTGTTCTAAATTTAATTGATCAAATTTGGATTTATTCTAAATTAAATTTTCCAAATTTTGATTTATTGTCGTTCATTCCTAATGTAGTTGATTAAACTTTGATTTATTCTAATTTTAATAATCTAATTTTAATAGATTGAATTTTGATTTATTTTGAATTTAATTTCTTACATTTTTATTTGTTCCAAATTTAATTTCTTATGTTTTTATTGATTCTAAATTCAATTTCTTAAATTATGATTTATTCTGAATGTAATATTGAATTTCTGAAAATTTGAAAGGAATCTTTCTTTTCTTCCTACCTGAGTTCAGGTTTAGATTTAAGATTTAAACTTCAGGATCATTGGATCGTCTTCCCTTTCAAGAGCCTCTCCAGTTTCCGAGAATGAGTCTATGGGTCGAAGATCTTCAACGACGCTTTTCTTCTCGTCATTGAGATTTTAAAAGCCGAGGAAAATTTAAAACTTACTTGTCAAAGGGAATTTTACTATTGGGACAAAAACTTAAATCTTCATAAATCACTTTAACATTTTTTCATGGTTGTAAGAAAATCGTAGCTAGAGTAGTTAGAGTTATACTATTATTCCTTCCGTTGGAAAATATTTTAAACAAATAAAAAAAATAGAAAATAGGACAAAAAATAGAATTTATAAGAGGAAATTAGCAGAAATAGCAGAAAATGGAATAATTAAAGTTGGTTCGGGGATAGACAGGGATTTTTTTTTTTTTAATCTTGCCAAAGACAGAGAATTTCGATAAGAGGAACTTTTTTCAATTGTCAATAATTATAAATTGTATTTATTTTTATTTTTATTTTAAACTATTTTCATTTCGTTTATAAAACTTCCATTTTTCAAATTTTTCAAATTTTTCAAAATCAAGATTCGGGCCTTTGAATACTAATGATTAGTAATGTATTTTTCTTGTATTTCTATTTCTTTTTTTTTCTCAGCTGCTCCCTCCTCATGATTGATTTTTCAGTTAAAAATTTTATAATTTGGTTGGAAAGTCAACCATTTTGTTAAAAATTTATAATTTTTCGTTGCAAACACAATTTTTTTTTGAAATTCATTTTTTTTATTAAAAATTTAACATTTTTTTTTAATTCGGCTTTCTGTAAAGAATTCATCTAATTTTACGTAAAATTAATATCTTTTTTAGTTGAAGTATCTACTGATACATTATTCGTTAAGAATTTATCTTTTGTTGTTGAAAATTCAACTACTAAATTTAGGTTTAAATGACTTTGTTAAAAATGCATTTTTTGTTTAAAAATTCATCATTTTAATTGAAAATTTGGTTCTTTTGCCGTTCTCAAAAGTTCGACTCTTGGTCAACCAAAAAAAAATCATCTTTTTGGTTAAAAATTCGTATTTTTTGTTGAAATATTTTGTTGAAAATTAGTATTTTTTCTTTAAAAACTTAAATACTCGGGTAAAAGTTGAAGTGCTTGATTTATCTTTTTACCTGCAATTGTAACTTTTCAATTTTTGGTTGGAAATCTATATTTTGTGGTTGAAATTTGTTTTTTTTTCGAAAATTCTTTTTTTTTCATCGGAAACAAATCTTCTTAGTTAAATATTAAACTTTCTTTTTCTTCACTGAAGAATATATTTTTTTTAAATTCGCCTTTTTGGTTCAAAGTTCAAATTCTTTGTTAAAAATTCATTTTTCGGTTAAAGATTTATAATTTTAATTGAATTTTCATCTTTTTCAATTTTTGGATGAAAATTATTTTTTTCAACTGTTCATGTAACTTTTCAATTTTTTTTGTATGTGAAAAACTAATTTTCTTAGTTCAAAAATTGAACTTTTTTTTTTCTTCGCTGAAAACCCTTTTATTCCAAATTTTTCTTTTTGGTTGAATGTTCAACTCTAACTTTTTCGAAATGAAAATTTTATCTTGTTGGTTGAAAATTCGTTTTATTTTTGGATGCAAATTCTTTGTTTTTTTGTTGGTTGAAAATTAATTTTTTTTAGATAAAAATTTAGCTACTCAAGTTGACGATTTATCAGTTTAATTGTAATTTCATCTTTTTGATTAAAAATTCGTTTTATTTATGGATGAAAATTATTTTTTTTTCGGTTCAAAATTCATTTTTTTAACTATAAATTTAACTATTCCAGTTGAAGATTTATCATTTTAATTGAAGTGTCATCTTCAACAACTTTGTTAAAAAATGATCTTTTTGGTTTTAAAATTTAATCCAGTCATATATTTTGTTAAAAATTCGTTTTTTTTATTTTACAAATTAATTTTTGTCAATTTTAAACGTACTTTTTCCATTTTAGTTAAAAAGTCATCTCTTCAATTGAAAATTTGACTATTTTGTTGAAAATTTTGTTCTTCTTGAAAATTTAAGTTTTCTATGTTTGGTTGAAAATTTAGTTTTTTATTTGAAAATTTATATTTTTGGATAGAAAATTAATCCTCTAGGTTAAAAATTCTTTTTTTGGGATGAAAATTTATTGCTTTTGATACAAATTAAATTTTTTGTCGAAAATTCAACTCTCTTCTAAAAAAATTAATTATTTGTTTAAACATGCACCTGTTTTTTGTTTGAAGTTTAATCTTTTAATTAAACATTTAATTATTTTGTAGAAAATTCGTCATTTTGGATTGGAAAATCTTCGCTGCACCACTTTGTTAAAAATTAATTTTTTTTAGTTAGAGGTTCATCTTTTTCATTGAAAATTGAACTATCTTCTTGAAAATTCGTCTATTTGGTAGAAAAATTATATTTTCAGGTTGAAAATTTAATTTTTGTGCAAAAAATTCGTCTTTTGGTTGTCAATTTGTCATTTTGTATTCAAAGTTAAACTACTTTGTTAAAAATTTAATTTTTAAATGCAGATTCATAATTTTATTTAAAAATTAATCACGTTGGTGGAAAATTTGGCTGTTTTATTAAAAATAATTTTCTGTTGTTAAAAATTAGTCTTTTTGGTACAAAATTAATTAATTTTCCTGGTTGTTTTTTTACAATTCTATCAGTTGATTGAAAATTCATCTTTTTAATTTGGAAAATCAACAATCCAAATTCATATATTTTGTCCAAAATTACTTTTCTTTATTTAAAAAATTAATTTGTTCAACTTTAAACGTATTTTTTCTAGTTTCGTTGAAAAATCATCCCTTTGGTTGGAAATTTGACTACTTTGTTGAAAATTTGTTTTGTTGAAAATTAATTTTTTAATTTAAAATTAAACTTTTCTATGATCGGTGGAAAATTCATGTTTTTTAATTGAAAATTTACCTTTTTGTTAGAAAATTTGTAATTTTGTATAGAAAATTAATCCTAAGGGTTAAAAATTCACTTCTTTTGGTAGAAATTTAATATTTTTGTCGAAAATTAAATTCTTTATTTACATTCGTCAATTTGGACAGAAAATTCGTCCTTTTTTATTAAAAATTCATCTTTGTATTTTGTTGAAAATGCAACTGTCTTCTAAAAAAATTATTTTTTGTTCAAAAATTCAAAAGTTTTTGCTTGAAGTTTAATCTTTTATTTAAAAATTGATCTATTTTGGTAAAAATTCGTCTATTTGATAGAAAAATAATATTTGCAGGTTGAAACTTTAACTCTTTTGCAGAAAATTCGTATTTCGATTGTCAATTTGTCTTTTTCTTATTAAACTACTTTGTTAAAAAATTCAATTTTTAAATGTAAATTCATAACCTTAGCTCAAAATAAATCTCTTTGGTTGAAAATTTGACTGGTTTATTAAAAAGACTTTTTTGTTGTTAAAAATTTGTCTTTTTTGGCACAAAATAAATTATTTTTCCTGGTCGGCTTGTTATTTGAATATTCGATTAATTGATTGAAAATTATTTTTTGTAAGTTGTAAAATCAACAGTTTGGATAAAAATGCCACTATGTTCTTGAAAATATAATCATTTTATTTAAACCTAACTATTTTCTTCGAACGAAAGTTCTCTTGAAAAAAAAATTTTTTTAGTTGAAAATTCAACTCTTTCGTTACAAATTCATCGGGTTGGATTGAAAATTCATCCTTTCTGGTGGAACAAAAAATAAAATTTGCAATTTTCGAAGTTCGGGGTAAAGTGAGGGAATTTTGAAAATGAAATTTTGCAGCCACCCTCTATTATATTAAAATAAATTTTTTTTAAACTCTCTTTCTGAAATATGAACAGAATATTATTCACTAAATAATGGCTTTGGAAGTCCCTTGTGATTTTTTTTTGGTTATAATTTATATAATTTATATAATTTATATTTAATTTAACAGTTTTACGAGTAGCACTCATGTTGAGTCTTTAGTGAATGATTTTTGTCGAATGGATTTTTTTTCAAGGCATGAATGCGAGGATTGACGAACCTGTTTTTGTACCTGGAGAGCATCCCCTTTCCAGTTTCGAGCCTCTTTCGATCTTTGAGGGGAGCAACAATGGCAAGGGGAGAGATCGGTTTACCTGGTCACAATCCCGTTCACCTGTGGAACACGATTTGCCTCTTGTCAGGTGCATACCTTCCTCCGTTTTGTCACCTTCAGACAAAATTACCCACGAAACTTTCCCATCCATATTTTACCTTATCTTTATTGCTTCATTTAGTCAATAAAAGAAGGGTATAAACTATAAACATTAGAGTTGGGCGAAATTTTAGATTTTTTTATTGTTATTAGTAATGTTGTATAATTGTCAAACGAAATTAAATTGTTTTTTGTTGGGGGGGGGGGTATTATATACTGCCTTGCACCGTGGGGGGGGGGGCAGTGATCGAATACTGACTTTTTGCGTACAATATTTTTAAGTCTGCGAATCAGTAGAAACGAATTAAATTTTGTTATTTATTATTAAAATAAATAATATTTTTAACTACCTCTTTGTTAGATATTATTATGTAAGAAAAATGTCCAAGTTTTTTAACATAATATTTTTAAAGTGTCATAAAAATGGACTTTAAACTTGATTTAAATTTTATTGAAAACTCCAATTGGAGGTTCATTCTTTTCGGTTTAGAAGTCTATTAAATTTCAGGCCAAGGTTTAAGAATTCATCTTTTTTGGTTAAAAATTTAATTATTTTGTTAAAAATGCTACAAAAAATACAATAATTTTGTTTAAAATGCCTCAATAATAATATAATAATAATTTTGTGGAAAATGTATCCTATTTATTCGAGAATATTTCTTGACGAATTTTTTTTTTAATTTAACGTTTTGTTGAATTTTCGTTAAATATTTATCTCTTTGACAAAAATTTCATCTTTTTCACACTTTCGGATTAAAAACTTCTTTATTTTTCAGTTTAAAATTCAACTATTTGGTTCTAAAAGCATGTATTTGGTTTAAAAGTCGTATTTTTTGGTAGAAAATACATTTTTTGTATAAAAATGCAACTGCTTGGTTGAAATTTAATTTATTTTAGTTTAGGATTCAAGTATTTTTTTGAAAAATCTGATTTTTTGGTTAAATTCAACTGATTTTAATATAAAATATTTATATATACATATATATTTTTTTAATATCTATTACATTTTTTGTTTAAAATTAATTTTTCCAAGTTGAAAATTCAATACCTTGATTGAAAGTTGAACTACTTTATTCAAAATTAATTTTTTATCGAAGATTTATAGTTTTCTTTGAAAATTCATCGCTTTGATAAAAAATTGAAGTACTTTCATAAAAAGTAGTTTCTGAATTTAACCATTTTTAAAGGGAATATTCAATTACTTGGTAAGATATTTTTAAGTCTGCGAATCACTAGAAATAAATTGATTTTTTAAATTTATTATTGATATAAAGAATCTTTTTAAAAAGCTCTTTGTTAAATATTATTATATAAGAAAAATTGTCCAATTATTTTGTAACATAATATTTTTAAAGTGTCATAAAAATGGTCTTTAAACTTTATTTTAATTTGATTGAAAACTCTAATTAGAGGTTTATTCTTTTCGGTTTAGAAGTCTATTAAATTTCTGGCCAAGGTTTAGAATTAATCTTTTTTGGTTCAAAATTTAATTATTTTGTTGAAAATGCTACAGAAAATACAATAATTGTTTTAAAAATACCTCAGTAATAATAATAATAATAATAATAATAATAATAATTTTGTTGACAAATTATCCTATTTATTCGAAAATATTTCTTGACGAATTCCTTCAACAGTTACATTTTTTATTTAAAATTAATACTTTTAAGTTGGAAATTCAATTCCTTGGTTAGAAACTTGAGCTACTTTCTTTAAAATTAAGTTTGTTGACGATGATTACATTTTTAATGGAAAATTTATCTCTTTGATTAAAAATTGAAGTACTTAAATCAAAAATAGTTTCTTAGTTTAAAAATTTAAAAAAAATTAATTTTGTAAAGGACTATTTAACTACGTGGTTGAAAATTCAAGAATTCAGTAGAAAATTGAACTGTTTTGTAGAAAATTCGTTTTTTCATTGAAAATTATATTTTTTTATGACAATTTAAGTATTCCATTTTTAGTTAATAATTAATATTTTTTATTTCAAAGTTTAACTAATTGATTGAAAATGTTAGTAATTCGTTGAAAATTAGCCTTTAGTGGCACAAATTTAATCTTATTCGTTGAAAATTACACTAATGGTTTAAAATTTTATGTTTTTTGTTAAGAATCATCTTTTTTCAGTAGAACATTAATTTTCTTCTTTGGAAAAATCATCTTTTCAGTTGAAAAGTTGCCTGTGTTTTTTTTAAGTTTTGCCTTTTTTATTTGAAAATTCATCTCTTGTGGTAGAAATTTCATTAAATTTCCATTCAATTTAAAGTATTTTTTTGAAATTGAGAACTTTTCTAAAAATGAGTTTTTTGTTGTCAACATTTTTTTTTATGGAACAATTTAATTACTTTATTGAAAATTCCTTTTTTTATTGAAAATTAATTTTTGTATGAAAATTTATGGGAATTATTTTTTTTTTTGTAAATTGATTATTTTTAAGGTTCATAATTTCAGTTGAAAATGCACCTCTTTGGTGATAAATTTAACCATTTTGCTAAAAACGCGTTTTTTTGTTTGTTTGTTCAGAATTAATTATCATCGCATTTTGTTATAAATTCGTTTTTTTTTTAACCAAACAATTGAATTTTGAAATGTAAGTCAGTTTTCAACCAAAAATGGAACAGTTAAATTTGCAATTAAAAAAATAATAATTTTCAGAAACAATAAAAAAAACGAATTATCCACTAGACTATATAATTTTAGTGGAAAACTCATCCCTTTGGTTAAAAATTGACCCACTTTTATAAAAATTAGTTTATTATGTTGGAAATTAATTTTTTAAAGTAAACTTTCAATTACTTGGTTAAAAACGCAACTAATAGGTAGAAAATTTAAGAATTTGGTGGACAATTAAACTGTTTAATAGAAAACTCTAATTTAATAAAAAACTAGAAATTTCCTCATAAAAATTAATTTAAAAAAAAATAAAAATTCAACTATTTTGCAGTAAATTAAACTGCATTGCAGAATTTTTTAAAAATTAAAAATGATTTTTTTAGCGAACATACAACTATTGCATTTTTTGTTAATACTTGATCTTTTTGGTTTCAAAAATCAACTAATTACTAATTCGTTGGAAACATATATAATTTGTAGAAAATTCATCTTTTTTCCAGATAATTAATCTTCTTAGGTAAAAAATAAATTTGAATTTGAATAGATTATAATATTCTAAAAGAATTCGTATATGTCAAAAAATGAATTCCTTACTTTGGTTAAAAACAACTTTTAGTTAAAAATTAGTTTTTTATATATCTCATTGTGATTAAAAATTAATGTCTTTGGCTGTACATTTGTTTCTATTTAGTTGTAAATTAATTTTTTTATTTGAAGATGTAACTATTCAATTTTTGCTTGAAAATTTATATTTTTAGTTGAAAATTAATTAATAATGCTAAAAACTCGTTTTTCTGTGGTTTAAAATTTACTTTTCTAACTGCAAATTGAAGCATTGTAGTTTTGGTTTGTAAATTTATATTTTTTAGTCCGAAATTTATATATTTTATTGAAACTGTATCTTTTTTGGTAGAAAATTCATCTTTTGGGTTTTAAATTGAATTATTTTGTTAGGAATTAATTTTTTGGTTTGAAATTGGTTGTTATTACTGAAAATTTAATTTTTCGGTTGAAACATTTTTTTTTTTTTGTTGTTGAAAAAAAATATTTTCTTGAAAATTCTTTTTTTTTTTAATTTTGAACGTTTATGTTTCTAACATTATAACTATCCTAATTTTTGGTTGAAAATTGATCTTTTTTAAATCATGATAATGTAATATTTTTCGTCAAAAAATGTTCTATTTTGTGGAAAATTTAACTATTCTATTTTTTGTTACGAATTCATTACTTTGGTTAAAAAACAAATATTAATTAAAAATTAGTTTTTTATATATCTTCTTGTG